>NC_137786.1:25296554-25896554 GCF_963383645.1 Muscardinus avellanarius | reverse complement strand
AAAATAAATATTCAAATACTCAAATGTTCAAAATTAAGAGATTTTGGTTTTTGTGTTAAATTGTGTACACATAGAAAGCTAATATTTTACTTGATTGAATGACTTAAAAATAGATCTAATGATAATCAATTGAAATAAAACTGAAACCCCTGAATTTCTCTTTTATGTTCTAGGAAAATATATTTAAGGAAAATAAGAGCAAGAAAGAGAGAGATAAGAATAATAGTCTGAAATTTACAATCAATCATACGAAATTTGTTCACTCAGCTCTTACCATTGTCAAGGACCAAAGACACACCTTTGTAAAATATATTAGCTCAGAGTTTTGAGAAGCATAGGTAAATTTTTGTACATAGATTACTGAATATAATTATAAAACATTTTACCCAATTTGTTTTCCTTTGTTTTTGAACTAAATATTACAGTAATGGAAGAAAAATCATCTCATATTCTTGATTAATTGAAAGCATAAGCATATAATATGCTTAGCTTTATAAAATATTATCTTTAGGGTACCAAACCAATATTACAGATTTTTTATTAGGACAAGGCTGCTGTATTATATAATAGAAGTATTTATTACCTGTGGTATTTGAAAGTTTACAGATGGTAGAATTAAGGCATAAAGCAAAAGCATGCCTTAACTAAATATTATGGTTCATGTCTGTAATCCCAGGAGTTTGGATGCTGAGACAGAAGGATCACAGATTTTAGTCCAGCAAGGTAACTTATTGATACCCTGTTTAGAAATAAGAGATATAAAGAGTTTGAGGTATAGCTCAGAGGTATAAATCCCCTGGGTTCCATTCTTAGTAACACAGAACACAAAAGCAACAAAAAATAAGTAAAAGTAAATGAATGAATGAATCAGGATACTTTATTTCAATAAAGGCAAATAATAACTCTTTCCTTAATGAGAGTGGTGTAATGTTGCAATTTTTCCATCTTAAACAGACTCTTTAGATATGATAAATATAGGAAATAATTAATGCTTCTTCTCTGACAAAACACTTTGGAACATTTGTTTAGGAACAAAATATTTGGATCATTGTATTTATCATGACACATGTATATAACATGACACGACTCATTAGCCAATTGAATAAGGATAGCTAAAATTAGGATAGAGCCTTAGTAACATTAAGAAAGTATGCTTTTTTAAAATTATTTAATTAACTTTACTATAGAAAACCTATGAGACAAAACTCTAATTTTATTCTGTGATGTCACTAACCTTTAAATTTAATAATTTTCCAACAAGTCAAAGCTTTAGTCTTTACCACCAATGTATGTGTTCTTTATATAAGGAATGTTTATATTCTAAGTATAGGATAAGAAAATGTACTGATTAAAGGTTAAATCAACTCTATGTATTTGGCATCTTTGATGACCTTCAGATATTTTAGTATGTTTAGTTATAAATTTGTAGAAGGATATTGTAGCTGATAAAAATAAATGAAACACTGTTTATCAAACTTGATTTTTTCTTTTCAGTCAACTAGTTATATATAATTTTTATTGCAGCAAGTGTATTGGATAGTTCAGCAGGACAAGTCATAGTAGGAAGATAGAAAATCTGATAAGATGAATGAATAATTCTTCAGGATATGGATAGGCCCAGACTTTATATTTTAATACTTTTAATTGACATTGCAACTAAATATACCTAATTTAACAAAGAGGTGAAATCAGACTAAGTATGGATTCAAAACATTAAATTTCATGTTTACTCAGCTTCACATTGCAAAAGGGACAGTAAAATGCCAGGTATTAACAAGTAATTTAAAAAAAAAAATCTTGTTTATTTTGGCAGCAAGGCTTTAGTTGTAATTTTATACTTTGTCATATGTACAATTGTGCATTAAAATTTCCCTTAGACTGAGTTAATTGTGTATCCATAACCATTGTACAAATACATTCAAATGAGTCAATTAATGAAAGAAGTAAAAACAATTTCTTTTTTTTTGACACTGGGGTTAAATTTAGGGGTATTCTACCTCCAAGCTATACCCCCAGCCCTATTTTTTAAATTCTTTTTATTAAAACAGGGTTTCACTAAGTTGTTGTGGGCCTCACTAAATAATTGAGGCTGCCCATTATCCAATGGTCCTCCTATCTCACCCTTCCAAGTACTGAAATTATAAGCATGAACCACCATGCCCAGCTTTAAAAACAATTATTATACTTTGAGTTTATTCAAATATATAAATGACTTTAACTACTTAAATTTAAAAAATCTAAATATAGTGTATTTTTTTCAAAACTTAATAGTTCTACTAAGGCATAATTCTGCCTATGCCAGAAAGAACAAGTAATACACTTTGTCCTTTTATTTATGAATATAGTATCATTATTCATTATAGTCTAAATTTGCAATCAAACTAAATATCCATCAATAAATGAATAAAGTAAATGTGGTAAGCACAAACACAGTCGAATACTATAAGCCATAAAATAACATACTGTTACTTATTATAACATGAATAAACTTAGAAGGCATTGCATTCAGGAAAATAGGCCAGCTGCAGGAAAGCAAATACCCCATGATCTCCCTAATATATAAAAATAAAATAAGTTGATCTTCTAGAGAAAAGAAAAAGAAAGTCAAATAGTGGTTACTGGAAGCTGGGTGACAAAGGGATAGTAGAAGGAAAATATATTGGTAAAAAAAAATTATAATTATTGTTAAGAGAACTAAATGTACAGAGAACTACTGTAACAAAAGGTGACTGCCATTACTTATGATATATTGTATTCTTGAAAAGTACAATGAGAATGGAAATTATATATTCTTACCACAAAAGTGATAACTGTAGGAAGTAATGCTTTTGCTAATGTTTTTTATTAGTGAATTGTAGTCATATATCTTATTTGGGTACAATATGATATGAGCATACATGTACCCATCACTTATTTAGCCCATCCCCACCTCATTCCCTTCTTCCTCCATCCTTCTCATGTTTGGCTTAGTGGCTGACATTTGATATTTTTATGAATGTACAGTAGAGAAATTTGCTTTTCTCTTTTCTCATCCCCCCCTTAGTTAGGCTGCCTTATTTGTTCATCTATGGTTTCTTCTTCATTGTCTCGAGTCCTTCTTATGACCCTTTCTGTTCTTATATTTTGCATATTAGGAAGAGCATCCATTTTTTATTTTTTGTGACTGACCAATTTTACATAGCATAATGTTCTCTAGTTCCATCCATTTCCCTCAAAATGACATAATTTTGTTCTTCTTTGCTGAGTAAAATTCAATTGTGTACATATCCCAGAGTTTTGTAATCCATTCATCTGTTGATGGACATTTTGTCTGGTACTATATTTTGGCAATTGTAAATTGTGTAGTTATGAACATAGATATAGATGAATTACTTTGATAGTTTGATTTTTATTCTTTTGAGTAGATACCCAGATGTAGTACTGCTGGATCATATGGTAGGTTCATTTTCATTCTTGTGAGGTTTCTCCATACTGTTTTCCTAAGTGATTGCACTAATTTACAATACCACCAACAATGTATTAGAGTTCCCACTTCTCCACATTTTGCCAGCATTTGTTGTTGTTTGTGTTTGTTATGATTGCCATTCTAGTTGGAGTTACGTGAAATCTCAGGGTAGTTTTGGCTTGCATCTCTCTGATTGTTAATGTATTTAACATTTTTTCATACATTTATTGACCATCTGAAGTTCTTATTTTGTAAAGTGCCTATTTAGTTCACTTTTCCATTTTGATTGGCTTACTTGTTTTCTTAGTGGTGAGTTTCTTGAGTTTTCTGTATATACTTGATATTATTCCTTTATTAGAGGAATAGTTGGCAATTTTTTTCCCATTCTGTTGGCTCTCTTTTGAGGTTCTTTATAGTTTTCTTTACTGTACTGAAGCTCTTCAGTTTCATGCAATCTCACATATTAATTCTTCTTTTGGTTACTTGTGCCTTTGAGTTCTTGTTGAGAAAGTTTTTACCTGTATCTATGTGTTAAAAATAAGAAAATGAAAGAAATACAAATAGTAAAAGAAGAACTAATATTTATATTTGCCGATGGAATGAACCTATACTTAAAATACACCCAAAATCAGATTCAAAAGACTTGTAAAGTTGAATAACAAACTCAGTAACGTAGTGGAATACAAAATCAATCTAAACATTAGCTTTTTTATATGTTAATAACAAAGTAATAGACTAAAAAGGAATTCTGGAAAATAATTTTATTTACAATAATCTCAACAACAATAAAATGCCTTGAAAAAATACAACCAAGGAGATTAAAAACCTCTACAATGAAAATTTCAAAACATTAAAAGAAAAATTAAAGTTCTTATAATATGGAAAGATTCTTCCATAATCTTGGAAAGTCAAAATATTCTCAAAATGGCCATAAACCAAATGTTATCTACAGAGTTAATGTAATTTTTATCAAAAATACAATGTCATTCTCCTCAGAGCTAGAAAAATCAGTTCTAAATTTTATATGAAATAAATTAAAGACTGAGGATGGTAAAAGCAATTCTGAGCAATATAAACCAAATAGGTGACATCATAATAACTGACTTCAATTTATCCTATAGAATTATAGAGATAAAAAAGCACAGTATTGACACAAAACAGACACATAGACCAGTGAAACAAAATAGAATATATACTAACAAATATTATAGTCAATTGACTTTTAATACAGTGCAAATACATGTGTTGGATAACAAGTTTTTCCAATGCTATTTGTTGAAAAGACTGTCATTTCTCCAGCACTTAAGTGAATAAATTTCTCTTGTCATTTATCTTCTTAACAGGAGTCAACTCAAACACCTGGATATTAGACTGTAGACTTTAATATTACTAGAAGAAGGCATATGTCCAACCTATGACATGTAGGCACAGGATAAAACTTTCTCAACAAGAACCTCATAGCCTAGATAATTTAAAAAAGAATTAATAAGTGGTATGGTATCACCATTAAGAGTTTTAAAAATCTACAAAATGAGAGAAATCTTTGCCAATTATTTCTCTGATAGAGGACCAAAAATAGAATATATAAAGTTTAAAAACAACCCTAGCCAGGCATGGTGGCGCACGCTTGTAATCCCTGAGCTTGGGAGGCGGAGACAGGAAGATCGCGCTGGTTCGAAGCCAGCCTCGCTGGCTTAAGAGACCCTGTTTCCAAATGAAAAGGTTACAAAATAGGTCTGGGAGTGTAGTCCGTGGGAGTGTATCCCGGAGGTAGAAGGGCTTCCAGAAACCCCAGTACCACCAAAAATATATATAATAATAATAATAAAAAAATAAAAAAATAAAAAATAAAAACAACCCTAGTAAAACCAATAGCCCAATCAAGAAATGGGCAATTGAACTAAATATACACTTCACAAAAACAAAAAATACAAATGGCAAATAAATACAGGAGAAAATATTCAATATCATTAACAATGAGGTGAGATGCAAATTAAAACTACACGGAAACTCCAACTATCCCAATTAGAATGGCAACCATCAATGTATCCCACTATATTGATGAATTTGTTAATCAACTTTAGAAGTCTTTTGAATCAGTTATTTGGTGTTTTGCCAAACAACAATAAGTGCTGAATATGAGGAAATAGGAACATTTTTACACTGTTAGTAGGACTACAAATTAGTGTAGCCACTATGGAGATCAATGTGGGGATTCCTCAGAAAACTGAGAATGGATTCATAATGTGATTCAGCTATACCACTTGGGTATATCTTTCCAAAGAAACTGAAATCAGAATATTTTGGTAATACAGGCTTATCATGTTTATAGTAACTTCATTCATAATAGCCAAATTATGGAAACAAAGTGGGTGTCTGTTAACAAATGATTGTACTATAAAGTATAATATATAAACATAATGGAATTCTACTCGGTACAAAAGAACAGAACTATGTCATTATCAGGAAAATGGAAGGACCTGAAGAAAATTTTAAGTGAAATGAGCCAGTCACAGAAAATGAAGGGTCATGTTTTTCTTTAATTTGCAAAAACCATAGAATAATTTGGATATAGGGGTGAGTTTAGATAATGAAGGAGGAACTTCTATGCAGCAAGAAAAATGGTTTTGAGTTAGGGAAAGAAATAATTAATAAAAATCACTTTCACTGACATTATGCATATATGTGAGAATAGCAATGCCAATCTGCATATCTTGTTTGAGAAAAAACAGGAATAGGGAGGGAGCTGGGGAAAAACACAAGCTACTGTATGAATAGATGTCATTATCACTGTGAATAACATTATAAAGTGAAGCTAAATATACAAATATATAAAAATTTAAAAATAAATAAAACATAGTTATAGAAGCAAAAAATAAATCTAATGATGCAATAAAATAAAATAAAAAAGAAGAGCCTGGCTTGGTGGCACACCTTGTAATCCCCGCGCTTGGGAGGCTGAGACAGAATCACGCAGGTTCAAAGCCAGCCACGCTGGCTTAAGAGACCCTGTTTCCAAATAAAATGTATAAAAATAGGTCTGGGAGTGTAGTCTGGAGGTAGAAGGGTTTTCAGGAACCCCAGTACCACCAAAAAATAAATAAATAAATAAATAAATAAATAAATAAATAAATAAGGAAAGAAAGAAAGAAAGAAAGAAAGAAAGAAAGAAAGAAAGAAAGACAGGCATAGAGACAATAAACATTTTAACTGAAACAACTGAATGTCTAGGAAAGTTTAAAAATTTGGTAGAAATTTTCTCTTTCAGGACACTATATTTAATCACAACTTTTTGACATAGAAAGGATGGAAAAATCTTCCAGTTTGTAAAAAAATGATAAAAGATATATATATAAATGACCAATAAATGTATGAAAAATATTCAACATCTTTAGTAATTAGAGAGATGCAAACAAAACTACACTGAGATTTTACCTAACCCAGTTAGAATGTCAATCATTAAAACACAAATTATAATTAATTCTTGCAAGAATGTGAAGAATTAGGAACTCTGATATATTGTTAGTGTAACTGTAAATTAATGCAGCCACTTTAAAGATCAATGTGGATGTGCCTTAGAACAATGGGCATATACTTGCCATATGATCCAGCAATACCACTTCTGGGTATTTACCCAAGGGAATTGATATCAACTTATCATAGTCACACACGCATATCTACATTTATAGCAGCATAATTCACAATAGGTAAAATATGGAACTATTCTAGGTGTCCTTCAACAAATGAACAGATTACAAAATTATGGGAAATACACGGGATGGAATTCTACTCTGTCATAAAAAAGAACAAAATTACGTCATTTGCAGGAAAATGAATAAAACTGGAGAATATTAGTCTAAATGAGTTTATTCAGTCAAAAAAGAATAAAATTTCAGATTTTTATCTTATGTCAAAAATTGAGGTAGAAAAGAGATTATAGTCAAAAGAAGAGAATTCTTAGTGATGGAGGGGCCTTAAGGGAGAGAGGAATATGGGTGGAGGGAGATTACATGATAAAGAAACACTTCAGTGAACATGATGTACATATACAAATTGACCAGGGCGAAGTTTAATGTCCTGGATAGAGAAATGAGGGAATTGCATGGGAGCTGGGAGTGGCTCCAGGAGCGCTGTGTATGTCCGTCTCTATTACTCTGAACTTCATCATGATATATGACTGTAATGTACAAAATTTTTAAATTGCCTATTTTTCTGAGTAATGTTATAAAATTCTATGCTGTCCAGCTTCATCCCACCCACCCTGGGTGCAATTTTTCATTTGTCTAAGCTCTGAAGTATCTATGCTGTATATGCTACCCTCGGTTATTCACTGTCTTTGTTATACATTGTGGTATTGCAGTGCTCATGTTCAAGTAAACCTAATGTTACTTAAAACTGGCCCCAAAGTGCAAGAGCAGTGATTTGAATGAAACAGATAGAAGTTATATCATCTCACATTATCACAAAAAGGGGAAAGAGAAAGGGAGGCCTCATTTACCCAACTTTTACTGTGGTGCATCATAATAATCATTCAATTTTATTCTTAATTCTTGCTATTAATCTCTTATTTTGGCTAATTTACAAACTATACTTTATTGTAGATGTATATGTACAGAATAAAAAAGTGTGTATATGTATATATTATATATATGAAATTATATATGTATATATATGTATATTAGTAATATGTACTATATACAGATAAACTATAGACAGTATATATACTAATATATGTGCTAATATACCATATATTATATATACTATATATAATATATATACATTATATATTATATAGTATATTGTATATTATATATAACATGCACAATATACAATATATACACATATATAATATATAAATATACAATATATACTATAATGTATAAAATTAGTACCAATATGTAATATTAGTACTAATCTGCTAATATGTTTATATACATATATTGGTACTAAGAGTATATATAGTACATATATATACTATTAGTACTATTAATATATATTAGTACTCTCTGTAGTTTCATGTATCCTTTGGAGGACCTTGTAAATATCCCAGTGAATGAAAAGAGACTATCAAAAAATTATGGAAAGTGATGAACAGCTATATTTCCTAGAGACTAAGTATTGGAACAAATATTTTTGTTCTAAAAATTTAGAGAATGCATTGACTCATTCTCCAAAATAAAGTATGTACTGTTTTTCACTGCTTTAAAAAAACATTTTCTTTCCTTGTTACCAATTTTTATCACAAGAGTGGAAAAATTAATCTCTTCAACACATAAGCAAGATACAAGTAGCTTTATTAATTTGCCACAGTAGGGAGAACACATCTGGGCAGCAGCTGTAACAAGATTCACTAACTAATTAAACTGATGATTATTTACTGTCATTCTCTAAGTCCCATCTGTCTATGGAGCCAATTGAAGTGGATAATTAAATGAGGTTGTGTTAGTAACCATCACCTTTACATTTTTCAAAATTTTAGTGTAGACAAATCTCCACATTTTCAAAACCAGCAAAATATTTTCAAGGCTAGATGTTTATTTTATTTATTTTGTTTATTATTGTTATTATAATAACTCTAGAAATTTATCTTTGCTTCTTTTAAGATAGATTCCCAAATAATATGTATATAAGTTGAAATTTCAAAAATTTTGAGAGAATATAATATGAATGTATGAGATCTTTGGGGATATAATTTAGGACATTTAGGTCAAACTTAAATTATGGTCTAATTCCTGTAAGACTTTATGCTTTCTTCTAGACCAAAAAATCCTTAGTTTATAAGATATTATAATAGCCTATATTTAAGTCACATCGTTCCTCAACATCTTAGTTGGTCATTACTCAATGATCTTGATAATTGTCCAATATATATTTGTCATATTACTCAGTATGTAATATCTCAGTATGTATTTGTACTATTACTTTGTAGTTAATATGTAAAAATGATATTTTCTCAATTCATTTTAGGTTTATTCATTTATATAGATCTAGAAGTTCATTAAGTAGTCATGACTCAATTGAGGTGGTTCCATATATGTCTCATAAAGTTTGAGATTTTTAAGTTATAAGAAGCAAAGTTAGCCAGGCCTGGTGGCACACACTTGTAATCCCCACGCTTGGAAGGTGGAGACAGGAGGATCACGCAGGTTCGAATCCAGCCGCACTGGCTTAAGAGACCCTGTTTCAAAAATATAAAATAGGTCTGGGAGTGTAGCCCAGAGGTAGAAAGGCTTCCAGGAACGCCAGTACCACCAAAAAAAAAAAAAAAAAAAAAAAAAAGAAGAAGCAAAGTTGAATTTAACTGGACATTCATAACTCATTCATAACTTATTTCAAAGGTTTCATAATCAACTATGAGCCACAAAATTTTTCATAATCATATTATTCTGATCTCCCTAATACTACTGGTAGTTGTGTAGCTATATGCACAGAACTATTTATTTTTATCACCTGAAATAAGGTGCTAATTGTGAGTGTGTGTGTGTGTGGGGGGGGGGGTTACTGGAGATTAAATCCAAGGGAATTCTACTTCTAAACTTCACCAAACTCTATTTCCTTATTTATTTTGAAATGAAGTTTCACTAAGTTGCTGAAGGCCATGCTATGGAGAAGTAATTTTAACTTCTGAAATTTTTTATATTTTAAGTATTTTATTTTATTATCTTAATAATTTTAATTTTTTATGTTTTTTATTGGTGCATTGTATTCATACATCATAATGGAACACTAAACTTGTGCAGACGTACATGCACACATTGCCCAGTTAACTTCAAAATTTAAACTAGTTTCATTAACTGAAATTTATTCACCACAAAATAATCATTTCTTTCTCATGCCATAAGTTCAGTACAGGTCAGAAAATTTTAGAGACTTAGAGAAACAAAATAAGTTATAACCAGTCTGTATAAATATTTCATAATATCTGAATCAATTATACAATGAACTATAAATTTTAATTTATTTTAGTTAAATAAAATTTGTATATTTATTTTGATAGTTTTCTAAGACCATAATACACTTAAAAAAGAAAAACTTAAATGTATAATTTTTCAAGATTTCTAAATAAATCATAGCTAGAATAAATGTGAATTTAAAATGCATATAAATTCTGCAAAATGGGTGGGTAGGCTGAAAACATAGTGAAGAGTAGATTTTGTATTTTTAAAACAAAAGTCTGTCAGGAGATAAAAGTTTTCATAGAGAAAACCCAGGACTGACATTTTTTTAAATATAATTTATTGATGCATTGTAATTATACATTATAAGACTCAGAGTAAAAGAATTATACACGCACACAGCACTTAGTGTTTTCCTCCAGATCCCACCCCACTTCATCTCCTTAATAATCATAATATTAAAATTAATATTGGTTACTTTATAAAGGAACTCAACTTTACTTGAACTTCTTTTGTTAAGTCTCCGTTTTCCCCTCTCTACTTCACTCTCCAATCTTTTACTATTACTTTTTTAAATAATTGTATTGGCGCATTGTGCTCATAGATTCTACTAAGGTTTATGTGATAGAAACATACAGCTATATAGTACCTAGTGCATTTTCTCCCAGATCCCACTTGGATAGCTCCCCTTCCCTGTTTATATTGAAATTGGGTTTTTTAGCTTCAGGAATGTACATAAGTACATAAGTTTTTTTGCTTCCCCCTTTCTTTCTAGCTTTGACATATGAGATAAAATATATGATCATTCAATTTCTGAGACTATCTAATCTCACTTAGCATAATATTATAGTTCCATCCATTTTTCTATAAACTTATCCAATGGTATATAAGTTAATTGGCAAATTATTTTTTATATTTTTTATTGGTGCATTGTAGTCATACACCTTAATGGAGTAAAAGATGGTTGAGGCATACATGCACACATCACCCAATTAGCTCTTATCTAATTCCCACCCCATTCCCTATGCCTCCCTTCTTCATGTTTGGTTTAATGATTGATTTTAATGTTTTTTTAAATGTACATCATGAACATCAGAGAATTGCCCTCTTCCTCCTTTCATCCTCTCAGTTAGGTCATCTTATTTGCTCATCAATATATATTATCTCTTTCTTTGTCTAGAGTTTCTATTATGACCCATTTTGTTCCTAGCTTTTGCATATTAAGGAAAACAACTGATTTCATACTTTTGTGACTGACTAATCTCACTTAGCATAATGTTCTCCAGTGCCATCCATTTCCCTGTAAATGATGTAATTGTGATTTTCTTAATGTCTGAGTAAAATTTCATTGTGTACATATCCCATAGTTTCGTAATCAATTTTTCTATTGATAGACATCTTGGTTAGTTCCCTAGTTTGGCAATGGTGAATTGTGCAGCTATGAACATAGCTATGACACACGTGCATTAGTGTGATAGTTTTATTTCCATACTTTTGGTTAGATACCCAGAAGTGGTATTGATGGATCATATGATAAATTAATTACTATTCTTCTGAGGATCCTCTATATAGTTTTCCAAAGTGATTGCACTAATTTGCAGTCCCACCAACAATGTATTAGAGTTCCTACTTCTCCACATCCTTGCCAGCATTTGTCATTGTTTGTGTTTTGAATGATGGCCATTCTAGTTGGAGTTGGGTTAAATCTCAAGGTAGTTTTGACATGTATCTCTCTGAGTGCTAATAATGTTAAGCATATTTTCATGCATTTATTTGCCATTTGAATTTCTTCCTTCATGAAGTGTCTATTTAGTTTACTTGCCCATTTTTGATTGGGTTATTTGTTTTCTTAGTGCTGAGTTTTTTCAGTTCTCTGTATAGTATAGATATTAGTTCTCTATAGAAGGAGTAGCTGGCAAAAATTTTCTCCCATTCTGTTGGCTCTTGGTTGAGGTTTTTGATAGTTTCCTTTGCTGTACAGAAGCTTTTTGTTTTAACGCAGTTTCATATATTGATCTGCCATTTAGTTTCGCCCCAAAGTAATTCTCAGCAACAAAAACCATGAAGAAGAAATCACAATACCTGATTTATCATAAACTATACTACAAAGCCATAGTAATAAAAATGACATGGTGCTGGCACAAAAACAGATACATAGACCAATGGAGCAGAATAGAAGACTCAGAAATGAATACGCACACTTACAGCCAATTGATTTTTGAAAAAGGTGCCAAAAACATACACTGGAATAAAGATAGCCTGTCCAACACATGGTGTTGGCAAAACTGGTTAGCCATATGTAAAAAAAGAAAATAAACCTCACTTTCTCACCCTGCACAAGAATCAATTCAAGAAGAATCAAATATTTGAAGATTAGACCAGAGACCTGAGGTTCCTTGAAAATGGCATAGGTTCAACACTACAACACATAACCAAATTCTTTGGGAAAATATTATTGCTCAATTATCAATTATAAAATAATGTATGGTAAGAAAATGAGTTAAATGTATGCATTTATCAGGAGCCAGATATTCTGGTTTCTGATAAATATAATGTTATATGCAGTGAATTTTTTCTTACAAGCTCATTCCAAAGACGTTTTTATATACATGGCCATCCTTTGGCTTAATGGCCTTCAGAAATGGGTGACTCTACCTTAGTACTTTTGTTAACTATGCAGATGGAGAATATATTAATCTTGAGGGCTTCTGAGGAAAGAGACACAGTGGAAGGAGCCCTCTGTGTGGCCAGAACTTCCTTACACAGAAAATAAATTTTAATAAATCTTGCATATGAATGAAAACCAAGTAACAAACTCACGTCCTTTAGATTTTTAAGGCAGAAAAAAATCTAATATATTCCTAGGTTCATACTAAAGTATCCAATAACAAAAGGGAGATGAATAAGTAATAGACATATAAATCTACTTAAAATAAGCTTTATGTGAATTGAAACTTTCAAAAATGAAGAGTAAAGAAAAAATAAAATTAGAAACCTATGTATCTTTGTACTATTTTGATTAACTGGAGAGTTGTAGAGAAGTATGATTGGCCAGAATGAACATAATCAAATGACAATACATTGGAGAAGGGCTGGGCAAGGTGTATTTGTTCAGATTCTTCCTTGTGTTCTCATGCTTCAGATATACGGATATTCCCTTCTTTGTGTGTAGGGTGTGAATCCTTAACATGAGGGTCTAATGGCCTGTTTCAGAGGAAATTCAGAATTTCTATTTTTATAAGTTTTATGAACTTAGGGGAGAAGGAGAAAGGGAAAATGAAGAGTAAGTTTCCTGCTTCTGCTCTTTCCTCAAATGTCATTGTGCAACTTTTTGAATTATTACTTAACTCTATCAGTTTTAAAACCAAACAATAGCCAGGCGTGGTGGCGCACTCTTGTAATCCCCGTGCTTGGGAGGCAGAGACAGGAGGATAGTGCAGGTTCAAAGCCAGCCATGCTGGCTTAAGAGACCCTGTTTCCAAAAACAAAAAAAATGTATAAAATAGGTCTGGGAGTGTAGCCTGGAGGTAGAGGTGTTTCCAGGAACCCCAGGACCACCAAAAAAATTAAATAAGAATAAAACCAAACAATAGTTTTCATAAAAAAGTATTTACTCTTTAATTATCGAACAGTGCATTTGCCTTTAAAGCACAGTACACATATACATATACTTATTATTTTTAGCATCTGTGGAGGACAGATTATGAGATATTCCACAGATAACAGAATCTGTAAAATTCAAGTCCCTCATATAGTACAATATTTGCTTATTATCAATGCACATCCACCAAATACTTTGAATCATCTCTAGACTAGTCATATCTAAAACAATGTTAATGTTATTTAATTACTTGTTAGGTTATAATTTTTATGTCATAAAAACGGGAGAAAAAAGTCTATGTGTGTTTTTTTCAGGTAAAATTTATTTTACTGAATACAGTCAATGTTTGGTTGGATGAATCGATGCACATGAAACTTACAGATGTGGAAGGATGGCAATAAAATAATATGCAATCATATTCATACACATATATTTATGGTGATGTGGTCCAAGTTTCTGAAAGGGGTAAGAACTTTTAGGTGAGATGATTTACATATTGCTATGATTTGAAT
The DNA here is from genome assembly GCF_963383645.1 of Muscardinus avellanarius. Lineage (NCBI taxonomy): Eukaryota > Metazoa > Chordata > Mammalia > Rodentia > Gliridae > Muscardinus > Muscardinus avellanarius. The sequence continues at coordinate 25,882,100 of NC_137786.1, read as the reverse complement.
ATTTGCCCTTTCCAAACTCATGTTGAAATCTGATTCTTAGTGCAAGATAATCAGTAATAGAGGGCTAATCTGAAGGGTTTGGGTCCTATGATCTCACCCTGTGAATGGATTAATGACGTTATAATGCCAAATGAGAGTGGTCTATGCCTCTTCACCCTTTTTCATTATATCATCTGACAACACAGAAAAATGCCCCCACTAGATGACTAAGGCTTTGATCCTGGACTTTCCAGTTTTCAGAACTATATTGATATGTCCACTGTAAATTATCCAGTCTTGTTTTCTGTTATAGCGCACAAAGTAAATTGAGACATATAAAACCGGGAGTTTCTCAAATGATACATTTACACACATATCAACCCTTTAAAAATGACCATCTATATTTATTTTCCAATAGTCTTTTTAAAGCAATAGCTATAAAATATATATCCATAAGCATCCATAAAATATATTTTATAATCATAGTTTTGATATAGCATCTTTTCATTCTCTATATTATATTGAATTTATATAATTTTTTAAAGGTCATATAAGGTCAGATTTAATGGTTCGCTTTATTATAAAAAAGGAATCTAGGTATAGAAATTCAGGACACAGGGACTTATTATTTGCATTCTAATTTTTGCTCTTAAAATTCCATGAGATCTTTGTTCACTGCTGAGCAATATCCTTGCTCAAAAGAAGACTCTGCATTTGAAGGAGAAAACGTTTATGCAAAGATACCCCAACATCTCTATATAATTCGTCTTTACACTGGAGTCAGTAGATCACTTTTTTTGGATAAAGACCACCAGAACAAAATAATATGGGATAGTCTCATGCAATTTTTTTAATAGTATCTGGCCTACATACGTATAGGTTACTGGTATACTGAGCAGTAGTTAAAAGTTATCTGTGTAATGCTTATTTAATTTTTCAATTTAAATGCCTAGATAATGCTGAAGGCAGTACAGATATATAAAAAACTTGTTTTTGGCCTCAAGTGGTGTTATTATTGCTTACGACGAGCAATTATTTACGATATCCTCCAGGGATGTAGGATGTGACAGACAACACATTGGCACTATTTAGAAGCAGCCTGCCAGATGGTCAGAACCTGCAGTTGAGGAATGAGGACAGTATGAAGGGACCTGGGGCAAAACAGTTTTATGCAGCAATCTGGTGGCAGGAGTATTTGGTAATTTGAGGCACCAGTTCCCAAGGTTTGGGAAAAAAGACACAAACTCCAACAATATACGTGAAAATTAGTTAAATGTGACTGGAAACTAGGCCCATTTCACGACTCGATCCTTTTCTGATAAAAATCATCTTCTATAGCCTGATAAATGAGCTGTTTTTACTCTAACATGATATAACACACAAGTACAATTTTATATTTACTGTTAAAAAGTGAAATGTTTTAAATAGTCCCAAGCAAAAATGAGTTGGAGATTATTCAGGCCAGTTGGAGAAATTCCTTCAGTTGCTCATAGGAATCTGATTATTTTCTCTCTTCACATTTCCCTTTGTTGTCTTCATCTTATGCTGTTCAGGACCATTTAATAGATTTTCCAATCAGTATTTCATAGGTGGATGAGTCTACATGGAGCGGGTGGTATGGATCACTAACAAGCATTACAGGGAAGGAAAGCAGCACATTCTGCCATTTTAATATAACTTACTTTTAGTGTTATATTAAGAAGAAAGATAATATAGCTGGGCATGATGGCATGTGCCTGAAATCTAATACTTAGGAAACTTAGACTGGAATATACAAGGTTTGAAGCTAGCTTCAGTAACTTAGAAAGACCTTGTTTCAAAATTAAAAAAAAAAATAAAATCAGTTTTGTGGTGTAGCTCAGAGGTAGAATGTTCCTGGTTTCAATCCACAGCACCACAAACACACACATGGACCCGTGCATGCGCACACACACACACACACACACACACACACACACACACACTAATAGAGTTAATATAGTGCTGGAAATTCCAGAAACTACATACCAAGAAAGCATAGAAGCAAAGGCAACTTAGTTGTTCATACATTTTCATTGTTGAAGGAATATAAATTTTGACATGTAAATATTTTTAAAATAGCAGCTGCCTATTAAGACTCCAACTGTTATCTAATAGAATTGTCATTTTCTTTATAAATTTAGCTGTTATTTTTGGAGAACTTTTAATAAAGTCAGATTGATATGATACATAGATACAAATAGATAAAAATACAGAATATTAGTTTCAGAATTTTTTTCAATATCTGAATTAGTTAGCTAATACATAGAGAAAAGTTAATTATTATGACTATTATAACCTTCCTTATTTATGGGGAATACATAGCATGATGTCCAGTGGATACCTGAAAATGTGACTATTACACAATCCTACCTACACTGTTTTTTTTAATGTATACATACCTATGATAAAGTTTACTTTGTAAATTATCAAAGTAAGATATTAACAATAATAAAATAGTGAAATTTAACAATACACTCAAATTAAAGTTACTTAAAACCTATGAATTTTGTACTTCTGAAGTTTTACATTTAATATTCTCAGACCACAGTTGACCACTGATAAACAAAGCCACATAGTATGAAATCACAGATGAAGGGATACTACTTGACTCTGTAGAATCAACACCTTTCATTTGGTTGCAGTGACTGCATTTATAATCTAAATGTTTGTAAAAAAATCTCATTTTAACTTTATGGAAAAGTCTATCCTTTTAAGTAAGAGTAAATAAACAAAATTGTTATTTCTAGATATTATGACAAATAAGGCAAAATAAGTAAAATTAATGGCCTTTTTCATGAATTTTTGTTTTCTGTCAGTTTTTTTATAACGATGCTAATCCCAAATTAATAAAAAATGGAAATGAGAAGAAGATTGAGTTTTGGATATATTTTTTAAAAATTCCAAGACATTTAAGACGTCTAAACTAAATGCTATAAAACACAATGTTTTCTCTCTTTAAACATACTCCATAATGAAATTAAGAAACAAGAAAACTTGAATTTCTAAATCTTATCTCTGTGGAACAAATCATGTAGATTGCATTCAAGCTTTATGTAAGTAGGCTAACTATAGCAAGAAAAATATTTTCTGTGTCAGTTCAGGCTATACATATTCTTTCTATATCACTTTAGGATTATTGACAAAATTCTTCTGAGAAACATATGGTTGACTGAGTTATAGCGAAGTTAAATACCACCTGTGTTCCTAATTAGGATGCTTCAATTTAGTTAATCATAAATATCAAAATCAGGATCATTACTCTTTAAGTAATGATATAGTTAATCACATAATAATGGCTAATATCAAGATGTCAAATCCACTTGGAATTATTGAGGCTAATTGCACATAAAAAGGATGGGATATGCTCACCATGCTCCACTAAAACACAATTAGGTTCAAATTACTATTTTTGAAAAAATATAACTTTGTTTCCAGATCCAGTGCCTGGAACCTCCTTGCCATATTGCATTTCAAATCAGCCAATAAATTAATTATCAAATGTAGTGGGAATCTTCGCATATTTAAAAAGCAATGCTTTCAGAAGACCAATGTGCAGAAGTCTATGAGAGAAATTATAGAATATTATAGTTATAAAATTATTTATATTTGGGAAAAATGATTTTTGTCCCTTTACCAAAAGGTAGGTCAATTGGATCTAGTATAGACACTGAACACAGAGAATTGCTCAGGTGACTGAGCGAGCCATGATAAGATGTATTTCAATATCAGTTTTGCAATGTTCTTCAGTCCTGTACATTTGAGGTTGACATAGTTGTAATAATACAATCCTAGTGATCCATTCTAAAACATTTTTGGTTATCACACACTTCAGGTCTGCCCCAGGTTTAAGGTTCTCTACAGCTTTTCAACTGATTTGAAAATGTAGTTAAGGTAGTAAATAAAACTGAGTCAGGTGAAATAATAATACTAGATAACAATCTCCTTTAGGATACTTTAGATATTTCTTAAAAAGTTAATGATGACCTGAATTAAGAATATGAATAAAAATTGACGAGAAGTGGATAAAAAAATACACATTTCTGTTTTTGCTTTTGTTAACTTAAATCGGTGAATTAGATTTAATTTACTGGAGAAATATAAGTAGTATCTGAGTTGAATGAATGAACATATGGGAGTAGAATTAAATGATGATATCCTACTACTAATAACACTAATTATAATAAGCTAATAAATTGAATTTGCCAAGCACGGTGATGCATATTTTAAAATTTTAATTGCATTTATTTATCCTGGAAATCTAGAAAGGCAGGTTTCAATGAAATATTATAATAACTAATGATTATTGATTGGTTCCCTTTCTCAAGGCACTGTGAAAACTCTTTATACACATAGATTAGTTCTCATATGTTACAATGCTCATCGAAAACATACATACACATTTCTTAGTCAAGATAACGTGCAAGTTTTTCAATGTCCCAAAGTAAGAAGTGATGGAGTCCCAGTCTTTATTAATACAAAGAGCAAGTTACTAACTGCCACTTATTCTTTTAGTTAATGCCTCTATTTTGAGTAGGGGGTGAATAATATAGAAGAACAAGGGGAAGGTAGATGGATTTGTTTTTTTTTTTTTTTACTGCTGTATAGGAAATTAACACTTAATTATTTAAAAGAACATAATTGTATTGCCCTTCAGCTAATATAACTCAGCAGTTTAAGAACCAAGTGGCAAGATTTTTTTATTATTTTATTTCTATTGGTGAATTGTAGTCATTCATCATGTTCATCAAGTTCAGAGTGACAGAGGCACAGATGCACACAGTGCTTGCTTGCTGGGCTTCCCTCTTGACTCCCAACATTCTCCCCCATTCTCTGTTAACTGAAGGTGTTTTTGAGATTGGCATTGATAAATTAGTGTATGCACATCTTATCAATTAAAGTGTTTCACCATAAAATTTCCCTCCCCTCTTTCTCATCACTCCACATAGACAAAACTAAAGTTTCCCAAGCTGGGTTTTTATGTGAAAAATAAGAGAAAGAACCAGACTTCAAGCTCAACCCACCTGTTATAATTCAGGCCCTTACGGCTACAGATCATAGGGTCATGTTCCAAGTTGGCTTTAGAGTTGGAGCCAGTCTTTTCTGGGAGAGAATGTCTGCATTCCTTCCAAGTGGTCTTTCAGTATTTGAAGCCAGGCATAAATGGTTGAGGCATTCTCAAACTTCAGGGCTGGTTCAATTTTTTTTAGAATATTTTGAAATCTAATGTTTGCTGCTGCTTCATTATCTAATTTCCTTTTTCTGTTACTGGACAAAAATGGCTTTGCTCTTAGCGGCTCCTGTTATTATAAAAGTAAAAACAAGATAATTTATACTTTGGGCTTTAATTAATTATGTGTATAAAATCTTTTCACAAAAGTATCTAGATTAGTGTTTAAGTATCCAGAGGGTGGGGATTATTTTTAAAATTATTCTTAGAATAGAAAGTCTCTCTCTCTCTCTCTCTCTCTCTCTCTCTCTCTCTCTCTCTCACACACACACACACACACACACACACACACACACACATTTAAGATTCATCATCTTCTGGCCAGTGATATAAGCTTTTAAATAATTAATAGACATCCTGATATTCTGTTGCAGGCATGGTGACTAGTTATTAATAATGTGTTGCATATTTAAAAATAGCTAAAAAGGTGGATATTGAATAGTCTCATCCCCAAAATCTGATAAATTTTGTCATGATAGATTGGCGAATTGACTTAATCTTATCTTTTGCAATGTATAAATGCATAAAAATATCACATTGTACTCCATAAATATGTACAATTATTATTGACCATTAAAATAAAGCCCAAAATTATAGAGGATGACTATTAAGATGGTAAAAAGAGATACATATCTGTGCCAGCTTTAGGAACACTAACTGAAGGTAAGGGTAATGGGGTTAGGCAAAAAGTAAAAGGCACTATCCCAAAGTACTAGCTGATTAAGGAGGGCATGTTTATCTTCTTTCTCGAAACTAAAGTGGAGAACATTTTTAAAAGGTCAAAGCAATTTTCTTTGTCAGATGCTGAAAACAGATTAATGTTTCAGAAGTAAATGTTGTACTTAACCATTAATTATCCCAATGAGAGCTGCTGAAAAGGCACAGTGAAGCTGACCATCCTTAGTTCAGGTGATACAGACTTGACACAGTGGAGCAATTTGGGTAAAATGTGAGTAAGAAAACAGAGTCTTACCGCATTACCAAGAGAGTATTATGAGACAAAGAAAATATTATATCTCTATTTTTAAAATTTAATATAAAAGATAAAGGTATGATTAAAAATAATTGATAGACTTGTCTCCCATAATAAACTGAGGAGAAAGATTTAAGAACAAAGCTGAGTTTAATTTCAAATAACAATCTGACATTATGTTTATGCAGCTCTTTCTTTTGAAAATTTTTTGTAGAAAGAATACATCATCTAGTCTATATATCAAGCTGTAGAAATTAGTTCAATCAAGGAATTATGTATTTTCAAAAATAAGAAAAAATGTCAACAAATAGGACAAATTATATTAGGGAGAAGAAATTGTTTTGACATCATTAAAAATATAAATTTGGAGATTTTATAAAGTCCAAGCTCAAGTGTAAGAATTATTTTAAACATGAAAAATATATTTAAATGTGGTAAGCAATGAAAATTTGATTTATTTTAAGAGGTTACACAAAAGATTTCCTTTAGATAAGCTAGCATAAAATTTGAAAGATTTCATTGTCTTCTAAATGACTACAGAAACTTTGGAAGTAATTTTTTTTTTAATTTCCTAGAAAACAAAAAACAAATGGTGTCTTTAGGGTATTATTCAATAAGTAAATATACATTTTTGTTATGAAGGAATGAACCCAGGGGTCTTTTATGACTGAGCTATATCCCAATATTTTATTTTTAAACACATACTTTTTAACTTATCACATACTGACCTCAAACCTGTTATCCTCATCTCAGCCTCCAAATTACTGAGACTATAGGTGTGTGCCACCGTACAACCCATACGAAATATATTAAATCCTAAAGATAATCATGAGAAGGAGTAGATACATACGAATAGAAAAATATTATAAGTTCTTCACATGTTTAAATTATATATAATGTATAGAGTTTAAATAATATGTTCACCTCAATTCTATGTTATGTAAATAGATTATGCAAAATTAAAATGCCAAATGCTGGAAGCACTGGAATTGTTGCAGCTTTCTGTTTCTCAATGGATGGTGCAAAACACAGAGTAAGATAAAAGAAAAATATTACTTTTAATATTACATTACAAGCTATTAGGTTATAAAAATACTGTCCTGCATTAATTTTATTATTGGGAGTATAATCCTAGAAGAATAATATGTAAGTAAAAACATTAAATTGTAGAAATTTAATTGAGTTGTCTAAAATTTTACTGGAGATGATATTTTATTATTTTATTTATTTATTTATTGGTGGTACTAGGGATGGAACCCAGGGATCTTCTACCTGCGAGCTACATTCCCAGACCTATTTTATACTTTATTTGGAAACAGGTCTTGCTAAGTTGCTGAGAGCTTCACTAAGTAGCTGAGGCTGGCTTCGAACTTGCATGATCCTCCTGTTTCAGCTTCCCAAGTGCAAGGATTACAAGGGTGTGCCACCACACCCAGCAATATTTTATTATTTTACTACATGATACTTAAAATGATCTGTGTAGTAAATTGAAATTATCAAGTACTTGCAGAGCATGATTGCTTAAAAAGCCATAATATCTACTAGTATATATATATATATATATATATATATATATATATATAGTAGGTATATAAAAGGCATATACACTATATACCTTTGTGTGTGTGTGTGTGTGTGTGTGTGTGTGTGTGTGTTGGGGTTCCTGGAAACCCTTCTACCTCTGAGCTATACTCCAAGACCCATTTTTTTGTATTTTCATTTGGAAACAAGGTCTCTTAAGCCAGCTAGGCTGGCTTCCAACAAGCGCAATCCTCCTGTCTCTGCCTCCCAAGTCCGAGGATTACAAGCGTGAGCCACCACGCCTGGCTACTATATACCTTTTTTTTTAATTTTCACTATATACCTTTCTTAACTGATCATTGAACTCAGGACCATTCTATCTTTATTCTACCTTGCTAAGTAACTGAGGTTAGCCTTGAACTCTGATTCTCTTGTCTCAGCCTCCCAAATACTGGAATTACAGGCATGTATTCCAGTACTATATCACTTCTGGTACTAAATCATTTTTGTTTTATTGGTCATGGAATCATCATCACTACAATAAAATCTCTGTATCCTGATAAAATTTTCTTTCACCAGAAATTTTTTTTCTTTCTAAATAACTAGCAGCAAATTTATTGTATTATTGGAGGGGATTCAAAATGGCAACTGGGGTCATAGCATATCTCAGTAGCTGGGACAAATAAAGTTCAATTACCAAGAAGGCAGTGCCTTGACAAACAAAACAAAGAAAGCAGCAGAAAATACTACAGGAAACCATGTTGTAAGTAAACCAGTATTCTGAATGCAAGATCTACTGCAAAAGCCCAAGCACTCCAGGCGTGGTGGTGCTTGCATGTAAATCCCCGAGCTTGGGAGGCAGAGGCAGGAGGATCACACAGGTTCAAAGCCAGCCACGCTGGCTTAAGAGACCCTGTTTTCAAATTTTAAAAAGTATAAAAATAGGTCTGGGAGTATAGCCCTGGAGGTAGAAGGGTTTTCAGAAACCCCAGTACCACCAAAAAATAAAAATAAAAAAGCACAAGTATGCAACTGACCTGGTTTGGCCACCAGCACCATCTCCAACCACCAGCCCAAACCATAATTGTGGGCTATGGACCTGCTGTAATGCGAAGATATTCCAACAAATAATTCAAGAACTTGAAGTGCAGAAAGCAGTCGTAGACATCTAACATCTTAAGTGACCAGCACTGCACTTCAGGAGCATAGAAAAAGTTCTAAAAGCTTGTGCATTCACCAGAGGTATCACCTTCAATAGCACACTGTGTCCTCTAGAGACCTGGACCACAGGACAGCAAGGTAACCACTTGTGTTACTCTTCACTTGGCAGAGGCAGAAGACCACCTAGAGTAGCCGCAGGACCCCAGGGGACTAAGACCTGGCGGCCATTCCTGGAGGCAGTCCAGTTAGAACCTCCAGAGACACAAGAAAGGCATAGTGACAAGGCACAGTGACTGCACAGAATCACAGAGGGTTGTTCTAACACTAACTGGATGCCCTCTGCAAGCAGCATGCTATGCCCTCCAGAGACCAAGCTCACAGGACAGCCAGGTAACCACTTACATTACTTAATACTTTATGGAGGTAGAATACCTCCTTGAGAAGCTGTGATTCCCCAGACAGGCTAAGACCTGGTGGCCCATCCTAGAGGTAGTCCAGTTAGAACCTACAGAGACATAGGAAAAGCATAGAGCTCAAGGCACAGTGCCTGCACAGGGTCACAGAGGGTCACTCCAAGACTACACTGGATGCCCTCTGACACTGCAGGTAGAAAGGTGGAGGCCCAGGGTGGGAAGGTTCAGAGCACAAGGTTTGAGATCATTGAGCCCAGAGCCCAGGACAGAGAGCACACAGAGCCAGGGCCGGGAGTGTGGAGTGCAAACACTCATAAAGTGGGTCCAAAAGCTGACAATAGGTTATAGAGCAAATGAGAGAGATTATAATATACTCCAGAATCTAACACAGTGAACAGACATACAGATATTTTTTGAGCTCAGGTCCTATATATGTAAATTAGCAGGACTACTGTTTTTTTCTGTCACACTGTCATTAGTTTTTTTTTTTTTTTTTTCTTTTTATTTTTTGTGTGTGTGTGTTAGTTACTGGGGTTCTTGGACACCCTTCTACCTTCAAGCTATACTCCCAGACCTATTTCTATAGGTTTTTTATTTGGAAACAGGGTCTCTTAAGCCAGCGCAGCTGACTTCAAATCTGCATGATCCTCCTGTCTCCGCCTCCCGAGTGTTGGGATTACAAGCGAGAGCCACCACGTCCAGCTTTGTTCTTTTTTTTATACCATTTTTTCTTTTGTTTTTTTGTTGTCTTTGATTTATATTTGTTAGTTTTTATAACTTGTTTTGTTACTTTATGCATTTTTTTGCTCCTTTCCTCATTTATTTTACAAACTTTCTTACTCTAGCCTATCTACTCTCTTACCTCAAAACTGTTTTTTCCTTATGATATCACTTTGTTTTATTTTCCAGCTATTTCACATTTCTATACCTAAATACTCTACTAAGTACAAGAATCCTAACCTTCTCTCATTTTCAACCAGATACTTTTATTTATATTTAAATCCTTACTCAACTTAATCATATTATTTATTTTACTTGACTCATGTAGACCACTCCAGCTTCTCTCCTCTTACTCAACTCTCACCATTGAAAAATGCACTGCTTACCCATGCTCAAACCTGCTAAATTCCTACTGCTAAAGTTGAATCAAATGGATTACTCAAAAATCACACAGAAGCAGGGCATGGTGTGCATGCTTGTAATCCCCGCCCATGCTTGGGAGGCTGAGACAGGAAAATCACACAGGTTCTAAGCTGGCTTTGCTGGCTTAAGAGACCCTGTTTTCAAATAAAAATATATATTAAAAAAATAAGTCTGGGAGTGTACCCCAGAGGTTGAAGTGTTTCCAGGCCCCAGTACCACACACACACAAAAAATCACACACAAAAAGATGATGCCAAGATATCAGAAAACAAGCCTGAGAACACAAAAATATGAGAACAAGGAACAGTGAGGAAATAAGAAAAATCACAAATACTGACCTACAAGAAATGCAAGAATGAGAATTCTGAATCCTGATCTTCAAAATAAGCAAATACCTCACAGCAAGTGTACAAAAAATGAAAGAGGAAATGGAGACATTAAAAAAGAATCAGAAAGTGTTCTGGAATTAAATGAAAGAGTCAATAAATGAAATAAAGACAGCAATAGAAATAAATTATGGAAGATTAGATGAAATGGAAATTAGAATATCACTGTTAGAAGACAGTTCATTCAAAATCAAAAGCACAGTCAACAGCATACAGAAGTCATTACAGCAACAAAACATAAACTTCCAACAACTATGGGACAACATGAAACATCCTAACTTACAGATATAAGGCATTGAAGAAGGGATAGAGGTACAGAAAAAGGGTAGTCATAATCTCTTCAGAGAAATAATTTCAGAGAATTATTCAAACATGAAAAGAGACATGGACATACATATACAGGAGATATACAGAACACCATTAAGACAAGATCAAAGAAGGACTTCCCTACACCATAAAATGGGTGGCACAGATGGAACACACTGATGATATGCATTGAAACAATTCACATAAGCTATGTTCTTGGATCTAAGAAGCAGCCATTCTGTGGTGAAGTCATATGGAGCAAGTCACCACTCTACCGCATCCTGTCCACTTCCTATCCACATCTCTCCATCCTATTTCTTCCATGTGTATCTGCTACTTTACATTGGCTAATCCTAGAAAACAGCCAGAGAATAATAATCAGCCACACTTAGGAGCTCTATGTAGGATGGAAGATATGATTTGGAAACACTAAAATACATATGCATAGTATAGCAGATAATTTGCAGTTCTCTGTGAATTTTGGGGAGAAACAAAGGTATTACTCTTATACCTGTAGTCTCAGTATTTGTGAATCTGAGACAGAAAGAGCAAAGTTCTGGACAAACCTCAGCAATTTGGTGATATCCTATTTCAAAAAAAAAGAAATAAAATAATAATAGTAAATTAATAAATAATTAAATTTAAATTTTTTTTACATTTACACCAACAAATGAAATAGTAATTATATTTATATTGCTTATATTTGGTCATCTTGAAAACTGGTTAACATCAATTGTAAGGGGATTTTCTTATATTAGCTCAATGATATACTTGGCATTTTATCTCTTTATGATTGTCTTCTTCACAGTTTATTTCTGTTATCTGATTTATTCTAGTGAGTAAACATTTAACTAACTTGCTCTTATTGATCAGTTTTTACTCCCTTCACAAAAATTTTTTAAAAATATATTATAGGATAATAAATGTTTAACATTTGAATTTATTTTTTGTTACAAAACATCCTCAATTTCACTTATTAAATATAATCAATTGTTACATCTATAAATGGAATATTTTAGAAATATTTTCTTCATTTATTGGTGAGTTCTATGTCTATGTGTTATAGATGGAATTACATGACTTCCCCCCAAAATAGTATTTTGACCTTCTAGTTCTAGTTACCACAGAATGAGACTAGATCTGAAAATAGGAAATACATTTTGAAATGATGTCATTTAAATGGGCTCTGACTAAAAGGACCAGACAGGCTTAATTTTGGCCAGAGATCCCTATGTTTCTTCCTAAAAGCATTTACTTTACATATATAGAATTGTAAATATTCCTCTTTGGTCTTTGTTATTGAAGTTTTATCCAAGACTATTTTTTTTATAACTTAAATATATTTGTCAAGGACCTGGAAGACACCCTTTATATCTAATCACAAACAAAGATCCAGTCCCTATCAAGGAGTCTTTGTTGGAGGATAGGAGCCTCACTTCATAAGCACTAATTAGGCAACACAGAGAGCTTAATCATTGTAATTAACCTCTTCCCTAATATCTTCTAGTGCTTTTTATCTTTAGTTTACACCAAGCCTTAAGAACTCTCCTGCCATTTATTTTTGCAAAACTGAATTTCATCTATCCCTTATTTCAATAAACTTGAACCCTCTTGAAATTGTCTCTGAGTAGTCTATTTTGCCTGTTCAACTTGTCCAGTGAAATTTTATGTAGCAGCATTAATCAAACATGATAAGTATTCTAAAGAAGGGTAACATACTGACACTAAGATAGACATGCACATAGGGAAAATGTCATGAGAAGATGAAGGCAGTGATCTAGATGATGCAGCAGAAGCCAATAAACATGAAAGGTTGGGAGAAAGATCATCAACTCTCCTGGACATATCGAACCTACCTCAGAATTGCAAGAAAACACATTTCCGGTATTTAAATATTGCACGCATATCTGGTACAATACTTTGCTATGATAGCTCTATAAAATGACTACTCTTCATTACACAGTAAAAAGATCACTGATTTTTAAGACAGAAAACTATGCTAAAAAAACAACTAAGCTATCACTTGGGTTTGGAGCTGAAGAAAATTTTTAGAGTTTGTAAATCTACAAATCCTAATTTGATCTAATGTGGAAGACAGTTTGAATGATAATAGGACTAAATGAGTATCTTGTTCTTTTATTTTTCTATTAAAATCATATAATTTAGTAATTTTAAAACAAAAGAAAAAGAAAACAAAGTCTCTAAAAATGTGCAAGCAAAGCTACACATTTGGCATTTAAATATAAATAGAAAATATGGAATTTGATAGCCATGCTCCTGCTCCTTTGAATTAATAGCTTTATTAGATTTTTTATGCAAACTAGATTGTGTTCAGCATGTAACTCTAAAGAAGCTAAAATTGCCTATAAATTTCTCCAGACATATCTTACTGCTATTAACACCACCCATCTTCAGCATAGATTTAAAATTCTTTTCTGTTAAAAACTACAGAAGGATTAAATCTCAAATTTTTCAAACTAGCAATCTATCTCTCCATTTGGGTGTACAATATAATACAAAGTGCTCTACGACCTTTTTTTTCCCAGTTTGTCATCATTACAATGTGTTTTTAAATGTTATTTTGTGTTAATGACAGTGCACAATAAAATATTATATAAAGACAGTGGAACATTATAACTTTTATGTAAAGGAAAAGAGTTTTATAAAACCAAGTGAATACTTTTATGATACTCTTGATTTTATCCACGCCTTACAAAAAGTAAAGGACATATAAATAGGGGTTCATTTAACTGCTGGGTGAAAGGCAGTTTGATTAGTTTCCTTGCAACACAATGTGCAAAATTAAAAAGACAACTATACTAATCATCAAGTATAAAATAAATAATAATACAATGAGTGATAACAAATAAAAGTAAATCTTATAGAAGAAAAAATCATTGCCTTTTGAACATAACTAAGTGTGAAACAATGGTTAAAGACAGGCTCATAAAAGGAAAATTGTTTGTGGGTAATTTCGCTATTTACCTTTTTACTTAAAATGAACTGACTAAAAATAAATTTTAGAAATCTGATGATAATCTTTTTGGGTTAATAGAGCATGTCAGTTCCTCTAAGAATAAATTGAGTTAGTTGAAGTTTTTCAAGAAAAATGCAAAATGTCATTTTTTGATCAAAAGAAAGATATACAAACATCATTGGGCATAAGGTATGTTCTTTTAAGGAGTAATTTTAATCTCCATAATCTTAGCTTAATTAACAAGAGCTCATCAAAATTATATCAGTCCTCTAATATCTGTGTGGATCAAATTTAAAGCTGCCAAAAAGGCTTGGATATATCCACCAAGTAGGTATTTTTTTTTTTTTATAAAAGTCTTTCAGTTGCAGGAGATGAAGAAGAAAAATATTTCTTCTATCTTTCTCCATTGGCAGTGAACCACCACCAATGACTTTATATTATTACTTTGATCTATTACTGTAAAAATCACTAGCTTCAGCTCTCATAGCTTTTGTTCTTTATGCATATTGTTTGTCATAGGAAAAATTTCAAAACCTACATTAGATATTGTGGTGAACATGTGAATAGATAGGTCATAGTCATGCAATTTTTAGAGTAGAAATAATAATAACTAAGGTCAGTTAGTAGTGGATATCTAGTAATAATTTTTAAAAAATCATCAAAAACAGAACTCTAAAAAAAAGAGATTTATAAGAGCATGAAGATGTCTACAGAGAAAATATGATTGTAACAAAAGGTCAACTATTTAGTGATAGTCCAGGTGAAAAATTATGAGAATGCAATATAAGCATGGGAAAAGGTGATTAAAAAAAAACAAACATAAAACCAAATTTGGAGGCTCAGAGACCAGGGGGACATGGAAAAAGAGAGAAAGTTATTGGCATAGAATAATCCTAAGGCTTCTAACTCAGTGGCTGAGTAAATGATAAAGATAAACTGGATGAAAGTAGAAGAAAATAGGACTTGTTCCTTTTAAGGAACTTTGATTTGGAGTAAACAGATGAATATCCAAAATCAATAAAAAATGTTCTTCAGCTTTGAAGTGGGAAAAACAGTGTGCCTAGTGATAAAGATAATGGGAGTTCTGGATTTATAGAGAATAATTCATTTTAAAAAGTAACACAAGAAAAGTCAAGAATTACATTAGGTACTTGGAAAAGATTTGTTAGGAAACATAAATTTAGTCAACTTCCCATTTCTGAGAGCTGTTTGACAGTTGAAAAAAATACTCAGACTACATTTCATTCCATGATTCTATAACTGATTAAATGCTTTTTCATAGACTACTCATCGTTTAGTACAAAGACAAGAAAAGAAACAAGCAAAACCATAATGTAGAATTTTGGTTTAATCTCATTGCATTAATTTTCTATTGTTGCTGTAAAAATTTATCACAAACTTGGTGGCCTAAAAGAAGACAAAAGCATATTCCTTTCCAGTTCTATTTGTTAAATGTTAGCTCTCAGCTAAAAATCAAAGTGCTGATAGAGCTTTGTTTTGTCTAAAAACTCATAAAGGAGAGACTTTCTCCCCACCTCTGCTCCTGGATTTTCTAGCTTCTAGAGGCTGCCCACATTCCCTTACTTTAGGTTCTTTTGTTGACAATGACACAAGTTCCATTGTATTGGCCTTTCAGTTTTTCCATTCCCACCTTGAAAGATGCTTGTGGTTTAATTCAGTCCATCTAGAGAATTCAGGGTAATTTCACTATTTTAGAGTAAGATGGTTAGCAATCATAATAGCATCTGCTGCTTTAATTGCTGATTTTCATAGACTAGCATATTCACTGGTTCTAGGAATTAAAACATGGGTATCTTTGCAGGAGGAGAGCAATACTCTGCCTTCCATGTTTACAAGTTTAGCCCAAGGAAAGTATCTAGTTATACTTATTAAACAAATATTCTTTATATATGTATACATAAATATATATACACCTAACATATATACACACTATATTTATATTATATATATAATACACACATATGTACATATATATGCTTTCTCCAAAATCTCGAAGTTCACCATGTGGTTTGGCTTTAAACTGGTAGAAGCATGGTAACTGGCCTCTTTAATCTTCATTTTCTTGCCTCTACAATTTGTCTAGATAAAAAAGACAATTATCTTTCTTATTTTTTTTTTCTTGCTAGGTATGTCTTCCTTCTATCCCATCACAGCAAAAGACTGGAAGTTTTATTGAAAATATCCACATGAGGGTTATCAAAAACATTGTAATAGGTAAGAAAATACAGTGATCTCTATTTTTGCATCTATCTATTGATATGAAGGTATATATTTTAACTAAGAAATGCAGATGATAGACTATCTTTCTAGCACCCCAAATATTCACCATTTTACATCAAATATCAAATTACACCTGCTATCAATTCAATGGAATTCAATCATTACTCTCGAATCACTATTTTAATAATAGTTTTTAAATTAAAACTTTAATTTAATTGAGTATGAAACTCAAAGGCATTCTACTTTTGAGCTACAACACTTGCACTATTTTTTATTCTTTATTTTTTTGAAATGGCATCTCAGTAAGTTGCACAGGGCCTCACTAAGTAGCTGAGGCTGTCTGTGAAGCTCAATCCTCCCATTTTAGCCTCCCAAATGCTGGGATTACAAGATTGCATCACCACAACCGGATAAACATTTATACTTTTTAAATTCATCAAAACATTAAATAAATTACATAGTATCATTCAGTAAGTTGGGTTTTTTTGCAAGTATACTGAAATACTTCAGCAAAATAGAAATAATATGCTTCTTTGTCTTCAATAAGAGTTTAAAATTTGTACTTCAATGAACATGATACTTATAAACAAAAGTCATATATGTTATTATAATGCATTACTCTTAAATTATATTATTATTATATGTTATTATAATGCATTACTCTTAAATTAGACATTAAAGTACTTGTTTCTTATTAAACATAACCTGTCCTATCAGTAAAGATTGCACTTTTTCCACCATTATGAAATTTTGGTGTTTGGAGGAATGTTTTGGAAAATGGATTATCTGGTTTTTGTTTTTATACTTACCTCTCAAACTATATTGACTGATAACTAAAAATGATTCTTAAGCTTATCATACCCTCAATATTGTATGTTAGAAAGATTAGAACTGGCCTTCAGATGCAGGGCCACTAGAAATGAAAATATATTTTTTGCTTACAAAAGCAATAAAGTATATAATATTTTTGAACGCATCCTAAATTTTTTATATTTATATCTCAATATTTTTTTGGTGGTGGTGGTACTGGGGTTCCTGGAAGCCCTTCTACCTCTGGGCTATACACTCAGGCCTATTTTATATTTTTTTATTTGGAAACAGGCTCTCTTAAGACAGTGAGGCTGGCTCCGAACCAGCAGGATCCTCCTGTCTCCGCCTCCCAAGCACGGGGATTACAAGCGTGAGCCACCACGCCTGGTTTATATCTCAATATTTTAAAAATATTTTTTATTTTACTGTTTCACTCAACAAAAGGAGACTAAAATGTATACTCACAGATTCTTTGAACTATTGTTTAAATGTGAAACTCTAGTTATATACATATTAATTATATAGACTTTTTATTTATTGGTCTGAAATAACTTAAGTATCAAGACTTTTTAATGATTTAAAAATTTTAATTGACAAAATAATTGGACATAATTATATGCTATGATAATTCAATATGTTTATGTAATGTGATAATTAATTTAGGAGAGCTTATTTAAAACTGAATTTTGACAGGAAAATAATATATAAATGTATTATGATAAGAATAAAATGTGAAAGTATAAAATATTTTATTAAATGTTTGACAAATATGCCCAAATTGAACATTTTTATTCAAATAATTTAAAAATAAATATTAAAGTGATAATTTTTCTGAATAATTATATGGAAACTATAAAAAAGTAAACATATAAATAGAAAAAGAAACAGTACCAATGGGAGTATACTTTCCAAGATAATTTGTATCTTTAAATCACTTGAGATAGAACTGTACTCACACATATATAAGCCTCTAGTTTATCACAGAGCTTGAAAATTCTTTGGTATAAGTTAGACTAGTATATATTCAGAAATGGTGAAAATGTTATCATTCTATGCAAAGAAATTTATAGTCATCTCATTATAAACAACACCTGATGCCTAATATGTCATTAACATAAATGTGAAAGAAAATGTCTGTTTTTGGTTTTACTGAGGATCAACAAGAATCTATATTTTATTTTGTACTTACATTGGTGCATTACAGTCTCACATCATAATGTAGCTCATAGTGATACTGACAAACAGGTGCACGGCACGTGGTGAGTTTTCCCTGCTCCCTCTTTCCTCCCCCTCTTTTCCCACACAGGATATAGAGATTGGGATTAGTATTCTCACAGACGTAAAGTGTATCAAGGGAAGTGATCCCTCATTGATTCTTCCCCTCCCTGCCTTTCTCCACAAACCACCTGCCTAGCTCACTGGTGTTTCTTCTCTGTTATCTAAAGTCCCTCTTATATCTCAATTACTAGCCTCCACATATAACAAAAAACATATGGTCCTTCACTTTCTATGATTAGCTAATCTCACTTACTGTAATGTTTTCCAGGTTCTTCCATTTTCTGCATATGATAGAATTTTGTTCTTCTTTATTGCTTAGTAGAATTCCATTTTATGTATATCCCATAGTTTTGTAATACATTCATTTGTTGATGAACACCTATGTTAGTTCCATAATTTAGCTATTGTGAATTGTGCTACTCTAAACATAGATATGCATATATTACTATAATATTCTGTTTTCAGTCCCTTTGGAAAGATACTCAGGTTTGGTATAGCTAGATCATATGGTGGATTCATTCCCAATTTTCTGAGAAATCTCCACACTGAACTCCATTGGCTATACTAATCTATATTTTTAAAGAGAGGTTATAATAGTTTTATGGTCTTCAGTAGAGAAGAAATTTTTAAATAAGATTCATAAATTATTAAAAATGGAAATATCATGGATGAATTCAGTAAATTAAGAACTTCTGTTCACTTATAGACACAATTTAATGCAAAGCCAAACTATAAGCTACTATTTTACATGAATGTAACTAAGAATTAGTATCCACAGAAAAGATATATGAGGTTAATGAGGAAAGGATTGTGTGCGTGTAAGTGTGTGAGAAAGAGAGAGAGGCAGACCTCTAATCAGCACTTAAATGTGGTAAAAATATGAACAGAGATTTCACAAATGATGAAACATGAAAGTAAAGGGATGTTAGAGAAAAAAATGTATACCAAAGACACCAAGACTGATTTGATAAAATTACAACATTGGACAAATCAATTATCTACAAAGATACAGAGCAAGAGACACTTTCATTAACTATTTAGTAACTGCCTAGCAAACTGAAAATTGATGTGGCTACTTTGGACAATAATTTTGCTTTATTTAATACCATTGACAAGTGCATAATATATGACACAGCACTCTCACTACTTGGTATATGCCCTAGAGATGATATAGCACATATGCTTTAGGAGACATGAAATCAGAATTTCCTAGCAGCCCTGTTCATAATAGCAAAGTATTGAAAATTACCCAAGTGTCCATCAACAATGGAATAGACTGCAGCAGTATCCATCAAACTGGATGAATCTCAAAATGTAAAGCTGATGGAGAATTATAAGCCCTAAAAGAACATATGATAATTTTATTTCTATATATAAAATGCAGTTTAAAGATGAATATTAAAATGCTAAAAAAAGAGAGATTTAATAGAACACAGATAAGTGGTTACTACTTATCTTGGGTGAATGAAATTCATAGGGAACTAATAAAGATTTCTAAATTAATAAGCAGATTTCTGAAACTATTCTATTTGTTTTGTTAATATTTAATTGCACATCTATTTTATTTATTTATTTATTTATTTATTTATTTATTTATTTTTCGGGTCTGGGAATGGAACCCAGGGGCATTCAACCTCCGAGCTACACCCCCTGCCCTATTTTTTATTCTTTATTTTGAAACCGGGTCTCACTGAGTTGCAGAGGGCCTCACCTAAGTAGTTGAGGCTGTCCACGAACCGCGATCCTCCGGTCTCAGCCTCCCGAATGCTGGGATTTACAAGCATGCGCGACGCCTGGTGCATATCTATTTTACACACAGCTATTGTATATACATTTTACAATTCAAAAATTTTAAACTAATGCGGTAATATTAGTATATTACATGGACAATCACTAGAGACATTATAATCGACCCAAACGGCAGAGGACTTGGAAGTAGGAAAATGCAGGATTGAAAAATTACTGCATCACTTAGAGGTCGTGCATAACCTGGGGATTTTCTAAGAGAATATGATGATACCCATTCTGTAGGACTGCCATGACACTAAATGAAATAATGAATGCAAAATGCCTGTCACATAGATGCTCAAATCAAGAATCAGCATGAAGGAGATGAGCTCTCCTTCGCTGACAGCAGTCTCTACAGAAGAGAGTGTGTGTTCACTGTGGCAGCTGTGTTGTACCAGGAATTGTCAAACTGTGAGTGAAAAATGCAGTGCAGTAACAGCTTCCAATAAATAACATTGCAAGAAAGCAGAGTTTCTCCTACTCGGGCATGCATATACATAAGGAGAGAGGAGGTGTGTGATAGAAGTTGTTTTCTTCCCACTGAGACACTTTCACCCTTAGATGATCTGTCATTGTATGCAGAACACAGTGGCAGATTTATCCCCGCGATTCAGGTTGCTCTGTAATGGTTCAGGTGAAAGCATTTCAGTAGTGCCATAAAGTGGAAACTCATAAATGACGGAGTCTATTATTGGCTGACAAGCTTCAGCCCAGTGACTTTGTTTGTGACTTTGTGTAGATTCTGTAGAAACAGATTCTATTGTCATGAGCTTGAGGAGAAAAAAAAATAATGCAATGATAATACTGATACAAAAATTGATCTGGCCAATGCCATTAAAAATCTTCACATGGCCTATGGTGAGACTAAGAAGTTTTCAAATGTGTACATTGATGTGACCTCTAAGTATGTAAAGAGCTTGTGTGTTTTGTGGCTTTCTTAATATTGCTAACACAACTAACATAATATTTGAATAGGCCACTGAATTTTTACCCATAACTTTATCTAGTATTTTTATTTGATAATATAATCAAAATGGTGATTAATGGGGCACAAGTCTATGATAACTGGTCAAAGTGTTTGTGTGTGTGTGTGTGTTTAGAGTAATTAGCTATAATCAGTATTCCCTCAAATAAATGCTTGGAGTTGGGAAGAAAAATTTAGGCAGTATTTTCTCTCATATAATTGTTTCTCATTTTATGAGCCCTTCGGTGGTTACTTCTAATGAAAACTGATTAGATATTTTATTTGTAATATTGCAGAAATAATTATGCTTTTTCTATCTATATTTTATTATTTACAGGTAACAACTGAATCTTTAGAAATAATCTATAAGTACTTTTAACTCCATTCCTGTGAGTATTCCATAAAATTACCCTTTGATGTTCACATCAAATATTTTGGATATCTTTTGTTTACTATTTTTTAAATATCCAATAAAACAGCTGTGGCATCATTTAAAATAAAATGAGGTATTTATTTATTTATTTTTGGTGGTACTGGGGTTCCTGGAAACCCTTCTACCTCCGGGCTACACTCCCAGACCTATTTTTATATTTTTTATTTGGAAACAGGGTCTTTTAAGCCAGCACAGCTGGCTTCGAAACTACGCAAGGATTATAAGCATGCACCACCACACCCGGCCCCAAATGGGGCATTTAAAATGTTATGCTATTTTTAATTTTTATATCTTTTGTCACCTATATTCTGAAATGTTCAAAAAAAACTGCATTTTAACTGACAAAATATTTAAATATCATTTTAATATGCTTTATTGGAACTTTAGAGGCTCATATCATAAGGTAAATAAGGTTGATAGCACATAGCACTTGGTGCCTTCTCAACTCTCTCCTTATGCAGAGAATTGAGACTCACATTGGTTTTTTAAACATATATACACAAAGCCAGTGGTAGTAATTACTTCACTGATCCTTACTCATCCCTTTCACATTCCCTAAATCCAGCCTCCTTGAGGTTTCTCCTCAATTATCTGGAGTCCCTCTGGTATCCCAATTACTCCCACATATTAGAGAAACATATGATCCTTCATTTTATGTGACTGACTTACCTCAATAACCTAATGTTCTTCAGGCCCTTCCATTGTCCTGCAAAAGACATAATTTTGTTCCTCTTTATTGCTGAGTAGAATTTCATTGTGTGGGTATCCCATAATTTTGTAATGTGCTAATTTATTGACTGACATCTAGATTTGTTCCATAATTTGGCTATTGTGAATTATGCTGCTATAAACATGGATATGAATATATTACTGTAGTGATCTGATTTCACCCCCTTTCCAGGAATGGTATAACTGGATCATGCAGGTGGATCCACTCTCAATTTTCTGAGAAACCACACTGAACTCCATAGTAACTGAACTAAATTGCAACCCCACCAACAGTGCAGAAGAATTCTAACTTTCTCAGTTTCTCAACAATATTTATTGATTTTTGACTTCTTGGTGACTGGCATTCTGATTGGGGTTAGATGGAATCTCAGTATAGTTTTGATTTGCATCTCCCTGATTGCTAATGATGTTGAACATTTATTCATGCTATGTATTGGCCAGTTTTATCTCTTCACTTGCAAAGTGTCTGTTTAGTTCAATTGTCCATCTCCTGACTGAGTTATTTGTTTTAGGTTTTGGGAGGGGGGGTTGTTTTAAAATCATTTAAGTTCTTTGCATAGTCTACATATTAGTCTTCTATCAGAGTGATAACTGGCAAAGATATTCTCCTATCCTGTAGGCTTTCTTTTTAGATTCTTGATCATTTCCTCTGTTGAGCAGAAACTTTCTTTTCTTTTTTTTTTAATTCCATCTCATTTATCAATTCTTGTTTTAGTTTCTTGAGCTATGAAGGTTTGTTGAGAACGTTTCTACCTGTGCCTGTATGTTGGAGTGTTGTATCTATTCCCTCCTCTAGTAGTTTTAATGTCTTTAGTCTAATTTCCAGGTCTTTGATACATCTCAAGTTAATTCCTATGCAGGATGAGTGGTAAAGATTTAGTTCCATTTTTCTACAACTGGATAACCCATTTTCCTAAGCACCAGTTGTTGAAAAGTCTATTTTTCTCCAAAATATGTGTCTGGCAACTGTGTCAAAAATCAGTTGGCTGAAAGTGTTAGATTTGTTACTTTATCTTCTATTCTGCTCCATTGTTCTGTGTGTGTGTGTGTGTGTGTGTGTGTGTGTGTGTGTATGCCACTGCCATGCTGTTTTTTTTAACTATATCTCTTTGTCATAAATTAAATTCAGTAATTTTGATGCCTCCTGCATAGTTCTTATTGTTAAGAATTGCTTTGCTGATTCTGGGTCTTTTATTTCTTTATATAAAATTGAAGACTGATTTTTCTAGGTCTGTAAAGAATACATTAGTATTTTGATAGGGACTGCATTAACTATGTAGATTGATTTTGTAGAATGGCCATTTTTATATTTTTTATTTATCCAAGAACAAGGGAGATCATTATATCTTCTAACACCTTTATTTTTAATTAAGTTATAGTTAACATTTTTCCCATAAAATGTAAGTTACAATGAATTATTTTTAAAAAATCAAAATACTGACTAAATTACTAAAATTGAAAGAATGGTAGTACTTTATATGTTGCTGTTGGAGGTGGAATGTGGGTTTGTAAAAATGTAAATTTGACATTTTTATTGTAGATATCCATGATTCAACATTTTCAATAAATTTTATATTTCACACAGAAATGCCTATATGTATGCATCAAAGGATAAAACCAAAGCACACAGCAACATTCTCCATACTTGCTTTACACAGAGAACAAGATAAATGTTCATCAATATAATGAATAAATCACAATATAATCACAAACAAGAATCTATAAATCAATGTAAAAATGATGATTGTAGTAACATTTCTATGAATATTATTAATATAAGGTTGGAATAATAAATAGACAAATATTAACAAACATATATTCATGTAAGTACCAACACCTACCAACATCTATTACAACTAGAAAGTAAATATCTTAGGTTTTTAGTTTAGAGAGAGAAATAATTTGTACTTAAAGAGTTTTTTTATGTTATTAGGGTTACTGAAGTGTCATCATTTTTCTTCCTCCCAATACAGTGTACTCAGATTGACATTGGTATATTCACATGTATGCACATAGACAATGGTAGCATTTCCATTAATGAACTTCAGTCTTCTTCCTCACCTACTCTTAGATCTCATGCCTGGTTCCACTGAGATTTCTTCTTCATTATCTGGAGTACTCTTGTATCTCATTTACTTCTTATCCTGCATATCGCAGAGAAATCCTATGACCCTTCACTCTCTGTGACTGGCTAATCTCACTTAAAATAATGTTATCCAGTTCTTCCATCTTCTTGCAAATAACATTTTTTTTTATTGCTGAGTAGAATTCTATTGTGTATTAATTTTATAATCCATTCATCTGTTGATGGACAACTAGGTTGGTTTCCTAACTTGACTATTGTGAGTCTTGCTGTAGTGAACATGGGTATGCATACATTACTGTAGTTCTCTGATTTATGCCTCTTTATAAAGATATTCAGTAGTGGTATAGCTGGATCATATTATAGACCAATTCCCAGCTTTAACATGGATAAAGAGGTAAAAGACTTGTACAATAAAAATTATAAAACACTAAAGAAAAAAATTAAAGGAAGCACACAGCTATTGAAACTTAGATTGACTTAGCTAAACGTAATTAGCAAGTCCATAGGAGAGCAGAGCTAGGACTTCCTCTTTCTAAAGACAGATCTGCATAATAATCTAGCTAGGATGGGAGGAGGGGATTGACCTTCATGAAAGGAGACTCCTTGGCGGGGGAGGAACCTTACAGGGACATTTACTACTTCAGATTACATGAACAAGATGGAGGTCTGGTCCATCCACATGCTGTATCTTTGCTGGGGCATTCACTCAACCCCCCCCCCCCACCATGCCATTGAATGGCATGGGGCTGTAACTATCTTCTGTATTTCTATCTTTTTAACAAACTTCTTTAAGTTCAAGAAAGAAAGAAAGAAAGAAAGAAAGGAAGAAAGAAAGAAAGAAAGAAAGAAAGAAAGAAAGAAAGAAAGAAAGAAAGAAAGAAAACCTGGGAAGATGAAAAGATCTTCCTTGCTCTTGGATAAACAAAATAAAGATCAGCAAGATAACCATTCTAAGAAATGTGATCTACAGAATCAATGCAATTCCTATCAAAAGATCAATGTCATTCTTCATAGATCTAGAAAAAAAATCTGTCATTAATTTTATATGGAGAAATTTATGTCCCCAAAATAGCCAAAACAATTCTGAGCTTAAGATCCATGCAGGAGGCATCACAATTCTTAACTTCAAATTATATTAAAGAGATGTATTAATTAAAATATCATGATATTAGCATAGAAACAGACACACAAGCCTATGGAACATAATAGAAGACACGGAAAGAAATCCATACTCTAATAGTGAATTGATATTTGGCAAAAGGACCAAATACATATGCTTGAGAAAAAATAGCCTTTTCAACAAATCATGTTGAGAAAAATGGATATTAATTTGTACAAACATCGAACTAAATCCTTATCTCTCATCCTGCACAGAAATCAACTCGCTATGCATCCAAAACCTGGAAGTTAGAACAGAGACTCAAGCTATTAGAGTAAGGCATAGTTTCAGTATTCCAGCATATACGCACAGGTAGAAAATTTTCCAACAAGTCCTCCAAAACTCAGAAAATTAAAAAAATATATAAATAAGTGGGATGGCATCAAACTAAAAAGTTTCTTCTCAGCCAGGCATGGAAGCACACACTTGTAATCCCATCATTTGGGAGTCTGAGACAGAAAGATCATGGTTTGCAGTCAGCCTCAGCTACTTAATGATGCCCTTTGCAACTCAGTGAGACCTTGTTTAAAAATAAACAATAAAAATTAGGGCTGCGGGTGTAGCTTGGAGGTAGAATGCCCCTTGGTTCCATTCCCAGTACCACACATACACACAAAAACTTTTTTCTCATCAAAGAAAATCATAAATAATCTAAAGAGAAATAAATCCTACAGAATGGGAGATCTTTTTCTACTGTTCCTCTGACACAGGACTAATATCTAGAATATACAAATAACTTAAAAGATGTTATAATATAAAAACAAATAACCCTATCAAGAAATGGGCAACTGAATTGAATGGACACTTCACAAAATAAGAGACAAAGGGCCAGTAGATACATGAAGAAATGTTCAACATCATTAGCATTCAGGGAAATGCAAATCAATACTGCATTGAGATACCATCTAACCTCAATTAGAATTGCAAGTATAAAGAAGTCAAATAACAATAACTGTTGGCGAGGATGTAGGGAAATAGAAACTCTTCTACACTGTTGGTAGGATTGTTAACTAGTTTAGTCACTATGGAGATTAGTGAAAGCTGGAAATGGATCCACCATATAATCTGGCTATACTAATAGTATGTTAGTATATTTGGTATTATTCCAGAGGGCTTGAAGCTAATGAATTATAATACTGTATGGTATCATTATTTCCAGAGTGTGTATGCATCACAATGTATTAATAAATTTTCTTACTGATTGACAGGAAGATTTTTGTCTTTAACTTTTAAAAGTTGTTGCTTTGTATCCCATATAAAACTTTAAAAATTATCTGGAATTTAAAAGCCTAATGTGTAATATAAATTCTTGGAAATTAAGGCAAATACTTCTTTAGAAATCTTAAGAAAATAGAATAATATAGTTTAGTCAGATGATTTCTAGGTATCAGAAATCATGATGCTGTGAGAATAATTATTTTTATATTATAACTGTGATAAATTATGTGTCTTGTATCATACAAGAATAGATTTATAGTCTATGGTATTAAGAAATATGTTTAGCTTTTTAATTTATTCTTTCTAATTTCATGTTTACCTGAGAGTACATTGGATTAGCTTTTCACTTTCATGCAACCTTACTTTTTAAGATAATTTCTCAATAAATTGAAAATTATTTTCTTCACAGAAAAATGAAAGATTTTAAAAGTTATTCGTATTTAAAACATTATACAATATAGTAGCATAGATTAAAATACTAGAATAAAATATTAAAATAATAATTTTGGTTAGTTTGCTTTTGTTGTTTTTATTCCAGTGTCCATTTTAGGGTGTTTATACTTGATTAGTGCTTTTATTAAAACAAATTTAGATAATTCTATTGATATACAGCATATGTAGTGTTTTTGTTGTTAATTTCTTGTTAAAATGAACTATGGTATAGTTTACTTAAAATTTTAAATTATAAGATAAAGTAGAATTTTATTTGACTTTAAGATTTTTGCTTTAACTGTTTTTATTAAAAGATTTGCTACAGTTCTGTGAGAGAACTATAAGTGTATGCTAAGAAACATAAAATGGTCAGAGAAGGACAATGGGATCTTTAATTCACCACAGCAATTCTATTGCTGTGAAGAATGGGTAATAAATACCAATAGTAGTATATAGGGAAATAACACAGGTGAGTAACAGAGATAATAAATCTATTTTATCACAGGACTTGTCTTAGACATTTCTCTTAGTAATAAATAAAATAATTTTAGGCCACATAGAGCTGGCTTGAAAACCTTTTGTTTATGACAATGTACATCGGTTATGATTCAAACCATATATCCTTTTCCAAAATCCTATGACAAAGAGATAAATCTTCAGGTGTGGATTAAGATCATTAATCATTACAAAATGTCAGTTTTATCTTTATTGATCTCCATTACTGGAAGTCAAGTATTTGATCTAGACTCCACTCTATAAAGACACAAAAGTGCTTCTTTCTACTCATATAGATTCATTCATTTATTCTCTGGATTGAATATTTTTCATGTATCATAAAATAAGAAAAAAAACACAAAAGTGACACAAGAGTCTATTTGTCTAGTTTTGTGATTTGTTAATTCAGTAACAGAAGAGATACTTGGAACAAGAGACTGTTTCTGAGCTGCTGTTTCTCATGATCATGTGGACACACACACACACACACACACACACACACACACACACTCCAATTTTTGAAATTTCATTCCCTGTCACCTGTCTCCACTCTTCAGGTAAAGTTGTATCAAGACACATTCTATAACCACTGTGTGCCTATTTGAAGTATTAATTTCTGAAATATGGGGAGTGAGCACCTTTAACTAATACTCCTGGGAAACATAGTTCACTTCATTCCCAAAATGTTTTCTTTGTCTTAATTTTTTATCTCTTTCACTACATTTCTAATATCCATTAAGAGGCTCTCTTAATGCTCTGTCATAGATTCTTCTGGTCTAAAAGTAAAAGACACAGTACTGTTTTATTGTATTAAAGACATGAGCAACAACACTGTTATATTTACTTCTTTAAACTTTTATTGATGCATTATATTCTCACATCATAATGTAGTTCATAATAATAGAAACATATATGCACACTTGGTAAGCTTTCCCCTGGCTCCATCTCCATTCCCTTTCTTCCCCACCCATGATATTGAGATTAGCACTGGTATTCTCACATGGGTAAAAAAACATCAATGGAATTATTTCACTCAACATTCTCACCCCGCCCCTCGTCTCTAAACTACTTTCCTTACTAAGATTTCTCCTATAGTATCTAAAGTCCTTCTTTTATCTTGATTACTCCTTAGCTTCTGCTTATGAGAGAAAACATATGTCCTTTAATTTCTATGACTGGCTAATCTCACTTAACATAATGTTTTCTGGGCCATGGATTTTACTGCAAACGATATTATTTTGTTCTTTATTGTTGAGTAGGGTTCCATTGTGTGTATATTCAAAAATTTTGTAATACATTCTCTTTTGATGTATACTTAGGGTGGTTCCAAAACTTGGCTACTATTAAGTTTTCTGTTATGAACATAGATACACATGTATCATTATAATATTCTGATTTCAGTTCCTTTGTGGTATAGCTGGTTCATACAGTGGATCTACTCCAAGTTTTCTGAGGAATCTCCACAACTGATCTCCATAGTGGCTGCACTAATTTGCAGTCCCACAAAGAGTGTAGAAGAGTTCATATTTCCCCACATTATTGTCAGCAATTACTCTTGTTAAACTTGATGACTGGCATTCTAACTGAAGTAGATGAAATCTCAGTGTAGTTTTGATTTGCAGTTCTCTGCTAATAATGTTGAACATTTTTCATATTTTTATTGGCTATTTGTATTTCTTCATTTTGGAAGTATCTGTTTTGCTTAATTGCCCATTTCTTGATCAAATTATTCGTTTTTTAGTGTTGTCTTTTAAATACATTGTGTATTCTAGACATTACTCCTCTATCAGAGCACTTTTTAGACACTTATGATTATTTTTACCTTATTATATTTATTTTGTGTCTCTGAAGATTGAGTTGAAGTCCCTGTGCATGCTTGGCAAGTGTTTTACCATTGAGTTGCAACCCTCATCAGCATATTATTATTATTATTATTATTATTATTATTATTACTTTATTATTACTTTATTATTATTACTATTATTATTATATAGCTACTTGATGCATTCTCCCATTAAATTTTTAAAGCATGTTATTAGCAATGTTTTTCAATGAGTTAAGGTTATGGCTTTCCATGCAAAGTTTCTTTAAAATATTAATTCCCCCAAAGAGTTGCATATGTTCAGAAAGAAACTAAGCACAAATGGAAATTAAATACATAAAGTAATTGAGCAAAAATTGCATAATGTCAACAAATATAATTTTGTGCCCTCTTAAATAGTAAATAGAATAGTAAATAAAATAGGTCATAAATAATATAGAAATTATGAGAATGTTTCAGAAATTGCAGTCACTCAATTGACTACTTTTTAGTGATACAAGATTTGAATTATTCAAACTAAAACTATTAAATATTCATAGTGCTTCATAATATAAAATTATTGATTAATGTCTTTGGTAAAGAACACTATTATCTCTGATTACATCAAGGTCATCTTGAGGAACAGGAACAAGGCACAAAATTTTACATATAAAATATGAGAAGCTAATACATAATTCATATTTAACAGATAACATAAAGGTTAACCCCTTGGAGAATCTGAAGATAATACGCATGTTCTTCTGACAATTCTTTATACTGGCAATTTGGAAAATGCCAGTGTTTTATTACTACCTATTCTTGTACTATGACATGAATTAATGCATACTTGCCTCTCTATTCCTGTGGGCCTAAAAAATGAATTATGTCCCATACAGAGATTTTACAAAATTAAATGAGCCAAAATACTTTTTCTCTGTATACTCATTAGGACTAGTCTGAGAGTATTCCCTTTCTGAGGAAAACAGTATTTTTATTTTAAAACGATACTAGATACTTGTTAAATTTATCTATGTCCACTGTAAGAATAGAGATATTTGAGATCAGTTCATAACTTGGAATCACATATGTACTGAAGAAAAGTTAAATATTTAAACATTAATTTACAACTAGAGTTTTGTTTAAGTCATCATCAAACAATATTTTGGTACAATAAATAAATATTTTCACCTAAACTTTGTATTAATTCTACCTTTGCTACACCTTGTATGTGTCATAGCAAATGCTATTAAAATTTTATGTATCATTATTCTTTTCAAATATACAAATGAATAATGCACTGAGTGTGCAATTTTTTGGAGGATGAGATAATGCCAGTAAAAGCATTTGGCACATTTAGCACTTTATAAACATTAGGTATTCTTTTTGTACAGAAAATAAGTCTAAGATTCTGTCTTCCAGAATTTCTATTTTTCTTTCAAATTTGTCACCTTCTGGCATTTATATCAATAAGTCTGACAATTGGATTAGACCATGTATAATATTCCTGAAAACATGTATTTTGTTTTCTCTATCCACAATACTATTTAAAATGATTCAATGAAGTTCTGGCTTAATGAGAACAGGAGTTTTTTCTCACACTACATTTTATTGGTTTCTTTATTATTTAATATTTGAATTGTTTTTTGAATGTCAAGCATGCACCACTATGTCCGGCTAATGTCATGGTTTTTAAAAGGCACAGAGATTAGGATTTACATTTTGTCTTCACCATTAACAATTATGTTATCCTAAACAAATTATTTAAGCTTTCCATTTCTCAGTTTCGTCGTTGCTGATATATTAAAAATAATGACTAGCTTAGAATATTGCCAAGAACACTTTTGAGATGAATAAATAGTATTTAATGTTTTTTTTCCAATCAACAAATGAATGATTAAAGTAAGTATTAGAAAATCCAGGCTTTTGTTAGAAATAGAGAAGACAAAATAGAAATGAAGATCACAAACCATGCTGATAATAAATACTGGAAAATCTGGATTGTATCTTTATGACACCTAAACTAAGAAGTAAGACCTGTGTGCACTCGGGGCACTCATGATTTGACTCTGGCTTTTGAGGGATGATGTCACTTAGTAAAGAATATTTCTTGATAAGGGGATTTTAATTTATACTTCAATCAATTATCCTAGAAAATTCTATCTCCTAATTGAATAGTATGTTCTGGATTTGACTTTTTCTCTTTTTCTGTTATACTGATTCCATTCCAATTTCTGCCATATAATACACTCAAAGAAGCAGTTTTTATATTTTTAATTTTAGTGGTACTGAGGATTAGACCCTGGAACATTTTACATCTGGCCTGTACCCCTAATTTATTTTATATTTTACTTGGATACAGGTTCTCACTAAGTTGGAGAGGGTGTCACTAAGTAGCTGAGGCTGGCTTTGAACCTGCACGATTCTCATGTCTCATTATCCCAAGTCCTGGGATTGCAAGTGCGCACCACCACACCCAGCTTTCAAAGAAACATTCTAATTGTGCTCTACATCTCCAGCCTGAATTATTACTTTTTTATTTATTTTTAAAAGGTCTAAATTTCTAAGGATGACCTTAAGCTTGCAATTCCTATCTCAGCCTCTCAAGTACTGAGATTATAGGTGTGTGTCACTGAGCAGTTTTTAATACCCTTTTAGTGATTTCTGTCTACCAACATTACCCATCTTTTCTTCAAAATAATACAAGATCTTCTCCACAAAATAATACAAGATGTATTTTCCATTCTAATTGAAATCATGATAGTCTCATTCCTCTACTTAAAAACCTCAAACCTCCAAAGTATCCTCTTTACATAATAATAAAAGTGAAAAAATCTAATCTGACCTTTAGCTACTTTACTGGCCTCATGTCTCAGTGCATCCCTTGCCCTGATTATTCTGCTTCTGTCCTGCTTCCCATAACATCTGTTCCTATGATAATAATATGGGTTAGAAATATCATGGTACACGATATTTATTCCTCAGAGAACTCTCAGGGAAATATATATGAAACTATACCTGAAACCACATTGAAACCCAGTGCTAGGAATGTGTCTTACTGAAACTCTTGCCTAGCATGTATGAGGCTCTGAGTGCAATCCCGAAAACTACACACACACACACACACAAACACACACACACACACACACACACACACACACACACACACTCACACTCATACTCACACACACACATTTTTGTGCTATGCATTTTTATGCTTGTTTGCTGAATAATGGACATTCATGTAGCAATGTTATTAGACAAAGGGAAGTTTGAAGTAATAGTAGTAAAGCAGACATAAGGCAACTTTTCAAAGTCATACTTACTCACATTCTTCTTGACCTTTCATCATAATATTGCTTCACTATGAGAAAAGCAGGGTATCTGTCATGTGAGGTCTTCAAAAGAGATCTGATAAACTTTTTGTCTTTTCTTTCAGTAGTAATATAGTAATTATATATATATATATATATATATATATATATATATTAAGAAATAATAAAATCATTTAATAAAATATATTCCATGGGTCATTTATAATTGGTGGACTTAGTAAATATTTCATATTATCTAAATATCTCAACTTATTTATATTTTAATACTGAACTAGTTTTACCACAAGCTAATTTTCCAGTATAGATACTATGTACCAAAATGGCAAATAATATTTTTAATGAAATATTGAAGCAAATATAACTCTTAATTTTACTCAACCACCTTTTTCTTCCTCCCAAATTCAAGATTGTATTTTGAAAGATATAAATTTTAGTAAAACTTCAGTGCAGTTCTATCAAGAGTAATAGTGTACTATATATGGTCGAAGCTATTAATTCAGAATAACAATATTCCTACCATCAAGACTGTATTCTTATAGAAATTCAAGGTTCACTTGAAGAATATAATTTAATAAATGCTAAGTAACATTAAAATATCAGAATATGTGATTTTAAAGAGTTTTTAAAATGACAGATTATTGAACTAAATATGACACCTGTATTGCAATGTTTAGGAAAAAAATTATATTGACGCATACAAATTTGAAGTAATAAATGTAATTTCTATACTATTTTTTTAAATTTTTAGGAATTATAATTAAATATGAATAAAATATCTTAATATTTAAAAACAAATAAATTAATAAAATATCCATTTTATATTATATAAATGAAAATGTCAAATTAAAATTAAAATTATTAATTAAAATAGTTTAAAATTATTAATTTGACTAATAATTTCTTCATTTATATCTTAACTCATCTTATGCCAATATAAAAATAGCTGAAACTGAGTAATTCACAAAAAATAGAAATTTATCTCTTTTTAGTTCTCCAGGTTGGGAAAGTCTGAGTTCACAGTGCCAGCACCTGCTGAGAACCTTGCTACATTCTCACATAAGGGAAGAGTGAAGAACAAAAAAGAACAAACTTTGTTCTTCAAGTCCTTTTAAAAGTCATTTTATAGAGCCAGTGTGGTGGCACATGCTTGTAATTCCAGCATTCCGGAGGCTGAGACAGGAGGCTGAGACAGGAGAGTCCATGTTCACGGACAGCCTCAGCTAGTTAGTGAGGCTCTTTGCAACTCACTGAGACCCTGTTTCAAAATAAAGAATAAAAAATAGGGCTGGGGGCGTAGGTCAGAGGTAGAATGACCCTGGATTCCATCTCCAGTACCGCAAAATCAATCAATCAATCAATAAATAAATAAAAATAAAAATCATCTTATCTATACACAACAGAGAAGCCCAGTGACCCAATAACTCTAAAAGGCCTTACCTTTCTTAACACTATCACACAGTAAAACCTGAATTTCAGAAAAAAATACTTTCTAACCATAACATATATAAGACACTTGGCTTTCTAGACTTTTTATTGACTTCAGTGCTGCAGAACTTTTTCCAAAAACTTAATTCATCTTTTTTCCTCTAATACAATTCTATTTTTGACAGTTTCTTCATTTGTTTCCTAGTTTTTTGCAATTTATATGTCTCCTTATTTTTTACAATTTGTTGTGTGCCCTAAGCCTAGATCTTACTAATTGGAATCTGACTAATTTATGATATCTCTCCAATTCCACATATTTCATAGCTGAAAGGTAATAGGAAGATGAAATCTGGAAGAAATTTTAAAAATTCTATAGATCAATACCTTAAATTTACAAGCAAAGAAACTACAGAGGACAATATCAAACACTGAGTTCTTGCTTACAGCTCTACTAGAGAAGACTCGCTGTGGTAGATTAAATGTGTTAAATTTGGTTTTGACCAGTTTTATAAAAATTACAGAAATCAAAATTACTGTCATTTATGTCCCCTTATATTTTAATATGTTTAGTGGTGAATTACAACCTTACATTATAATGTAGTTCTCTTATATTTAAAACTTACATATGAATCTGAGATAAATTAGAATGTAGTTTTAACAATATAACAATAAAAACTACTAATAAATGCCTTTAAATTATACTTTTTGTCTAAATATATCATTTGATTTAATATAATAAATAAGTTGGAGAAACAAATAACAAATAGACACTTGGAAAAAATCCAAATCTTTATACTGTGTTAATCAGAGGTTAAAGAAAACTAGCACACTGAATGGTTAACAAAATATATGGAAGAATTAGGAGTATTCTTGTAAGTTCTTTGTTAGTTATCTTATAAGTATTATAATTACATTTATAAGTTTTGATTTAAACTTAGTGATGATTCTAATATAAAATTTTTCCCAATATATATGTTTAAAGAATATGTGTTTGTTTACATGTGTATGTGTGTGTGCACTTTTAAGCTTATTTTCATTATGGGTGATTTTACAGCAAAATTTTAAAAGATTATATTACAGTTATGTTTAAAACCTCACTTGCACTTTTTAAATAGATTACAAGACAGGTTATGATAAGATAAATAATACTTAGCTGCTGAATTTAAACAAAGTACATAGGGGTATAAATTTTGTAAGCACAAAAGTGATTAAAAAAAACAAGATTTAGAGTTTTGAGTAAAAGATATATAGTAACAACTGCAGTAATCTCAAAAATTCATATTCCAAAACGTGTAGACTTGATCTTATTTTTAGTCAGTGTGTTCTGTATGGAAAATGAGTGTGCTCATGACAATGGAGTGTGGTTTAGAAAACTGCTTCCTGCACAGAGGAATAGGAAATGTGATTATAAATACTGTACTGTAGTCCAAAATCTTAAATATAATTTAATCAATCACTTGGAAGCCTAGATATATTGGTGAAATTATGACATCTCTTAAATTATGTGTAGTTTGTAAGTGCACAAAATTAATAATGTCTTTTGTATACATGCATTACTTTGGGGAAAAAATACTAAGAACTATATTATCAGACCAAACAGACATTGAAAATTTGTGTGCCACAAAGCAATTTGTCACTTCATTTCAGTGGAATGTTCCATACTGAAAATGTCTAACTGCTCAGAAAAAGACATGTAGTGTAAATTTATTATCTGAGAAGAGCAAATTAATTGTCGTGGGCCAAAACTTAATGGAATTAGACTCATGTGAAATATTTGAGATTTCAGGGACCCAATCTAATCTCTCAAGAATGATAAAACTATAAGAAAAAAATAAAATATGTCACTTAGGAAAAAAGATCAGTATCCCTCAAGGGAATGCCACATAAAATAATTAAATATTCTTTACTATGATGACAGTCAAGTTGTATAACAGATCACATCACTTGAAATTTGGTTGAAGTTATTGTTTTCTCAAGTATTTGATAACTTACAAAATTTTTTTTTATTTGAAAAAAGGTTTTTTTAAAGATTTAGAGATCAGGAAAAGATGTAAAGAATTTATCCAGTCCAGGATTATTTATTAAACATATTCTACTTGCTAGGTCATGTTTCAAGAACTGGCAATACAGATATCTCTTTGAAATGGAAAATTTGAAAGACATAATGCATTTTTAAAATATAGTCACCATGCTTTGCATTAGCCCCCAAAAATGTAATTCTCTTGGCTAACTCTTTGTACTCTTTGAAGCACAATTTCTTCTTCCCAGCCTCCACTTTCAGTCTCTGGTAAATACTATCCCATTTTTATGTGTATGAAAATGTCCCTTTTAGACTATATATAAGAACAGATTTTAAGTATTTTCAAACAAAAATAAAAATGTAATTTGTGAGAAAATGTGTGTTAACTACCTTGAGATGATTATCCCACAATGTAAAAAATTTTTTCTAATCCTTTTCTTTATATCTCCTTACAGTTTTTCTTACATGTTCTATTCTGTATATGTGTATCTAATATATTTTGTTATTTAATAATTTTATCTTACCATCTCTATGATTTTTATTGCATCTATTCATGAAGATGAACTTTACTAAAATTCTGAAACATGTTTTCTATCTCCTAGGAAATATTAAGTGAAATCACTTTTAGGCTATGGTAATGTCAACATCTGCACATTTGTCTGTTTATATTGTATGCTGCTTATGCTTATTTTTACCCACGTATTCTTGTCTTGTATTCTGCTTTATACTTGCTCTAAACATTGAATTTTCACTTGAAAAATTGAGTTGCCCTGCCGGTGTGGTGGCACACACTTGTAATTCCTGCACTTGGGAGGTGGAGACAGGAGGATTGCACAGGTTTGAAGCCATCCGCGCTGGCTTAAGAGACCCTGTTTCCATATAAAATATTAAAAAATAGTTCTAGGAGTGTAACCCGGAGGTAGAAGGATTTCCAGGAACCCTAGTACAGCCAAAAAAAAAAAAAAAAAATTGAGTTGACAAGTGTAGATCTGGGGTTTATGTTAATTTAAACATGAATTATTAAACACAAAATTATGACATTTTCAATAAAAAAGAATATTTTAAGCTTTCTAGCCATTTATTTATAATAAAAGAGCATCATTTGCTTTTAAGTAAAATAATATATATGTGGTTTTAAAAATATATAGTATATATTATCATAAATATACAATAATATATATTTGGATAAATTTATTTTATTATGGAATTTACTCCTCTACTATGTATAATGTGTTATATAAAAAGGGTTAATAAAACCAAAACAATAGTCATTTATTATATTTAAACAAATTGAAAATACATACATAGGGATTCAATGCATGTTTAAAAAGCTATATAATTAAATGTTAAATATAATATATCTTACAGGAAATATCTTCCTAAAATTTAAAATTTTAAATATTAATTATATAACAACACAAGCTCTACAGAATCACTTACATTAACTTCTGGAATTGAAATAGTTAAATTTGAGTTGGAGAATTTGGAAAGACCTCCAAAGCTACAAATCCTTTTATGTAAGAATCATCATTTTATGCCATGACTTAAATTAAGGGACATTCTTTAGGTTATTAAGATTTTACTCTATTCTACTAGTAGACCCATGTATATTGGGTTTTATCACTATTCTTTGTTTCCTATGACACTGATACTGAGATGAAGACTGAGAGGAGAATGCAAGTTGAACATTCCGAAACATGTCTTTATAGTTAAGTAAATATGATGATTCTTCATGATAAAATTCAGCTTATCTTTTTGCTTCAAAAATGCTGATGTCTCTCTAGTATATCACTTTAAAAACTCACTCTGAAACTGGGCATGGTGTAATCCCTGCACTTGGGAGGCGGAGACAGGAGCATCGCGCAGGTTCGAAGCCAGCCCTGCTGGCTTAAGAGACCCTGTTTCAAAAAAAAAAAAGAGTATAGAAACAGGTCTGGGAGTGTAGCCTGGAGGTAGAAGGGTTTCCAGGAACCCCACTACCACCAAAAACAAACAAACAAACAACCCACTCTGATATTATCACTGGTGGCCTTAATCACTGATAAAAATTTTACGTGCCAAGCGGTTCAAATATTAAACATATCCTGCTTCATAATAGGGAATCTGAGAGGCGGTACTTTCTTATCGTTGTTCTTTTTTATGTGATATATTGCAATTTTACAATATACTGGGGTACAGATTGTCAGAAAAAAAATGCATACAGCTCTTGATACCTTCCCCACCAGATCCTTCCTCCTAACTCACCCTCCCTACACATGACTTTGAGATTGAAATTGGTAGTTTTGTTTACATTCATCGCATTATTTCAAACATTACATTTTTGTAATTTTCTCTCCCCTCATCCCTTTCTTAACCCCCCTCAGTTGCCCTTGAGTCTCTACTCATCTATCTGATGCTGCCCTTATTTCTGAATATCTCTCCAGCTTAAGAGAAAACATTTATCTACTCATTTTTAAAATTTTATTTATTTTCATTTTATTTATTTTATTTTCTGCCTTTCTTTTATTTTTCCTTAATTGGTGCACTGTAGTCATACACCTTAATGGGGTACAAGATAGTTGAGGCATGCATGCACACATCACTCATTGAGCCATCATATTCCCTCCCCCTCTTTCCTGGTCATGATTGGCTCAGTGATTGACTTTAATTTTTTTTTTTTTTGAATGTACCTCATGTTCATTAGGGAGGTTCCCTTTTTCTCCCTCTCATCCCCTTCAGTTAGGTTACCTTATTGGCTCATCTATGGTTTCTCCTTCTTTGTCTATTGACTAGGTATACTGGCTTAGTATAATACTGTCAAGTTCCATCTATTTTTGTGCAAATGGGGTGATCTTTTCTTTGTGGCTAAGTTAGTTACATTTCATTGTGTGTATACACCAAAGTTTTGTGACCCATTCACCTGTTGATGGAATCCTAGGCTGGTTTCATAATTTAGCTATTGTAAATTGTGCTGCTATGAATATGAATATGCAGGTCTCATTGTAACATTCTAATTTCACTACTTTCAGAAAGATGCCCAGGAGCACTATCTATGGGTCATATAATGGCACTATTACCAATCTTTTGAGAAACCATTCATTTTTCTTGTGGCTGTAATAGTTTGCAGTCCCACCAAGAGCGTAATAGGTTTTCTATTTCCCCACAATTTAC
This sequence comes from Muscardinus avellanarius, assembly GCF_963383645.1. Classification (NCBI taxonomy): domain Eukaryota; kingdom Metazoa; phylum Chordata; class Mammalia; order Rodentia; family Gliridae; genus Muscardinus; species Muscardinus avellanarius. The sequence goes on along the minus strand of NC_137786.1, from coordinate 25,842,632 downwards.
CTGTATTTTTTATTATTTGTATTCTTGATTATTGTCATCCTAACTGGAGTGAGATAGAATCTCAGCATAGTTTTTTTTATTAATTTTTTATTGGTTCATTGTAGTCATATATCTTAATGGAGTACAGGATGGTAGAGGCACACAGGCACGTAACACTCATTTAGCCCTTCCTCAACTCCCACCCCATTCCCTCCTCCCTCCCTCCTTCTCATGTTTGGTTCAGTGATTGCCTCGGATATGATTGTAAATGTACATCATGTACATTAGGGAATTTCCCTCTTCCCCTTCACACCCTCCTCAGTTATATATTCAGTCATCTATGATTTCTCCTTCTTCATCTAGAGTTTTTTTTTCTGTGACAGTTTTTCTCCCTAATTTCTGAATATTAGGGGAAAAATGTATTTTACTTTTTTGTGACTGACTAATCTCACTTAGCATAATTCCTTCCTATTCCATCCATTTCACTGTACATGACAAAATTTTGTTCATCTTTATGGCTGAGTAAAATTCCATTGTGTACATATCTCATAGTCTTATAATCCATTCACCTGTTGATGGTCATCTTGGCTGGTTCCATATTTTTGCAGTTGTGAATTGTGCAGCTATTAGTACAATTTTAATTTGAATTTTTCTGTTTACTAAAAGCATTGAGCATTTTATGATTTTTGCCATTTGTATATCTTCTTTTAGAGTTTAAGTTGGTTACCCACTTTTCTTTAATTGAAAAGGTCTTTAATACAGATTATATTTGTTTAAAAATTTTAATTGGCAACATTTATATTAAGTTATGAAATACCAGTTATTATTTTGATACATGTATGCATTGTAAATTGTTAAAATATAGCATTACTGTCTACTCAGCTCTTTGTCATTACTTGGTGGTGAAAATATTCAAAATAATTTTTAGTTTAATTAATTAATTAATTAATTATTTTTGGTGGTACTGGGGGTAGAATCCAGGGGTTCTCTACCTCCAGGCAATACTCCCAGACCCATTTTATATTTTATTTGGAAACAAGGTTTCGCTAAGTTGCTGAGAGCCTTACTAAATAGCTAAGGCTGGCTTTGAACCTGAGCAATCCTCCTGTCTCAGCCTTCCAAGCGCAGGGATTACAAACCTGTACCATCACTCCCAGCGTTAATTTATTTTTTATTTTGTGGAACAAAACATCAGAATTTATTTCTCTAACTATAACTTAGTAACTATCGATAAAACTTACACACTTTCTTTTTCCCTTCCATGCTTCCCAGGCTCTGATAACCACCTTCCAACTCACGATTACTATGAAATCAATTTTTTTTATTACATATATGAGTGAGATGATTTACAAGTTGTCTGTTTGGTTCCTCACTCACTTTAACATAACAGAAAATAGTTACAGAGGTCCTTAAAATAATAAAATATCATGAACTACAATATGGTCTAGCAATACTTCTGCTGGTTGTATATTCAAACAATAAAGAAGTTGTTATGTCCAAGAAATATCTGATCCTTCATGGTTACTGCAGAATTATTCGTGATGGCTGAGTATTAAAGCCAAATTATTTTCTCATTGACTAATGCAAAGCTAAAGAAAATACAATATATAAACCTGGAGTCATACTATTCAAACATAAAAATATAGAGATCCTGTCATTTTCCTTGACAAGGATAATACTATTCAAATAATTTTTCCTTCAAGGTTGTAGATGGTTGATTATTCATCTATGAATAAATGAACCATATGAATTATATAAAGTAATAATTTCTTAATCCTTCAACATTTTTTACTTGTATTCTACAATAAAACCTTTTTATCTTTTCAATTTATTTACCTATTTTTATCAGTTGTTGATTTCTATGTATTAAATTGTATCTATATGAATATACCATTATTTTATGTTGTTTTATTTTTACAAGATGAATTATGCTCATTATTTCTTTGAAACTAAAATTGTCTTTCATGGGGGAAGTAAAAGTTTTCCTAAGTTTATTTTTTTTACTTAGTTATTTATGCCAAGATTTTTAGAGAGTTTTTATTTCATCAAAAAGTAAAAATTACGCCAGACTCATTCATCTTATATTTACTTTTGCTGAGCTGCTTTTGTCTCAACATCAAGATATATAGTTTTAGCTAGGAATGGTGGTGCATGCTTGTAATCTCAGCTGAGACAGGAGGATCCTGTTTCAATGAGAGCCTCGGCTACTTATTGAGGGCCTTTGTAACTCAGTGAGACCCTGTTTCAAAATAAAGAATAAAAAATAGGGCTGTGGTGTAGCTTGGAAGTAGAATGCCCCTGAGTTCAACCCCCAGTACAGCAAAACATAAATGAATAAATAAGTAAAGATATCTAGTTTATTATTACCATGAATATTTTTTCACTTTATTCATTATATTCCATCTCATATTTTGAATATTTTACCACAGCCATCTGCTATTTCATGTAGCAGTAACATGTATCTCATAAAACCCTGCATAAATATAAATTTTTAGTGGTGATGAATATATTTCTAAATTTATATTCATTGATAGCTTTTCAATTTATATATATATATAAAATCTATGATTTTTTGAAGATGTGTCTGTTTAAAACTATATATTTTAACATAAATATATTTGTTTCTTTGTTTTAATTTTAAGTGTGTATAGAGAAATACATATAAATAATATATATAAGTAAATTACCTTTTATTGCAAGTTATGTATATGCTGCAAATTATTTGTATTGTACTGAATGCAGGTGTTATAAAATACATTTAATTGCCTCCTGCAAATATATTCGTCTTTGTGGCAATTTTTCTAGGTTAAATATCTTGTACTTTACAATATTTTGAATATACAGATACAGAATGCCAGAATCTCTAGTGTCTAATATTTGCATCATTGATTTCCAAATTATTTTGCCTGGAAACATGGTCCATCAGATTCCCAGTTTTCTAATAACTCATACTTATAATTTTTAATTTTCTTTCAGTAACAACATGTTAAATTCTAGAACTTTATTCATTCAGTTAAAATATCCCTAAGTTGTAATTAGCAAATACCTTAGGTGGTGAAGTGATTGTCAATGTAGTTTTTCTCTCTTTTCTCTTGGCTCCTGGCATATAAAATTCTGATTTTCTTTGGTACTCTCTTAGAGACTAATATGGATTTTTGTCTGTTTCTTTGTTTGTTTGTATGTAATTGAGCTTTCCTAATTATTTTCAGTGGGAGGGTTGATTTAATACAAGATATTTCATCACAGCAAGAACTGGAAATCTTATTATGCTGTGAATTTGCATTTCTCTAGTTAATAATAGCATTAAACTCTTTTCATGAACTTATTGACCATATAGATTTATTTTCTTATAATATTGTACTAAAATAATTTTGCTTGCTTTTTATTAGGTTATTTGACATTTGTATTGATATATAAGAATGTTATCTCCTTTGGTGACCTTTTGAAATACAAATTCAAACTGTGGCTTATATCATTTTTCATTCATAATATTCTAACTTTTGAGAAACAAGTATTTTTTACTTTCAAATTGTTATTTATACTTGCTAGCATATTCACTAGTAAAATAATTTCTACCCAAATATCATCAATAAGACATTTTATATTGTCATCTAACCTTTAGCTTTCTTTAATACATATATACTGAATATATGCATGATAAATATATGTATATATGCACATATTTTCTGTACACACAATATTACATATATTTATACATATAATATATTCATATCACATTACAATAAATATTTATACATTTATATAAATATATGTATATAACATATATGACATATACACATGTATATATTTCTTTGAACTTTGGTATATTTCTACCTATGAGCTACACCTCCAGCCTTATTTTGTTGTATTTTTAAAATAGGGCCTAGTTATGTTGCTGAGGCTGCCCTCAAGCCTGAGGTCCTCCTGTCTCAATCTCCTAAATACTAGGATTACAGGCATTCACCTCTGTGCCCGTCTTAAACAATCTTATTTGAAAATAGATTTCTTTTCTACTGCTCTAAAGTACAGCCTTAATTATAAATTATGTTCCTAGATATGCATGTCTGATTTAGTGACACTCATTTTATTAGATTGGCCTCTGTCGATTATAATTATTATACATGATATAAATATTATTTCACACCCTTATTTTTAAATTTGTAAACAATGTAATTTGGTTAGTTCTTTGGTGCTTTTCATAGAGTATATTTGCTATTTTCCATTTTTTCTGTAAATTTTTTCATTATATTATGAGAAAAATATAAGAAAGCACTTTGGTTATATACATACTTTTAGGATATTAAATATTCCAAAGGGTAATCGTGACATATATTTTATTTTGTTCATGATATATTTAGTATGTCACAATTTTTATAATTTTATGAAACATTTTCTACATCCTTTTCTATGTTTATATGTAGGTCCTTATTATTTATTAACCATCTAGTAAATTTAAACAATTATCTTTGAAGTATTTATTTTGGCTATTTAGAAATGTAATTTTAGTCAGATTTACTTTGACGGGATTTCCATATAGTATATTCCTCCTTTTAAAATGTACAATCCTATAACTTTTTAAAAATATACATATGTAAACCTCCACCAATAAAATATAGAATATTTCCATCTCTTCAAAAATATTACCCATATCAGATGCATTTTGTGGTTGTAGGTGTTGATGAGGAGGATATTTGGGGAAGGGACCTTTACATGTTTTGTTTTCAAACAAAGAGGCCTAGGAAACTTAAAATGGTGTGAAAAATACATTTTTATATCATAATGATAGTTCATGAAATGTGTGGATATATATAATTTAGAAAATAAAATGCTAAAAATGTAATACTGCTATGATGAAAAGTTACAACAATTTTAAAACAGGGTCTCACTGAGTTAAGAAGGACCTCACTAACTAGCTGAGGCTGTCTGTGAACTATGATCCTCCAGTCTCAGCCTCCCGAATGCTGGGATTACAAAAGTGCACCACCATGCCCGGCTTCTAATACTTTCTAGATGGCTTTTTCACATTAACTTTTCATCTCACTAATTACGTCTTCTGCTGTATTCTACTTTCACCTTAATATTTTTTTTTCAAATATTAACTAGTATCTGTATGGAAATACTTGCTCTTAATTTAGATTTCACTGAACAAAGATAGAGTGAAGAGAGATCCAGGCAGAAATCTTTCCTAAACCATCTAAGAATCTGAAGCTTATTAAGGAGAAAATATGAGAAATAAATACAATATTCTTCAGGTTTGAAAAATTTTGTGCATATATATTCACACGATTACTTTCCTAGTGTCTCATCCGTGTGTTCAGAACAGTCTCGTGCAAACTAAGTACCTTATATTCTAAACTACCTCTCCTTCTATTAGGTAGGCTTGTGAGATTTGTACTGGGTGGACTTGGGGATGATTTAGGCAAAACTGAGGAAGGCCTAAAACGGGATCCCAGGAAGAACATTATTAGGAAATTGTGATCTGTTTTGCATACAAAAGAAGCAAAAATAAAAATAAAAAATGTACCAGGCTAAACTAGAATAAGGTGTATGCACACTTCAAAATTAGGTGACCTGACAAATGAATTGGGGTTTATTAAAATGGTTATTATAATGTAATTAACATTGTGGCTTTGATTCCTTGTTATGAGAACCAGAAAAATTGTGGAAAGGAGCTTGTGTAAAGAAAAAAAGAAACTTACATAAAATCATGTTTCAATCAAACTTGTCAATCAAGGTTATGGGATTCCCTGAGCAGACAAAAAGGAACATAAAAGCAGAAACAAACACTTGAGTTGCCGTATTTTTTTCCAAGCATTTTGTCACATCCACAACTGCAACACTAGATGTCACTCTATGCCCTAATTGGCAGCAAGCCCAGTGTTGGCTTGTTGTTACTGTTTCAGCACTAGAGAATGATCCAAGCTCTTATTTGTCTTCAATCTGCAGTTGTGTTGCTCAGCATAGATTGAGAGAGGAAATTTCAAAGATTTTTTGCCCTTACACATTTCTCCCTGATAGAAGGCTAAGCACAATTGTTCCGCTCAGAGTCATTGGCCTTTGTTTCATGCACAACATGATTCCATTCCGCTTTAGATACAATGACCATGAAAAGAGGGCCTTAAGTCTGTAGTTACTATTTTATGCCCTCATTTTTTTTATCTTCCAAGCAGAGAGTTACTCTTTCCTTCTTGTGCTGTCTGTGGTGAGGAGAGAAATGGATTGGGTTGCCCCATTGCTATCAATGCTGAGTCACACTAAGTCCACAATCCACCAAGTCAACATAGAACAAGGGTGAGACCAACAACCACTATGGGATTACTACTGTTGAGGTAACTCATAGCCCAAGACCACTGCAATAAGCAGCAGTGATGCTGGTAAGAATTAAAGTCCAATAGACTGAGCTAGAGTGTATCTGCCTTGCTCTAGGGCTTTCCCAGAAGTTTAGTTTGTGGGTACTGCCCTGTGGATGGAAACAATTGAAATATTCTCAGTGGTTTGTTTCACCATCCCAGTACTGATTTACAAGCCAAGTCCTTTGCTTACTGTAAGCTCTTAATTGCAGTAAATGATCTTGCTCCATAATATGCTTCTATACCTTTGATGCAGTGTTGGAAAATCGGTCTCTTAGCTTAAGATAGATCTACCCAAGACTGATGCAATATTGGATTGCTTCTGAGTCTTAAAGACCAAGAAATATGCATAGTCTTAAGGGATTAGAGTGTACCCCATGTCCACTGTAAGAATAGCAATTATTCATGCTGAAGCATGAGTCTATCTGACAGGTTTTCAGGTCCCATCTGAATTCAAGGCAGATCTAGAGTCTCCATGTATCGTTAGAGCTCTTTCAGTTCTGACTGGTGATGGGTCTTATTGTGAAATCAGGACCTGCATTTCAAAGTAAAGCCCTTTAGTAGCTTTTTTGCCCTGCTCTTAAGCAAATAAAGTGTTACTTCCCCATCCATAGTCCCCAAATTTGAAGAAATAGAGGTAGATAAAGTCCATTGTCTGCCTGGGAAAAGTGATTCCAGAATTTCAGCTTATGTGTATGGGTCTGGAGGCAGAAATTTTAGGGCTCTGTCTTGTGCAGGGTCTCACCATTAGTGCCCAGCTCACAGATGGCCCTTTTGAGGAGTTCCACATTTAGCTGAAAAGCCAGGCACTAACACCCCTGCCCTAGCCAATTAGAAGGTGGGCACTGTCCTGGAAAGTTGTGGTTGAAAAGGAAATTGTAGCTGAAGTCATTCTACTATTTGCATTCCATGCAGCTGAACAAATACTTTCTTTTTTTATTGGTGCATTTTAGTTATACATCTTAATGGAGTTCAAGATGATAGAGGGATACATGCACACATTACTCATTTAGCTATTCCCCACCTCCCACTCACTCCCCTTCCTTTCCCTCCTTCTCATATTTGACTTAGTAATTGACTTTGAGATGTCTGAGAATTTTCATCATGTACCTTAGGGAATTTCCCTCTTCCTCTTCCCATCCTCCTCAGTTAGGTCAACTAATTTGTTCAACTATGACTTCCCCTTTTTCGTCTAGAGTTCCTCCTATTACCCATTTTCTCCCTTGTTTCTGCATATTATAGAGAACATCCAATTTTTTACTTTTTTGACTGACTAATCTCATTTAGATTTCACAGGTCCATCCATTTCCATGAAAACGATATAATTTGTTATTCTTTAAAGCTGAGTAAAACTCCATTGTGTACATATCCCATAGTACATTATTGTAGAACTGAGCAGCATGTCTTTATGGATGTCAACAAAACATAAGCATATACCACCATTATACACTTAATTGTTCAAAACAATTTTTTTCTGTGCTTATTTTTATTTCATTTTAAAGAACACTTTTCAAAATTTAATGTTTAAGTTAATTTTTAAATATTAATTTATACAAAGTGGTAAAACAGCAACTGGTAAGAAAAGATATTCTATAAAAATTATCTTCTTTGAATGCCAATATTCACTTCACAGTTCATTTTATTCACCAAACCCATAACAATGATTGTTTCTGGAGAACTTTTATACATATGAGTGTACACAGGCTGTCTTTTTATCTGTCACTGTACTTGCATGCATGTATGTATAAAAAAACAAAATCAACTGGCCTGTAGCCTATACTCACAAGTACTGATGCTTTCTTCTGGAAAGAAAAAAGGAAGATAATCTGGCTAATCTTCCAGGAAGTATGCTGATAATTGATCTATTAGTAAAAGGGATTATGATGATTTCTAGGAGGAGAGCACATATCTAGAAAATTCTTTATAGTATTGATTCTTTGTTTTATGATTGCTGACTGGAAACAAATCTTCAGTTTATAGATTTACAAAAACTATGTTCTTGTTGAATGCCAAGTACACTGTGCAAATATTGGGGAGTATGAAATACAAAGACCTCATATATTAGTTGTTTTTTGATTAGTTGTTTTGTGAAGCCATTCATGAATATTTATAAAATAATCCTTTATACATTAAGTTTGGCAAAAAATCCTACCTTCAATAGCTGATTACCCTTGATATTTGATTGAGTTACTCTCTGTCATCCGCATAATCTCCAACCTTGATTTATTAGTGTACTCATTGTCTTTAATAGTTTGGTAAATTTTATATTTATACAACTGTGTTATATAAAAACATTGAGAGACTTTTCAATTTTTATATATTTCACTTATTTTTATGCCTTATTTTACTGGATAATGTTTCTAATAAATTACACATTGAATAACCCTTAAAATATTTATCTATCAGTATATAAATATTGATCCTAACCATAATATTTGGGAGAAAGTAGTAGTTTTGCCACTATGTGATTGAGAAAATGAGGCTTGGTGAAGTCACTTTCTAAAAGTGTAACTATATATATGTGAGCAAATTACCCCTGAAAAATCAGTTAATTCCCTGTCATTCTAGTGATATTTTATCTCCCACCTTTATCATGCCATTAAATTCATATCAAAATCTTCTGAAAAAATATAATTCTATTTGATTTTGAAATTAAAATTACATTTTTTCTGAAGTTTTTAATGTTCATTTAACATTAAGGGAAGTTCTGACTGTGCATCTCTGGTACTGATCTGGTTAATAGAAAATCAATTTCTTCTACTACAGACTACAACTAAAGTAACCATATTTGAGTTTTCTCAAAAATGTATACATACTCACAAAGTACTTCAAAAGCCATTAGTGAAATTGCATGTGATTTTAACTTTTATTAGGAGGGTTCCTAATTGTAGCATTAAAGACTATGAGATATTAGATGAAAACAAGATTAGATATTGCCAGCCCCAAATATCCCTTTTAGCCCTTTATTTTAATGTTTCTATATTTAATACTAAAAAAGTTTAATGCTAAATGTCAAACTGCCCATTTAATTTTTATTATATACAAAAAGCATAATAAAATTTAATTTAAGTAATATTTTCATGCTTTCCTATGATATTTCTGAGCATATTTTTAACTACCTGCATGAACCTAGTAAAGATATTTTTTATTCTTTATATGGAAAATGATTATAGAGCTCATTCGGTGTTATTAAATTGCATGAAAAAATCTACATTTCTCTACTTGATGAATCTCATACTTGAGTTTCATCTTATTAAACTGTAATTATTGGATTCTCTAATATTCATACAGGAGGAGCCTGTATCACATTTTGAGCTCAAAACTAAGCAGTAAGATAAAGTATAATGGGACAGGAGGACTAAAATAGTTATAGGAGTTCCTTTTCAAAAGTATCAATCCATTTAATATCTGAAGCTATAGGCATAAAAATTAAATATGAATACTGATGCTTTATCATGGGTAAAAGAAAAATATTCAATATTACTTGTTAAAGTATCATAAAATAGTCTATAATCAGGATCATCTTTATAGGTAGAGAGACCAGGATGATTGCATTTTGCCTTGTGAAAAAGAGATTGGGCTTGACTCCAAATACAGCACAAAAGGTAAGAATTTCTAGCCAAGGAACAATATAGGGTTGATATGATAGAAAGTTACAAGGAATAATGTCAGAGGATAGAGATTCTGGCTAATCCTAGCCTACAAAATTCTTTCTGAAATATACCAGGAAGAATATTGTGTTACAATGAGATGGTGGAAAGTAACTCAATCACATATCAAGGGTAATCAGCTATTTAGGATGGGAATTTCTTGCCAAACTGATTTAGAAGTGTTTATTTGTATTAAAATTTACAAACAAGTAAACAGACATAGGAGAAGAATAGAAGCTTCACTACAATTTGATCAGGCCAAGAAGCTTTGTGACATACACACTGAGATTTGCTTCATCAAACATCTCTTCTCAATGCTTAAACTTTCAAAATATTCCTCCTATTCTCCGCACTAAAATTTACCTGAAAATAGCACAAACTTTTTTCTTCTTAGCATTTAAAATAGATAGCATTTGATGCTGATTCATGTTATTCTCCTTTTAGAGCCAGGTTCCTTGTACCATTAAGATACCTTCCATACGTCAAATATGGTAAAAATAATTTTTTAATCATCAGACAAAAATAAGTCATAGTAATTGCCTTTACTGCTTCCAGATGAAGGGCACCCAGATACATGTGGAGCTGTCAATACTTCATAGACAGTAAGAAACACAAAAAATATGAGGAAATAAAAAGACGGAAGAGTTTAGTGCTTGAACCTGGTTATCGGATAACACATAAGAGTCCACGCAATGTGAATATTATACCTCAGTTGTTATTCTGTACACTGAAGATAATGGACCAACCTCTGTCTAGTTTTGAACCTAGACTTTGGAGCTGGAGATATAAAAGTACTAAAGTTTTAAAGCAATAGTCAATTTTTTTTTCCAGAATTTACAAAGTTATATCCCCCAGTGGGACCCAGGAGGTTATTATAGATTATAAGACTATATGACAGCTCTATGCATTTAGCACAACGAATTGCATTCTCAGAAATAGCCAAGTAAAGGTCTTTTGCAACAAAGTCTGTCTGGTTACAAGTAATATACACTTTTATAACTGTTTGATTAAAACATACTGATTTGTTAGAAAGTATGAGAATGCTGCCAAGTCCACACCTTGGTCCGAGGCCCACTGAGTAAAAGACCTTTGTCTTTCTTGGAGCTTTCTCACAAGACTCAAAGTGTTCCTTTATAAAATGTTTCCATTAGCCCATGTCTCAACAGAAGATTATAAGGGTTCATAGAAAATTAGATTTCTGGTATAAATAAATTTTCATGTTTTAAAATTAGACAGATTTTAATCATTCATACATAAATAAGATTTTTTATTGTTTTTCTCAAGTGCTAAGAATACTAATATAAAATGACAGGACAAAGAAGATTAATAAGGGACATTACCTTGTGTCAGGAAAACAAACTATAAATGACATAAAGGAAGCAGCTGTGCGGATATTTTCTAGAAGAAAGCACCAAGCAGCAGGACACAGTAAGATAGGGAAGGGTCGTGGTAAAGATGGACCTGACTCCCTGAAGTTTGTAAAGACCACAGCATCATCAGTACACTCTTTCTCCTTAGTTGTGTCCCATATTTGCTATGGTTTCCAGGTTTCATTCATCTATAAAAACAAGTTTAAAAGAAGCTTAAAGCTCTTATAACTGCAGAGTAAATATGGTCACTTCCTGTAACAGCTCCCTCATTTTGGAAACTCTATAACCACATAGTGGGATACTCTGGACTGGATGTAAAGCCCTTCGTCATAAGAAAATCAAGTGTTTCTTTTTTATTCAAAAAAAGGAGCTTTGAGACTCCTTTCATGTCATTCTTGTTGGAAATCCTGTGTAGATTGAAGAATAAAAATGGAACCTAATGCAATGATTACCATCATATACAATGCTATTATTTATGTCTTATTTTGTCTATTTCTTATAATAATTCAATGTAATTAATATTGTTTTTCTTTGTTATAGCAAGGGATCTGGTTTACACTAAGAATTTGACTAATAGCCAAAAGGTTGATTATATAGAGATACAAATGTGATCTTGTTTTAATCCAAAGAGTGTGATGTTGAATTTTATTTCATTACTTCAAACTAAAGAGGGTACAGAGCCAGCCATGGTAGTACACACTTGTAATCCTAGCATTTGGGAAGCAGAGACCAAAGGATCATGGTTCTCAGATAGCCTCAGCTATTTAGCGAGGCCCTTAACAACTCAGTGTTACCCTGTTTAAAAAAATAAAAAGACTAAAAAATAAGGCTGAGTGTGTAGCTCAGAGGTACAATAGCCCTGATTTCCATCCCCAGTACTGCAAAATAAATAAATAAATAAAGGAGGGTACAGAAGGATAAACATTATTATTATTCCATTAGTTTAATTGTGTTCTCTGGTGTAATGAAATTCATGACCTTTTTGTTTTTATAATTTTGTGAGTGGAATCTTTATCAAGCTTTTCTTTGTGGAAATTTTGATTATGATTCATATTGTCTCCCATATTCTTCTTTACACCATTGATATATCATCCATATGTCAAATATGGTAAAGAATATTTTTATCATCAATCACAAATCAGTCATAGAAATGGTCTTTTCAGGTTCCATTAACCTAAAGATGCTTTCTAGTCTAATCAAATAGATGAAATTTTTACTTTTGTACCATGGTGACTAGCTCCTTTTTGTCTAGTGAGTTAAATAAAAAGACAAACATCATTTCACTATCAAGATGACATTTACTGAAAAGAGAAGGTCCGGAGCCAGTTGAGAATATCCTTAGGAATGTCTACTTGGAATCAAAATCATAATGGTTCAACCCTGAGAATATAAGTATCAGCCTTTTGAAAGACACTAATTTCTAAAGAGTAAGACATCTTCTCATTATATTTGCATGAATCTTTTACAGTTATGATAAATCCAATTTTTATTGATTTCAGTGAAAAGAATAAAAACATGATTTTATATTCTAACTCAAGTCCAGAAAAATTCATAATTCTAGTAATATTTCCATACAAAGGCAAATAGGCCAATCTAAATTTGTTGACAGACATAAATGGCTTGAATATAGGACAAAACTTGTCAATAAAGTGTTTGATATACTCAATGGATAGACAAACAAAACTGAATAAACAGCTATAGGGATACAATAAATTATATCTGTTCATATTTAATGCCAAACACTGAAATTTAAAATTGCTAATTAAAGACATTAGTGAATGTCAATACAGCAATATTTTAATGACTCTAAGATAATCCCACAGCAATCAATTTAGATCAGAATGAGTTTACTGTAAAGTGCCAAAGGTGAAAAAAAAATGCTTTCTTTGCACAATTAAGCAGCACTTTCTCAAATGAATAATGCCTAGTCAAGATTTAACTAGATAATTACTTGATTTGCATTTATTAAGGAAAATAATAACAGAAGAAGGCTCTCTGGGAAATGATCTAAGAGTTAATGGTTACACAGATTTACCTTAGTTTCTGAAGACATAGAACACATTAATGATAATAACAAGTGAGAACAACAGCCAAGTAATAAGAAATTTATGAGACAGAAGGCAGGTGTAAATTTCATAATATAAGTAGAAAAATTATCAAAGCCTTTATAGAAAGATATTTTGTCTAGTGAGTTAAATAAAAACAAAAGCTTCCATTTCTATGTTGTATGTCTGGTTTACCTAAAAGCAGTGGATGTATGTCTGCATTTATTTATTTGTTTGTTTGAGACTTTTTGTTTATTGGTACTTGGGATTGAACCCTGGGGTATTCTACCTCTGAGCGATGTAGAAGCCCTTTTTATTTTTAATTCTGAAACCAAATGTTGATAAATTGTTGAGGGACTTTTGTAAACTTCCAAGTCTCCTGTCTCATGCTATGAACTTGAAATTCTCCTTCCTCAACCTCCCAAGTAACAGGATTACAGATTTGTACTCCCATGCTAGCTGCTATTATTTTTAGACCTAAAAAGTGCAGATAACAAAAAGATACAGAATTTGTTTGTTTTTATTGTATGCAAATAGAATGTGAATATTATACAACCTCATGATACTGCAAACAAAAAAGTGTGAAAATTACACTTAATTCAAATAATCATTTTACTTAGAGAAATTTGATCTAATGTATGCAATAAGATATTTTGGACCCTGCTGCTAGCAATAGAAAATTTTTACTAAACAAAAATACATAAAAGCAGGCATTGTGGCACCTGGCCTGTAATTGCAGTCTGTCCTTGAAAGGCTGACACAAGAGGATCACAGGTTCCAGGCCAGCCTGGGTAACTTAATAAAATATTCCCCAAAGTAAAAAATAAAAAGGGTTGTAGATGTAGCTAAGTGATAGCATGTCCCCAAGTTTTATTGTTAGTACCACACACACACACACACACACACACACACACACACACACACAGTTTGACAGTTAAGAAGCGAGTACCTAGCTGGTATGGTGATGCATGCTTGTAATCTCAGTATTTGGGAGGCTGAGAGAGGAGGATCACAGTTCATGGACGCCTCAGCTACCTAGTGAGGCCCTTTGTAATGCAGTGAGCCCCTGTTTCAAATTTAAGAATAAAAATTACTGTTGGGGCTGTATCTTGGAAGTAGAATGTCTCTGGATTCCATCCCCAGTACCACAAAAAAAAAAAAAAGAAAAAATGAAAAAAGAAAAAAAGAAACAAGTACCTGATGAAGTAACCAAAAAGGTACAGTACACCACATAACTGTATCCTAATTAGCGTAATATTTGAATTGGTATTTTATATATACATGTGTGTGTTACTGTTTTCTTAAACAAATTAGAACCCAATCTATTTTTGAAAATAAATAACTGGAGGAGATAAAATGGCAACTGTGGAATGCAGCACATCTCAGTAACTTAACAAAATAAATCAACTGCCAACAAAGCCCCTTGACAAGAAAAACAAAGCAGCAAAGATACATATGAACAAAAACAAAATAAAGGTAACCACTGTGAAATAAAATCCAATAGTCAGAATGTGAGATCAATAGCAAAAAGCCAAAGCATGGGACCTACCTGGTGTGGTGGCTGGTATCGTCTCAGGCCACTGACCTAAACCTCAACTGCTTGTTCCACAGCTCCAAAGAAATCCAGCAAGAAAACCAACTACATGAGTTGAAGTAAGCAGCACCAGAGTTCCAACCTCTTAAGAGACTGGCACCATGCTTCAGGGCCAGAGAACAAGATCCAAAATCCCATGTGTTCATCAGAAGCCAATACCCACAGTGGCTCACTGTGCCCTCCAGAGACCTAGGCCTGCAGGACAGTAAGTTAACCATGTTTATCAGCAGACAACCACCCAAAGCAGCCGCAAGGATCCTGGCAGGTTAAGATATGGAGGTCCACCCCTGAAGAGATCATGTTATGCCTACAAATACACAAGAAAGGCCCATAGTGCCCAGGGCACAGTATTAACACAGGGTCACAGGGGGTTGCTCAAAATCATACTGGGCACCCTTCACCAGGGTAGGTAGAGAGAGACACAGGCCTGGGCCAGAAAGCTCAGAGCCCAGGGCCACAAATGCAGAACCTAGTGCTTACACGGGACCCACTTTTACAGTGATACCTACCACTATGACACCTGAGTGCAGAGCAGTGAGAGGCAAGAGAAGGGTACACACACTCAAAAAGCATGTAAAAAATGGACAATAGGTTATTGATCAAATGAAAGATACCGGAATATGCTCCAGGAACTACTACAATGAACAGATATTAAATAGCTAAAAGTATCCCAGGAGACAACAGTGGGTCCTGTACATGTAAATTTGCAGAATAATTTTTCCTTTCATTGTCTTTAATTTCCTTTTATTTCTTCTTCTGTTTTTTTTTTTTTTTGGTTTGTCTTTGATTTGTTAATATTGTTAGTTGGTGGGTTGTTTTGTTTTGTTTCATCTACGTGTTCATTAGCTCCCTCCCACATTCCTTTTACGAGCTTCCTTCCTCTATTTTTATTTACTCTTTTCTCTCAAAACTTTTTCTTCTGTTTCTCCTTGTTCTATATTCAAGCTATTTTATATTTCTATACCTAAATACACTGAAAACAAGAATGCTACTATATATTCACTATTTCTCACCTCAAGAAGATACTACCTTATTATATTTAAACTCTTACTCAGCTTTATCATTTCCTCTACTTTATCTTATTCCTGTACCTATAGCCCCAGCTCTTACCCCTTCACCTAATCCTCACCATTGAAAACAATACTATTGACCCATACATGAACCTGCTGGCACCTCTAAATCCCTATAGCTAAGATTATATTAGACAAGTGAGCCACAGGAAAGGATAACCAGACAACAAAGATAAACTAACCTTAGCCAATATAAGAAAATGTTCAATAGACCACACCTCAAGGTTTAATGCATCGGTCACAAACTATTATGTTCACACCACTGCATTGACACTTTATAAAGGTAGTGGCAGACAGAATACCTGACTTTAACACCAGAAACCCATCAAAAGCACCATAGCAACAAGCAGAAAGAACACTTGAGAAACTCAGTATTGATGATCTAAAGGTAGAACAACAGTGAAGTGATAGTAGACACGTCTTCAGTGTTAATATGAAAGGGTGAGTGGCTTGAGCTGGGCATGGTGGCACATGCTTGTAATCACTGTGCTTCATAGGCGGAGACAGGAGGATTGCACAGGTTCGAAGCCAGCCGTGCTGGCTTAAGAGACCATGTTTCCAAATAAAAATATTTTAAAATAGGTCTAAGAGGTCTAAGAGTGTAGCCCAGAGGTAGAAGGGCTTCCAGGAACCCCAGTACCACCAAAACAAAAACAAAAACAAACAAACAAACAAAAAGGTGAGTGGCAGCTAAAACTGTCTCTCACAACAGCAATCTAGAAAAGCACTCATTAAAAACAACTCACAGCCAGGCATGGTGGTGCACACTTGTAATCCCAGTACTTGAGAGGCTGAGACAGGAGGATTGTGCAGGTTCAAAGCCAGCCTAAGCTACTTAGTGAGGCTCTAAGCAATTTGGTGAGACCCTGTTTCCAAACAAAAATATAAAATAGGGTCTGGGAGTGTAACTCAGAGGTAGAATGCCCCTGGGTTACATCCTCAGCACCAAAAAAAAAAAAAAAAAAAAAAAAAAAAAAAAAAAAAAAACGACAAAGAAAGAATATGCTAAGGCAACAGAAGAAAAACCTGAGAATTCTGGAAATATTATAAAAAAGAACAGTGAGGGAATAAGGGAAATCACAAATACTTACCTACTAGAAATGCAAAAAGGTGAATCCTGATCTTCAATATAATGAAAGGCCTCACAGTAAGTGTACAGAAAATGAAAAAAAAATGAGATGTTAAGAAAGAATCAGAAAAAGGCCTGGAATGAAATGAAAGAGTCAATAAATGAAATGAAGACAGATATAGAAAGAAATTCTTCAGAGAACTAATTTCAGAGAATTTTCAGACATGAAAAGAGGCTTAGAAATCCATGTACAGAAGACATACAGAATACACAAAAGACAACATCAAGGAAGGATCTCCCTATTCCATGTAATAATCAAAATGACCAATATAAAGGCTAGTAAAGTAATCTTAAAAGCAGTGAGAAAAAAAATATGGGGCAAAGCAATAAAAATTACTTCAAACTTCACAACCCAAGGAAAGACTAGTATGATTAATCTAAACCTTGGAAGAAAACCACTTTCAACCAGAACCGCTATACCTAGTAAAATAGATAGAAAAATAAAAATGTTTCAAGATAAGCAGAATCTTAAAAAATTCATGAATCCAAGCCAGTACTAGATAAAATACTTAATGAAATAAATCATAAAGAAGAAAAAAGAAGCAAATTTTAGAACCATGAAAAAGACAACTTGATCAATGGGGCAACTAAGCAAAGAAGAAATAACACTATGTCAAACAGAATATAAAACACAAGATGACAGTTAAAAAAAAATCATATCTCAATAATAAAACTGGAGGCTGTATGTGCTGACTTATACTTGTAATCAAAGGACTTGGGATGCTGAAACAGGAGCATTACACAGGTTTGAAGCCAGCCTCAGCTACTTAGTGAGGCTCTCAGTAACTTAATGAGACCCTGTTTCCAAATAAAGTATAAAATAGGTCTGGGTATATAGCCCAGAGGTAGAAAAGCCCCTGGGTTCCACCCTCAGCTACACACACACACACACACACACACACACACACACACACACCATAATAAAATAATAATAATAAATACTGAATGTCAAAGAACTTAAACTTAACTTACCAATTAGGTATAGGCTGGGATTGTGGAATATAAAACATAAGCCTTATATATGCTGTTTCAAGAAATTAATCTTACAGCCAAATATATTTATAGGCTAAAAGTGAAATAATAAAATAAGATATATCATGCCTATAGAGACTGAAATCAAGCATAGGTAGCAGCATTGATATCTAATAAAACAGACTGTATGCTAAAACACATTAGCAAAGACAAAGAAGGACATTTTATATTACTGAAATGAACAAGAAGATAGATTGATTTTAAATGTTTATGCCCTAAATATGGGTGCAGCAACATTTGTAAAACAAACTCTCCAAGATATCAAGTCTCATATATACCCTAATACAATAATATTGGGAAATTTCAACATACCAATCATACCATTAGGTTGATTTTTAAGGAAAAAGATGAGTAAAAACTCTTTAGAACTAAAGAAAACTATAAACTAAATGGACCTAATAGACATATACAGAATATTTCAATCAGGAACAACAGAGTACACCTTCTCTTCAACTGCCCATGGAACCTTCTCCAAAATATTTCACATCCCGGGCCACAAAGCAAGCATCAGCAAAATCAAAAGATAAAATATAATTCTCTGCATCTTTTCAGATCACAATGGAAAGAAAGTAGAAATCAACAACAGAAAGATCAAAAGAAACTATAAAAGTAAATGGAGATTGAATGATACACTAGTGAATGAGGAGTGGATAAAACCAGAAATAAGGGGAGAAATTTTAAAAACTCTGGAATTAAACAAAAATAGACACACAACATACCAAAATCTATAGTTCAATTTGAAAGAGTGTTAAGAGAAAAGTTTATAGCCCACATAAGAAGAATAGTCATCAAATAAAAAACCTAATGTCACATCTCAAACACTTAGAAAAACAGCAACAGTCTAATCCCAAAGCCAAAAGAAGACAAAAAAATAATCAAAATCAAAGCAGAAATAAATAAAATAAAGAATTAAAAAAGAATACAAAAAATTAACAAAACAAAAAGCTGGTTCTTTTAAAAGATTAGTAAGATTGACAAACCCCTGGCCAACTTAACCAAAGCAAAAGAGAAAAAGAAATGAAAAAAGAAACATCATCACACACAATAGGGGAATTCAAAGAATTATCAGAAATTGCTTTCAAAATTATACTCCTATAAACTAAAAAACATGGAAGAAAATGGTAAATTTCTAAGCACATATAACTACCTAAATTGAACTAAGAGAAGATAGTAAACTTAATCCAACCAGTAGCTAACAAAAATATAAACAGTAATAAAAATTCTGCTGTCATAGAAAAGCCCAGATCCATATGGGTGTCCATCTGAATTCTACAAAACTTTCAGAGCTAATTCCAATATTCCACAAAATGTTCTGGGAAATCAAATGAGATGAAATTCTTCCAAACTCCTATGAGGCCAATATCATATTAATACCAAAATCCAATAAATAAACCTCAGAAAAGAAAATTACAGACCAATATCTTTGATGAATACATATGTAAATTTTTAAAATGATAGCTATACACATTAAAAACAATATCAAGAGACTTATACACCATGATCAAGTTGTTTCAATTTAGAAAAACAAAACTGATTTACCATAAACAAATCAATACATGTTATTTACCACATAATAGAACTAAAAACAAAAATCACATGATCATATCAATAGATGCTGAAAAAGCATCTGACAAAATCCAACATCCATTCATGCTAAAAACACTACAGAAGATTGGAATAGAAAGAACATATCTCAACATCATTAAAGCAATATACAATAAACCCAAAGCCAACATCATATTCAATGGGGGAAAAGCTGCAATAATTTTCTTTAAAATCAGGAATAAGACAAGAATGCCCACTATTACCACTCCTTTTCAATATAGTCCTGGAGACTCTTGTCCCAGTAATAAGTGATGCTTATCACAAAAATTAAAAATAAGAGAAATTAAAATTATCTTTGTTTGCATACAACATGATCCTATATCTACAAGACATATAAAACTCAACCAAAAGACTATTGGAGATGATTATCCAATTTAGCACAGTGGCAGAATACAAAATTAACCTAAAAAAAAATTAGTAGCTTTTCTAAGTGCCAACAGTGAATCCACAAAGAAATAAAATAGAGCAAACAATTTCATTCACAATAACCTCAAACCAATAAAATACCTAGGGATTAACCTAATCAAAGACATAAAAGACCTCTACAATAAAAATTATAAAACATTAAAGAAAGAAATTGAAGATGACCTTGGAAATTGGAAAGAACTCCCTTGCTCATGGATATACAGAATAAATATAATCAAAATGTCCATTCTGCTAAAAGTGATCCACAGATTCAATACTATTCCTATCAAACCTACAACATTCTTCATAGTCCTAAAAAATCAGTCATGAATTTCATATAAAGAAAGAAAAGACCCAGCCAAAGCAATTCTCAGCAATATGAATCATGCAGGAGGATAAGGATTCCTGACTTCAAATTATACAGTGGAGTGATAGTAGTTAAAACTGCATGGTAATGGCACAAAAACAGGCACACAGATGAATAAAAGAGAATATAGTATATAGAAACAAACCCACAGAGTTGTAGTTAATTGATATTAGACAAAGGGGTCAATTCATATGCTGGAGAAAAAACATCCTTTTAAAAATTGGTGCTGTAAGAACTGTCTATTCATTTGTAGAAAGATGGAAATAAACTTTTACTTCTGACCATGCACAGGAATCACTTGAGATGGATCAAAAACATGGAATTCAAACCAGAGACTGTGAAGCTATTAGAGGACACGGTTTCAACAATCCTACACATAGGCACAGGAAGTAACTGTCTTAACAAGACCTCCAAAGTGCAGGAAATTAAAACAAGAATTAATAAGTCAAATGTTATCAAACTAAAAGTTTCTGCTCACCACAAAAAATTATCAAGAATTTAAAGAGAAAGCCAACAGAATAAAGAGAAGTTCTTTACGAGCTACCACTTTGATAGAGGGCTAATATCCAGAATTACAAAGAGGTTAAAATACTTTACACTTGCAAAACAAATAACTCAATCATGAAATGGGAAGCTAAATTGAATAGACACCTCACAAAAAGAGATACAAATGGCCAATAGATACATGAAAAAAAATTTTAACATCATTAGCAATCAATGAGATGCAAATCTAAACTACACTGAGATTTAATCTAACCCCAATCAGAGTGGCAACCATAAAGAAGTCAAATAACAAATGTTGGCAATGATATGGGTAAATAGAAACTCTTCTATACTGTTAGTGGGAGTGCAAAATAGTTCAGCTGCTATAAAAATCAGTGTAGCGATTTCTTAGAAAACAAGAAATTGATCTACCATATGAGCAAGCCATACAAATTTTAGGTATCTTTCCAAAGTGTGTGAAATCAGAGAACTACAGTAAAATATGCATACCCATGTTCATAGCAGCACAATTCACAATAGCCAAAATATGGAACCAAATTAGATCTTCATTAATAGATGAATGGATTACAAATTATGGGAAATACACACAATAGAATTCTACTCAGCATTAAAGAACAGAATTATGACATTCATAAGAAGATAGAAAGACCTGAAGAACATTATGTTAAGTGAGACCAGCTAACACAGATAGAGAAGGGGCATACGTTTTCTCTAATAGCTCAAGTTAAGGAATATTACAGATACCAGAGGGGCTCCAGATAATGGATGAAATCTCAGCAAGGCCAAAAAAGGAAGGGTAGGGGAGAAAGAAGGCTAAGGTTCATTGCTGCTGAGTGTTTGATCTCACAAACTCTTCAAAATACACATATTGACTTCTTTTATTAAAAACATTGGAAAGGAGCCAAAATGGCAGCAGTGGCAGCCAGTATTCAGGAGATGCAGACAAATCCTATCCAATCCACCTTAAGATTTTGGAAAAAAATCTCCATGAAGGAAGACTGCTCCTGCTGCACATGCTTAGGAATTCTGGACATCTTACCATGTAAGGAACGTGCTCAGGGAAGAACCAGGAGGACAGTGGCAACAGCAGGGGTGGTGGTAGCCAGTATTTAGGAGAGGCAGAGATCTGATCCAATCCACCTTGATCGTTTGAATAAATCTCACAAAAATGTAGACTGCTACCACTGCGCTGCACATGTTCAGGAATTCTGGACAATATGCTGTGTGGGAAAGTTGTTTGGGAGAGAACTGAGATGGCAGTGGCCAGTAGTTGGGAGAGGCAGAGATCTCATCCAATCCACTTTGAACTTTTGAAGAAATCTCCCCAAAGGAAAAGCTGCTACCACCGTGCATGCTCAGGAATTCCAGACAGCATGCTGTGTGGGAAAAGTGTATGGGAGAGAACTGAGTTGGTGGTAACAGTGGTGGCAGCAGCTGCCAGTAATTGGAGAGGCAGAGATCTGATCCAATCCACCTTGATCTTTTGAAGAAATCTCCCTAAAGGTAGACTGATACCACCATGCATGCTCAGGAATTCTGGACAATATGCTGTGTGGAAAAAGTGTTTGGAAGAGAACTGAGATGGTATTGGCCGTGGTGGCGGCAGCCAGTATTTGGGAGAGGCAGAGATCTGATCCAATCCACCTGGATCTTTTGAAGAAATTTCCCCAAAGGTAGAATGCTACTCTCACACAGGCTGGTGCCAGGGCCAGCGAGGATGGGATAGGAGCCTGCCATAAGGCAAAGTCAGTGCTGTGGTCTCTGAGGGTGGGATTGGAGCCTGCCAAGCTGTGAGGCTGGTGCTGGGGTCAGTGAGGCCGGGACTGGAGCCTGCCATGTGGTGAGGATGGTGCCAGGGCCAGCGGCGCCGATATCAGAGCCTGCCATGTGGCGAGGCCGGTGCTGCATCAAACGAGACCTGAATTGAAGCCTGCCATGAGGCAAGGCTGGTGCCGGGACCAGAGAGTCTGGGATTGGAGCCTGCCATGAGATGAGGGTGATGCTGGGGCCTCCGAGGCTGGGATCAGTGCTTGCCATGAGGCAACACTGGTGCCGGGGCCTGGGGCCTTTGAGAGTGGGATCAGAGTCTGCAATGCGGCATCCACAGGAAAATATCACAAAAAGTAAAAAATCAAATGCTTTCCCCAATATGCAAAAACTAGGAAGAAATGGGTAACAGGAGGAAATCTAGTTGAAGAAAGGGCCCTATGGAGGAGCAATTAAGGTGACCTATCAGAAGGGATGGGAAGGGGGAAGATGGAATCTCTTTAAAGCACATGATGTACTTAAATATATCAAAGTTAATCACTAAATCAAGCATGGGATTGAAGGAAGAGGAGGGAATGGGATGGGGATTGAATAAAGGCTAATTGGGTGATGTGTGCTTGAATATCATGACAAATCTTGTATTCCATTGAGATGTTTGACTACACTGCACCAATAAAAATATATTAAAAAATAAACAAATACAATGATATTGAACAAAAATTAGATGCATAACATGTCTGTAAAAATTATAAATTCAAAGATATAAAGATATAAATTCAAATTATTTTTGATCCACTTCAATATGAATTTTAGTTGAGTATATACTCTACAACAATGATAAGTAAGGCAAAAATGTTAACATTGCTGTAATAATTAAAAATATGTGTTACTATATTATGTACTTGTTAAACTGTTTGAGTTTTACATATATAAAAATTACCCATTATTTAATATGTTGTTATATATACAATACATATGTAATATATTTAATATATTTTATACATGACTGACATAAATATAAATATATTATATATACATATATGTATAAACATATGTACATGTGAATGTGTACATATACACATATGACCATGAATTCACTCTGAACAAACACAAACATACTCACACATACAAATTTCTCAGTTGGGATCTGGAAATGTAATTGAAAGGAGCCAAAGATTATCCAATACTGTATGGAGAATATTCATGTAAATGCAATTTCTGAGTCTTGACTTTATAAACTAACAACATTAAATAAAAATCTTAATATAAGCTAACATAGCTAAAGCAATTTAGAATATTATTAGCCAAAATCTAACTTAAGAAAAAATTTTCAACAAAATAACTTGTTTCTGGTTTGAACTTTGTAAAGCATGCTTAATATTTGATATAATTAGCTATTCATATTCATAACTCTTGCAGGTAATACATTAATACAGGGTCTAAGACAACATTGTTGCATTGTCTTTAAAAACTTGCAATGACTTGAGAAAATTTTATTTGTTCATATACAGAACTTTTTTTAATGTGACACTGAGGTTAAAACTAAAGGTGTCCTAGCTCTGAGCTATAACCCCACAACATTTTTTTTTTTTTTAATTTTTCCTTTGAAACAATTTCTAGTTAACTGAGAGTTTCACTCAGTTGCCAAGACGGGCCTCAAACCTGTGATTCCCCTGGTTTGATTTTCCAGGTACTGGGATTATAGGCATGCAACATAACAACTGTCCCATTCACACATTATTTTATAATTTTGTTTTTGTTTATTTTGATAAGCAACATTATGTAAGGTCTTTTCTGAATAAATTTATGGTATACTGGATTAGAAATACATTCACTCATCACATGAGGATTATTTGAGATGAGAATTAAGAGTTTACTTGGCACAGAAAGAGTATTTTTGTAGGAACTTGATGGCAAAAATAACTCACTGAATAAAAAACATTTTATTTGAGATTTTAATGGCATTGTTTTTAATGTCAATCAAAGTGAATTTTAAGACAGAGCAATATTTATAGGCTTTTGTTCCCAGATAAAATCTTTGAGTATAATATTTTATGGAGTGCTCCAAGAAAAGATATCTGTACACATTTTTATATTGACTATATAAAACAAATTATTTAAGATATAGATTGGTAACTTCATAAAGTAAAAAAAAATCTTGTTAAAGTGGCATGAACATTAGCTTGAATATTGGCTAGGAAATATTATCTAGAACGTTATTTAGAAAAAATTGGAGCCAGGCATGCTTATAATCTCAGCATTTGTGGGGTCGGGTCGAGACTGGAGGATTGTGGTTCATGGACAGCCTCAGCTACTTAGGGAGGCTCTCTGCAACTTAGTGAGACCCTGTTTCAAAATAAAGAATAAAAAATAGTGCAAGTGTTGGAGCTCAGAGGTCGAATGTCCATGGGTTTCATTCCCAGACCTGAAAAAAAAAAAAAAAAAAAAAGCCTGAAATCCAGAAAACATTAGCTAGAAAATTCCATATTCTAATTCTTTTTTTTTTTTTTTTTTTTTTTTTTTTGGTACTGGAAGCCCTTCTACCTCCGGGCTACACTCCAGACCTATTTTATATTTTTATTTGGAAACAGGGTCTCTTAAACCAGTGTGGCTGGCTTCGAACCTGAGCAATCCTCCTGTCTCCATCTCCCAAGCGCGGGGATTACAAGCGTGCGCCACCACACCTGGCGCAGGGGCTCTAATTCTTAAAGAACAAAAATGAAAGAAAAAGAAAGGGAATGAACCCATAGATTTCTATAGATACATAAAGGAGTTATGGTTCATTAAATACAAGTTATTCACAATTTCATTATAGATCAGTCAAATATATAAGAGCCATTAAAATGAGACAACACACAGACAAAACTACATAAAACCTCTATAGTCTCAGTTTAGGTAGTTAAAAATACACACACGCATGCATGTGTGTACACACACACACACACTCACACACACAGTAAGAGCAAGTTTTGAAAATTATAATAATTTAAAATGTTACTTCTTGTCTGCATGGTAATCTTGTGAGATCTTTTAAAGCTTAAGCCAAATGCAAACTTGCTGTTTTCCCAACAATATAAACATAAGGGGAGGAATTTTTTGTAGCTCACAGGGAATATAATTTCTATTATAACCCACATGTTTTCAGTTATGATAACAAAATATGGCTTTAAAAATGTTTATCTCTACAAACCTAATAGTCATCAAAGGAAAAATCAAACTTTTTTCTGTTATTGCATCTGCATACATTGTTGAGATACTTGCGCTCGATTCTGTGTTTTCCTTTATTTTATGAGGCTAGATGTTATTGTGTTTGTCTACATGCATGGGTGTGTTTGTATACACATTCACAAGTCTATGTTTTATTTTTTATTTATGTTTACTATAATAATAATAGTAATCCTTTTCCAGTCTTTTGTTAAGTATCTCTCTCTCTGAGCTTTATAGCTTTTAAAACCACATTCCTTCCACACAACTAGATTTAAATTCAATTGAAATGAGCCTTTGCTTTTTTTTCTCTCTCTATTAAGTAGAGATACAATTTGCTGATCTTTTTATTAAAAAAGAAATGAGTCATACGTTTTTCTCTCTCTGCAACATACTTGCATTGTATAAATATCAGCCTTACTTTTTAAATGTTCACTGGTCCTCAGGAAAAAATAAAAACTATATGAAAAAATAAATTACTTTTAAAAAGAACTAGTAATAACATTTTATAAAATATTTATAGAATTTTGAAATATAAAATGTCATTTCCTAAATATCTCTTAAATATCTTATACCAATAGTATAAATATTTTTGTTTTTCATATGTATTGAGATACAAATAACATACAAAAGACTGCTGATATTTTAATTATACAACTATATAACTTCTGAAAAATATTCATAAACTCATGAGAACTATCAGAAAATAAACCTAGCTAAAACACCAAAAATATTTTAAAATATTACTTTTTATTTATATCATCTGGACCATACCTAATTTTCTAAATTTTACATTCTAAAAAACTTCAAATTCATGCATATTTTTTCTGACTTATTTTACTCAACACACTTATTTTGAGATATAGTATAGCATATATCAGTAGTCTACTACTTAATATTATCGAATGATGATATATAAATATTCTAAAGAGTTTTTTCTTTTGCTTATTAATGATTATTTGAGTTATTTACAATTTTCCCTATTATAAATAAAGCATCTATAATCATTTATGTACAAATATTTTTGAAGACATATTCTTTTTTAGTAAATACCTAGTAACAAAATGTCTATATTTTACCTTCTTTTTGAAAGATATTTTATTATAAGAAATTTCTCCAGCTTGAAGTACAATGATTTTTGGATTACACAGCTTCTTAATATTACATTTGTGTAATTTTGATAATACAGGTATCTGAAAGAAAAGATTAGTGCTCAAAAACTAAAATTCTCTTTTCCATGTTAAATTTAAATTTATTTAACTAACTTAAAATATATTAAAAACAAATGTGACATGTAATCATATAAAACTTAAGTTTTTACTGAAAAGCAATATTAAATCATAGAAGGAGATGAACAAAGACATCAAACTGTACATACCCTACAATAATTTTGAAATAAGTATGTGCAAAATGTTTAGTTAAAATAGAATAAGAAAATTTTGCAAAATAACTAGAAAATATAAAAACTAATTTCAATGCAAAAATAATCATAAAACTACTAAAAATCAAAGAATAAACACAGAAACCATTTTAAATCCAACTTTAGAAAAACAAATTTATATCACCTTTACAGAAGAAAATCTAAGATTCTTTCCTCATAAAAATCATTGTGAATTTTTTTATTCCTATATACTTCTTGCATTTAAAGAACTCAAACAAAAAATTAAAATCTATTAATAATAGCTGAATAATTATTCTTACTCAGTTGAGGTTTGGAGTTTTATAATGTATCTCAATACTGCCTCAAGTGAGTATGAGACATTAGTTTGATTGAGGAGATAAAAGTTAAGGGATAAAAAGTTAATTATAAGTTTAATGTGTGCTAGGCATGATACTTCATGCCTGTAATCCCAGTACTTGGAAGGCTGAATGAAAGGCATCATAGGTTTGAGATAAGCCTCAGCAATTTAGCAAGACCTTTTTTCAAAATAGAAATAGAATGGAGGAGGGTATCTTGAAGGTAGAACACATTTGTGTTTGATATCCAGTACCAAAAAATTCAAAACATTAGCCAGGTGTGGTGCATGCTTGTAATCCCCATGCTTAGGAGGCGGTGACAGGAGGATCGTGCATGTTCAAAGCCAGCTTCACTGGCTTAAGAGACCCTGTTTCCAAATAAAATATAAGATATGTCTGGGAGTGTAGCCCTCCAGAGGTAGAAGGGTACCATCCCCAGTACCACCAAAAAAAACATTAAATTAAAAAGTAACAATTTAACATGGGATAACATATTTTCATATGATTGTTCTTTTTTTCTCTTATCAAATTAATATTGTTTATGAAAATATGAACAAAAATAGTTGAATATTGTTAATCATGGTGTTCATATACTGATAGTAATATGCCTGTCCGATTTCTGGAGAATAAAATTTGTTAAAGTTACATATGTTCTTTATTTCAAAGTTACAATTTCTATAAGTGATCCTAAAAGTATACTAAAAGTACATCAAATGACTTACTTATTTCATCATATTTTAACAAAAAATTATGTAACCAGCCTAACTTCCATTAATATGAGCTTAGGGAAATGAAGACAGAATTTTTGAAACTAGAAACAAAATATAAGAAGAAAACTTTTTTCTTTCCATTTCTTTAGCTTACATGTTTAAAATAATAGATGGCCGGGCGTGGTGGCACAGGCTTGTAATCCCCGCGCTTGGGAGGCTGAGACAGGAGGATCTCGCAGGTTCAAAGCCAGCTGCGCGCGCTGGCTTAGGAGACCCTGTTTCCAAATAAAAATGTAAAAATAGGTCTGGGAGTGTAGCCCAGAAGTAGAAGGGCTTCCAGGAACCCCAGTACCACCAAAAAAATAAAAAATAAATAAAATAAAATAAAATAATAGATGGATGGATGGAACCTGCATGTTGTGTGGATGGTCTATGATGTATATTCACAAACGTATCAAAGTCAATCACTAAGTCAAACATGAGAAGGAAGGAGGGAGAAGAAAATGGGGGAGAAATTGGGGAAGGGCTGAGTGATGTGTGTATATATGTCTCTACCATCTTTTATCCTATTAAGTTGTATGACTTAACAGTATAAAAAGTGAAGAGTAGGTTGGTGATTACCAAAGACTCGAGTAGGTAGAGGAGGAATCTGGGGTAGATATTAGTCAAAGGATGCAAAATTAGTTAGACAATTTCCTAATGTGCACAATATACATTCACAAACATATCCAAGTCAATCAGTAAGACAAACATGAGAAAAAGGGAATGGGAGGGACGGGGTATGGATCTAGAAAGGGCTAAACGTGTGATGTGTGCATGTATGCCTCTACCATCTTGTACCCCATTAAGATTTATTTTAGTCTCATAACTACAATGCAACAATAAAAGGGGGGGTTAAGTTTAAGAGAAAACACGTTTGAAGCAACTTTAATTGTACTTGAAAATGGCATCTCTCTTCCTCAGTGAGGTCTTTAGTATAGGAAGTTGAGTTGATCCTATTTTTTTAGATGTATATATTTTGTTGTATTTTTGTTTGTTTATGTTGTTTTTGTTATTCTCAGGTTTGTGCTTGATTCTAAACCTTATATTTGACTGCGTGTTTGATTCTAAGGTAGCTCCAACCTTGGCTATCGGCTGTCCCTATGCACTCTCACAGCAGAAAGTATCTCTTCCTACACTCCTTTTAATCTAAAATTTTTAGTCTTATTTTATTGAACAATAGGCATTTTATAAACTTGTGGTAGTAGTAAATATCTCCTTGTTATTTTATTCCCATCTTCATCTTAGGTAGCATTTGTGCCTTTGCATTTTAGAAGTGGGAAATTCCTGGAGATCATACTCAGAGCAGTGGAAAATATCCAATAACAGTGGTTTTAAGTTCATATTCCAATTTGACAGAGTTTTGTTGTTATTTATTTGACTCTCCTAGACCTACTATAATTTTGCTGTTTTCCTGAAACAATATTCTGGTTGACCTTTATCCAGTTACTCAATAATTGTTTTCTTTTTTGTAAAACAACAATCCAAAGGACTCTTCCCTTTCTTCTCAGGAAATACACGTGTGTGTGTGTGTGTGTGTGTGTGTGTGTGTGTGTGTGTGTGTTACTTGGGATAGAACCCAGAAGCATTCTACCTCTGATCTGCACACTGAGACATATTTTATTTTGAAACAGGTCTCAATAACTTTCTGACGGCCTTACTAAATGGCTGAGGATGGTAAAGAATATGCAACCCTCCTGTCTCAGACTCTCAAGTACTGGGATTACAAGTGTGTACCAACATGACTGCCTAATGCTCCTTCTATACTTAAAAGAGCTAATATCCAACATTTGAAGTTAATTGAGAGTTAATTATTTTTAAATTTTTTATTGGTGCATTGTAGTCATACATCTCAATTAAGTATAAGATGGTAGAGGCATACATGCACATATCACCCAGTTAGCCTTTATGCAATTCCCACCTCATTTTTCCCCCCTCTATCCTTCTCATGTTTAGTGGTTGACATTGATATGTTTGTTACTGTATATCATGTGCATTAGAAAGTTTCCCTCCTCACCCTTCCTTCCCCTCAGGTCACCTTATTTGCTCATCTATATCTCCTTCTTTGTCTAGAGTTCCTCCTATGACCCAAATTCTTTCTAGCTTCTGCATATTAGGGAAAGCATATTATTTTTTGTGACTGGCTAATCTCCCTTAGCATAATGTCTTCAAGTTCCATATATTTCCCTATAAATAACATGACTGTATTTTACTTTATGGCTGAGTAATATTTCATTGTATACATATCCCATAAGTTTGTAATCCATTCATCTCTTGATGTACATCTCAGCTGGTTTCATACTTTAGCAATGGTGAATTGTGAAGCTATTTAATATAAATATGCATGCCTTATTTTGGTAGTTTGGTTTCTATTCTTTTGGGTAGATACCCCAAAAGTGGTATTGATGGATTATATGATAAGTTCATTCCCATTCTTCTGAGGATCCTCCATATTGTTTTCCAAAGTGGTTGCACTAATTTGTAGTCCCACCAAAAATGTATTAGAGTTCCTAATACTCCACATTCTCACTAGATTTGTTGTTTGTGTATTAAAAGATTGCCATTCTAGTTGGAGTTAGATGAAATTTCAGGATAGTTTTGACTTGCATCTCTCTGATTGCTAATGATTTGAGCATTTTTTCATGCATTTATTGTCCATTTAAATTTCTTCTTTTGTGAAGTGTCTACATTGTTCACTTGACCATTTTTGATTGGGTTATTTGCTTTTTTAGACTAGAGACCTTGAGGTTCCTTGAAGAAGGCATAGGTCCAATACTGCAACACATAGGCACAAGCAAAAACTTTCTCAGCAAGACCCAAAAGGCACAAGAAACTAAAAGGTGAATCAATACGTGGGATTGCATGAAACTCAAAATGAATCATTCTTATCCACAGACTCTATTTTGCTTGTTGTGCTTTGTCACAGGTGAATCAAGAGTTTTACCTTATTTTCTCTGGAGACATCTATCTATCCTTATATTTCAGCCACATTGGTAAATCTGTATGATCTTCTGTAAGACAAATGCATGAAATTTTGATTTTTATGTGTAAAATTTTTTTAAGATACAAATTTAGTAAAGGCTGTGAAAAATGACAGTGGAAGGAAAATATGATTTGGGTTAATCAGTGCATGCTGCATGCACATGTAATATTAAATCCATATATATGATTAATACATGCAATATAACTTAAAAAAATAAATTTGGTTCAATTCTCATAAAGATGCATAATGATAGGTAAAATATGCTCAAGACAAACATGGCAAAGAAATGGGTCTCTATTTTATTTAAAGAAGCAAATATGAAATATTTGAGTGGCCTTTAATATAGTTCTTTTGAAAAGAGCAATAAGGAAGACTTAATGGCATATACCTGTAACTCCGTTACTTGGGAGGCTAAGATAGGAGGATCACAGGTGTAAGGACAGCACATAGTAACTTAGTAACTTGACAAGACCCTATTTCTAAATGAATAAATTAAATTTATTAGTGCAGCTCCACAGTAATAGGATGCCCCTTGGTTAATTACTCAGTACCACATTAAATAAGTAAATAAATAAATAAGCAAATAAAAAAATAAGAGCAGTAAACCAGGCATCTGTGGCATACTCCTGCACTCTAGCTGTTCACGGGACTGAGGCAAGAAGATCACTTTTATCTAGGACCTCAAAGCCTATCTTGACATTATAGTGAGACCCCGTCCCTAAAATACTAAAACAAGAAGTAATAAAGTCAGAGCATTTATACTTTGATGCTCCACATGCTTCAAAACTATTACAGAGATCCTTTGTGTAAATAAAGTTATAACAATAGAAAAAACTTTGCTGTGTAAGGTTATAGCTTTACTTCTAAGTTTTTGAGCCTAAATAAAAGTGATAAAAATTAGGGATAAAATATCCTAAGCAAATATTCACACAAAACAATTTTCAAATATCTGTAATCACTGCCACGTTTACATTTATATTTACATATGTGTGTACTTACACATATGCATGCCCATTTGGAAGACAAAAATCATATACATATTTATATACATAAAATGCATGATTATTTGTAGTTAAATATCAGGAGTTGTGCCATAAGTAAAAATACAGAAGGAACTCAGACTAGAGAAAATTTCAACCTATTTGATATAGGAAATATGCTGTTTTGATAATGTTAGATATGTGAATTTGAATAAATCTCTATTAATACATCAGTAAAGAAGAAGAAATTTCAAAAAATCTAAGAATTTGAGAAATATAAGTGCAACTATATTTGAGTTAGGTTATTTGCTACTCACTTAACTATATAGATAAAGTAATCTGAGAAAATTTGTAGAGTTAACATTAAGTTGATGCAAACATATGAGATAAAATTCTGACTGGTGATAATTAATTTGGAAGCAATAACATGCTATTTACTTTAGGTTACTGATTCCTCCTTTTAAGTCAATTCTATAAAACACTGCCAAAAACATCATTAAAAGACTAAGTGCTTTCTATTACTTACCATATGCTTTTACACTAAATTTCCAACAACTTGATATGTTCCTCTTAAATTCTGACCTCTAACATTAGTCTCAAGTGAATACTTTTAACAATTGTTTCTTCAAATCCTTTATTTATTATCCCAGACTAAAACACAGATACTTCTGACTTTATATCCTGATACCTTGTATACTCAGATGTACATTTTTGGGGGAATGCAAACTTTATTGGTTTCTCGCCCAGAAGGCTCATTAACTAAAATTCCTCTTTCTGTACATTTTGAGAAACAGGAACAAAAAATAACATGGAATTTGAATTACATTTTATTAAAGATATAAAATAAATGGCATGAGTTTCTTCATGTGAAGAACAAATGACTGTTACCACAAACACAAAATAAAGCTGACTTGCTGTTCACATATAGTTAGGGTCCTACACATGTAAGCTAGTCATCATAAAGTGGTTCACTGAGATACTCTGAATGCAACGACTACCTTGAAGACTAAAAAAAAAAAAAAAAAAGGTAAAAGTCCACTCTGAATGTCCAGTCTTTTCATGCAAAAACTTACAAATTAAATAAATTATTACACTGTGTAGAAAGGAAATAAAAGAAATTAAAAGGCCCATGTTATGCTACAGGAAAATATTTTAATAGAAATTAAGAGCTTAGGAGCTGGGCGTGGTGGCGCACGCTTGTAATCCTAGCGCTTGGGAGGCTGATACAGGAGGATTGCTCGGTTTCGAAGCCAGCCTCAGCTACTTAGTGAGGCTCTCAGCAACTTAGTGAGACCCTGTTTCCAAATAAAATATAAAAAAGGTCTGGGAGTACAGCCCGGAGGTAGAAAGCTTCTGGGTTCCACCCCCAGTACCACCCCCCGCCAAAAAAAAAAGAGCTTAGAAAAAAGTTAATGTTTATTTATTTCTGAAGATTTACCAGATTCGATTGTAATTTATAAAAGTATGTTATCTTAATGTAAATTCCTTCTTTTAGGTTTTTGTTTTCTCCATTTATTTGTCATAATTGTACCATGATAAGCTATTGATACTGGTTATATATGGAAATAGCCAGCTGTTGCTTGCATTCATATCATAAAACATACTGAAATATTCCAGTTTCTTGGAGAGGCCATCCCATGCTCTTTATCACACCACTGAAAATATTTGCTATTATGGATGGTTTAATTCACTGGCTTTTTAAACTCTATTTATTCCTCAGCACTTTTCAGAATTTCTTCTTTCCTTTCCTTCTTTTCTTAATTACTTACTTAATTTATTTATTTATTTATGTGTGTGTGGTATTGGGAATTAAACTCAGATGCATTCTGACTCCAGCTACACCCCCAGTCCTATTTTATTTTGAAAGCAGTTCTCCCTAGATTGATGAGAGTCTCAGTACTTACTAAGGCTGTTCCTTAACTTGTAGTAATACTGGGGTTGTAGGCTTATGCCACCACACCTAGCAAGAATTTTCTCTTTCCCCAGAATACTAGAGTTTTTTTTTTTTCATTTTATGACACTAAATTATTCAGTTGTCCAGAATGTAAAACTTTATTATAGTTCTCAATGTTTATGTATGTGCATGTGTAAGAGGATTAGGGAATATTCTCCTCATGTTAAAATAAAATGTGGTTTTGATATAATCCTCAAAGCACACATAATAAATGTCTTTGAGAAAAAAACCTAAACTTTAGGGTTCTTAAAATTATAATTTGTCTTTTTCTTTCATTCTGATAAATACTTGTAATAGATGAATTTTATCAAGTAAGCAAAAATATACAAGTAAAATGTTAAAAATTCTACAAGTTAGAAAATTAAGTAAGTAATATACTTGTATTATACTAACCAATATTCCTGAAAATTTTTCTTAAGACCACAAGATCTTGTTTCCACATTTCTCTTTTTTGGGGGAAGAAAAAACAAAGGTTGGAAACTAGGAACATTCTACCTTTGAATTACACTCGCAGCCCTATTATTTTTAAACAGGTTCTCACTAAATTGCTGAGAGCTTTGCTAAGTTGTTGTCTCAATTTCCCACTCTTAGAAAATATATATAGGTGGAAAAAACCATTAACAATGATGTTGTCAATGCAGATTCAATACTGAAGTCAGTGTGGTTAAATGAGTTAATACCAGTAAGAATAACACTTTATGAAAAAGAATGTTGTTCAACTCTGCATATACATATCCATACGCAATTATGCCTATATGTCTTAATTTTTTAAAGAAAAATATAAACAACTGTATTATAAACTGAGAGGAATTTTAAAACACAGACTCTTTTAGTAGAATTCAGGATGGAATACCCTTAATAAATTCATTATCATTTTAAAAAGAAAACAAATTATCTCTTCTCAACATGTTTGCAATAATCTGTTTAATCAAAATGGTCATTTCACTATAATAGAGCTAGCATTTGTACTCCGAATTAATTATGGTAATTTTGAATTATCTCTACAAAGAGGACTCTATGTATGAATAAGTAAATTTCTCTGCAGCATTCTTCACAATAGCTGAGATAGGAGAACAAGTATCTCAAAACTGTATCATCAATGTACAAATGAATAATGAGCTTTGGTATGTATAAATAGTGAAATATTATTCAAACTTAAAACGCGATCCTGCCATTTGCAGTAACATAGTTTAACTTGGAGGACATTATACATTACACTATACAAAGAGAGAACAACCCTGCATACTATTATTTATACATGAATTCCAAAAAAATAGTTAAATACACAGAAATGAAGAATACAGCAGTAATTTTAAGGGGAGTAAGGATAGGGCAGAAGGAAACGAAGAGATTTAGATTGAGGAATGAAAAATGGCAAGTATGACGTATAGATAAGTCAAGAGATCTAATTACAACATGAGAACTATAGTTTATAATATCTTATTTTGCTAAAAGTTTAGATTTAGGTATTATCACACACACACAAACACACACACACACACACACACCACAAAATAGAAAATTATACTGGACTGTGAATATGTTAATTTGCTTGTCTAGAATAATCACTCTCTACTTGTATGTATACCAACACGTTATACTTTAAGTACATAAAAATGTTAACATATCACAATGTTCTGAAATAAAACCAAGACCAAAAATTTTCAGAACTAAACCAGGTATGGTTGCCCATACCTGTAATCCCAGTACTTGGGAGGCTGAGATAGGAGCATCCCTGTTTTGAGTCCAGCATATGGTAATTTTGCAAAATTCTGTTTCAAACGAAAAAATGACATGGGTGTAACTCAGAGTTATAATGTCTTAGGTTTAAGTGCCTGTACCAAAAAAGGTATATAAATATAAAATAATATTTATTTATGGTTTGTGAATGCTCATAAATATTTTATTATCTTTAAATATGGTTTAGTACTGGGGATTGAACCCAGAGGCATTCTACCTTTGAGCTGTACCCCCACACCTATTTATTTTTTATTTGGATACAGGGTCTCACTGGATTGCTGAGAGCCCTGATGAACTGATGAGGTTGGGCCAGATGTGGTGGTCAAAACCTGTGATCCTTGTACTTAGATGGCTGAGAAAGGAGGATTGTAGATTTATGACATGCCTTAGCAATTTGGTGAACTTCACTAGATATCAGAAAACAAGTATAAATTAAATAATGAAATGTCTATTAATCCTTGGGTGAAGAAAAACACAGTACAGGAGAAGTATTTTGAATTTAATGAAAATGAAAACATAAAATACAAAAATTTGTTGGATTCAGCTATTCCAATTCTTAGAAAAAAATTAAATTTCTAGACTCTGTAGTACAAAAGTATATCTTTAATTAATAACTTAATCTATACTTATAAATGTAACAAACCAAAAAGCCACAATCCAAAAAGTAAGAAAAATATAAGAGCAAAATAAAGTTAATGCAAACAAAGGTAAAAAGAACTATAAATATTAAGATGAATAACACTGAATCTGTTGGTGGCTTTTGGCAATATAGGCTTTTTAACAATGTTCATTCTGCCTCTCCAAGAGCCTGGGCAGTCTTTCCATCTTCAGAGTTCTTATTTACCTTCTTTATTCAGTATCTTTTAATTTCTTTAGAGGTCTTTTATTTCCTTAGTTGAATGTATTTCTAAATATTTTATTTTATGTTTTTGAGACTATTGTGAAGGTCAATGTTTTTTGTATTTTTTTTCAGTAGCTTCATGCATGATGTAAAGAAAAATTATAGATTTCTGTAAGATACTTTATATGCTACTTTCTTGAAGTTCTTTATTTGGATCTAAATTTAGATGTCTTCTGGTTGCATTTTTTGGGGGGTGGCTTCCAACTATAGTATCATGTCTCTGCAAACAGAAATAATTTCAGTTCTTCAACCCCAACTTGTATCATTTTAATTTCCTTCTCTTGCCGGGCATGGTGGCGCACGCTTGTAATCCCCGCACTTGGGAGGCGGAGACAGGAGGATGACGCAGGATGGAAGCCAGCCGCGCTGGCTTAAGAGACCCTGTTTCCAAATAAAAACATAAAATAGGTCTGGGAGTGTAGCCCGGAGGTAGAAGGGTCTCCAGGAACCCCAGTACCACCAAAAATAAAAATAAAAACCACAACATAATTTCCTTCTCTTGCCTAATTTATCTGCTTACAATCCAATACCATTCTTCATAGGATTGAAAATCAATGTTCTAAAATTTATATAGAAGAAAAAAAATACTCTCCCAAAGATAGCCAAAACAATTCCAAGTAATAAGTACCAAGGAGATAAAAAGAAATAGGCAGATAGGGCCAGGGGCCATGGTGGAAAGGCTTAACTGTCTGAGAGACAACAGATGCTAACTAACATTCAAAACTCATGAAAGGACCAGACCTCCTGAAAATTAAGTGCTAACAAGATTAAAAGGCTTCTGATAATGACCAGATGTTTACAGAACTCCATTTATTCCTGTCAATTAATAATCTTCAGAGATCCAAGGAAACAGCATCTGGGACCCCGAGCAAGAAAAGGAAGCATAGTAAAGGGAACTAGGTCCCCCCAGAAAACACCGCTGGGATCCCAACTAGAAAAAGAAATTCAACGAATAAACCTCAAAAGAATCCATTATAAAAGGGTAACCCACTTGAAACCTTTACTTGCAAAAAGAAAGTATTATGTAGTTGACAGCACTCTGCCTTTTCAACTCCCTGGTAGTAACCAGAAGACACCTGCTGAGGCCCCTGGGTGTGACCTGCTCCTCTCTTTGGTAGATCACTTGGAGTCTGGGAGAAAACAGTTTGAGGTGATAACACATGATTTGGGCTACTCCTAAGTGATGTTAAGAAGGCAGCTACTAAACATCAGGGTCCCCATTGCCCAAAAGGATGATGTGCCTCTTTGCGACTTCCCATTCTCATTGTAATAAACTCCCTGCTCACCTGTCTTTTGTCTGTGAGTGACATTTTGTGCACTTCATACACAAGAACTTCAGTAAAGAAAAAATGTCCATTTCAGAATTATTCTAAAGGCATCACAATGCCTGGTTTCAAATGATATTACAGGTCTATAGTTACCAAAATATCATGGTATTCATATAAAAGCAGACACATTTTTTTTACAAAGGTACAGAAAAAATTTCTGGGAAAAAAGTTTTTAAACAAATGGCGTTAGCCAGGTATTGTGGCAAACCTTGTAATCCCAGTACTTGGGAGACTGAGACAGTAGGATCGCAGTTCACAGATAGCTCAGCTACCTAGTGAGGCTCTCCCCAAATTAGTGGGACCTTGTTTCAAAATAAAGACTAAGAAATAGGGCAGGAGATATAGCTCAAAGGTATATTTTCCTTGGGTTTCATATCCAGTACTGCAAAAAAAATGGTGTTAAAAATTAAATATCTCTATATCTATACCTATTTCTATATCTCTATTATATATGAGTAAAATTTTACCTTTATCTATCAATTTACACAAAATTCAAGTTAAGATGGATTAAAGATCTAGAAGATCTGGGCGTGGTGGCGCAGGCTTGTAATCCCCGCGCTTGGGTGGTGGAGACAGGAGGATCGCGCAGGTTCGAAGCCAGCCTCACTGGCTTAAGAGACCCTGTTTCCAAATTTAAAAAAAGTATAAAATAGGTCTAGGAGTGTAGCCCGGAGGTAGAAGGGCTTCCAGGAACCCCAGTACCAGCAAAAAAAAAAAAAAAAAAAAAAAAAAAAAAAAAAATCTAGAAGATAAATAAAAAATTGAAATTACTAGAAGAAAACAGAAGCAATTCTTCAAAATATAGACAATGGTAGAAAAAGCCTACAGAATGGGAGAGGATATTCTGATAGTCTTCTGATAGAAGACTCATATCTAAAATATACAAAGAACTGTAAAAGATAACATTACCTCCAAGCTACACCCCCAGCTCTAACTTTTATTCTTTATTTTGAAATAGGGTCTCACTGAGACCCTGTTTTCCATCAACATTTGGTATGTATTTTAAATTCTAAAAAAATTTATAAAAATATAACCAAATATGAAAATGCTCAAGTTAATACATTATACGAGAATAAAAATAAAATGATAACTGTAGACATAAGACTTTAAATATTTTGAATAGATAGAGTCCCAACAATGAAAACATTTAGTATTTTAAAATTCTCTAGGCCCACAGTGGTGGTGCATGCCGGTATTTCAGTACTTGGGAGACTGAGTCAAAAGTATCACAAATTCAAGGTGAGCCTCAGTAATTTATCTAGGCTCTCAACAACTTACTAGAATGACCCTGAGTTCAATGGCCAGAATCGCGTGTGCACGCGCGCGCGCGCGCACACACACACACACACACACACACACACACATGCACACACACACACACAAATTTCTAATGACACTGATACTTAAAAAAATTGGAATTACTCAATATTTATCTTAAATAACAGTATATCAACAAATATATGTATTTTTTCATGTATTGAATTGCTTCTATTAACTTTAAACTGAAAAACCAACTTATATTTTATTTATAAAATTAGAATAAATGTTAATTATAAAATATTTTCTTCCAAAATTATACATTTAAATATAATTATAATTTATGTAAAAATTTCAAAATATCAAGTCTTAAATGACAAATATTACACATATTTCTTTCTTTTTTTTGGGGGGGAGAGGTCTGGGGATAGAACCCAGGGGCATTTGACCTCCGAGCTACACTCCTTGCCCCATTTTTTATTCTTTATTTTGAAACTGGGTCTCACTGAGTTGCAGAGGGCCTAAGTAGCTGAGGCTGTCCACAAACGCAATCCTCTGGTCTCAGCCTCCCGAATGCTGGGATTACAAGTGTGCACCACCATGCCTGGGCTTATTTGACCTATTTCTTATGTTTGATAATACATATCTCCAATTTACCAGTTTCATCAAAAGTTGAACTGCTATTGTCTCACTAGACATTTTACTTATAAATCATAATGTTAAATTGCTCCTGGAAAATATTTTTAGAAATTTAGCTTTATAAATTATATTTGTTTCAGTGTAATGTAATATTGAAGATCTCTAAAAAAGAATAAAAATGGAAAACTAAATGGTACTATGTATGTTTCCTACCCTTGCAAATTTAACTTCTGGGCTTTAAAGGTCATACTCTTTGGAGTCAACCACTTCCACTAGAGGAGCCCTTAAGAATTCAATTAAAGATTATACTAGCGTTCCTGTCTAATGAACTCAGTATCCTCTTACCAAGCAAGTAAGGGGAAAATCTTCCATCCTAATGAAGAACTGACCTCGCAGATACAGAGATGCTGCTATGCATATTAACCACTGTGTATTTCTTTCCTTGTCTTTTTTCTTTCTTCCTCTTTCTTTCTTTCTTTCTTTCTTTCATACCAATGACTGATTCCAGGGGCATTCTACCTCTGAACTTCTTCCCAAGTCCTATTTTATTTGTAATTTTTAAATAGGGTCTCATTAAATTGCTAAAATCCTCACTAATTTGCTGAATCTGCAATCCCATCTCAGCCTTCCAAGTACTGAGATTACAGGCATGCACCGCCATGTCCAATATCCACTATGTATTTCTTACTACCCATAGGGCCCATATAATTCGACCACTACTTAGAGCTGAAGAATAAAAAGGAAATGATAACTCAATTATAAGAAGACCTCCTACTAGACTAAGAAGGGTTTTTAGTATCAAACTGGTGTTGGCTCTGAATGAAAATAAAGGAATGAAGTAGAATGCTTCTGGGTTTTTTTCCCAGGTAATCCCCCCAAAATTAAATTAAAGACTGGGAGTATAGCTCAGAGGAAGAATGTCCCTGGGTACAATCCCCAGTACCAAAAACAAAACAAAGTTTGACTACAACATCAGAGCAGGCAGTTCATTACTTTATTCAGAAGAATTTTATGTGC
Source organism: Muscardinus avellanarius (assembly GCF_963383645.1). Classification (NCBI taxonomy): domain Eukaryota; kingdom Metazoa; phylum Chordata; class Mammalia; order Rodentia; family Gliridae; genus Muscardinus; species Muscardinus avellanarius. Next base: position 25,801,276 of record NC_137786.1, on the reverse strand, counting down.
CAATATAGCAGTATGATTCGTGGAATTGCTGCCTCAAACAGGAATAACTTATTTTAAGAAAAAAGAAAATCTGAGAGGCATATTAAATAGACTGTAGAGGCTTTGCTGTTTCTCTGCATAGATTCTCTTGTTAGGACAGACTTGCCCATCCTGCAGCTGTGCTAACACCCCTGCAACCCTCCCTGGGAATTGCCTCAGCTGCCAGCGATTCACAAACCTGGCTTACTGGCAGCAATTTGAGACATCTCTGCTGTAATCTCACCATAAAGTGATGTTTTCCTTCTGCCCAAATCTTTCCTACTTTATTTCTCACTAGTGTATCTTTTAAGAGCTCTCCCTAACAAGACTTATGTGTGCAATTTTCTCTCACAGTGTGCTTCCAAGACATCCCCAGGGAAACCACACCCCATCTGAACTGACAGCCTCTTCTTTCTCAGTGCTCCCACACCACTTACAAATCATTTCTACTTCATACACATCTAAAGATTTTGGTAAAAAAAATTTTGCTTACCTCCTGAAAGAAATTATTTACTCGGAAGTTCCTTTGTTTTTGCTATGTAATACTTCTATATTCCTGTTGCATGTTTTTAAGTAACCTAAAGTATAATTATGTATAAGTAGACAGAATTACAAAGTATAATTCAATTGTGGAAGTGTTATGAAATTTAGGATATGACGAGTAAGGCTTTCTGATTATTGAAATCAGTAGAAATAATTATAGCTTTGTTGTCCATTGAATTGTCTCTCTTGACCTTTTATTTCCAAGCCATGCTTTTTTATGAATAAATACACATAAAATAACACACACTAACTACTCTCTCCAACACATGTCTTTTGCTCCTACAATTCACAAGCCACATTGAAGTATTGTTCATCCTCTCCTTTTTAAAATATTTTCTAATTTTGGCTTTCTAGAAACCAATTTGACTCATTTTCTTAGGTTGTCTCAATTATCTTCACTTAATTCTGAGTGCTTCTATCTTATAAGAAAACTTATAAATGCTGGCATTCATAAGTTCCTGTCCTGTCCTTACAAAAATTAAACTCAATTAAAAATAAATAATTTATTGTAAATAATCATATAAAATACAACCAACAATTTGGCACATGAAACTGGGTGTGGTGGCTCATAAATATAATTATAGTACTTGGGTGCCTGAGATAGAAGAATCAGAGATTAAAGACCAGCTTCAGCAACTGAGTAAGACTCTTGTAGCTTGGCAGTAGAATGCATTTAGATTCAATTCTCATGACACTACCCCCCAAAAAATGGCAGACACGTTGCAGAATTCATACCTGTATTTTTTTTTTATGGTACTTGAGTCTGAATCCAGAGACATTTTACCTCTGAGATACACCACCAGCCCTATTTTATATTTTGTTTGAAACACAGGCTCACTAAGTGACTGCAGGCTTTGCTAAATTAATGAGGCTAAACTTGAACCTACAATCCTTCTGTCTCATTCTTTGTGTATTGGGATTAACAGTATATGTTATTACACCTGGTCATATATAATTTTTAAAGTTATTATAGAGTTATCAAAATGAAATTATAACTTTACGTCATGTGGAATGGGGAATGTCTATAATCTTAGTTACTTGGAAGGCTAAGGCCTTAATATCGAAAGTTTGAGGCCAGCCAAGGCAAATTAATGAGACCCCGGCTCAAAATAAAACTTATAAAGAGCTATGAAGGTACTGCAGTGGTAGATGCCAATGTGTGAAAAAAAAGTTAAGGAATTATTCATACTAGGACTTGTAACAATGAGGTTATTAAGTTTATAGATTATGTAAAATACTATATTATTCAGTTAATTTGATGGTCTTATTTTATTAAATTTGAATCTATACATCCAATTTTAAGCACTGATTTTTTTTGAAGATTTAAAGAAGTTTATTAGAAAGATAGAAACACAGAAAATAGAAATACAGAAAATAGTTACAGCCCCATCCCAAAATGGCATGAGGGGGGAGGGTGGCCCGGGCCAACTCACCACTCCCCATAAGCACTGATATTTTTAAGAGAAATAATTCATCTGAAATTGTTTCTACATTTTAAGAGTGGAAATGTAATAAGAAATGATAATATAGGAGACAGTAGATATAAGTAGTTTGTATTTGAGAAAAATCATCAAGAATGCTTATTTTTTAAATACATATAAAAATAGGGAGAATTAAACGAGAATATTTAGAAAGGATGTTGTAACATATGCCAGGATAGGAAAACAAAAGGAATATCGATTTTTGTTGGAAAGTGACAAGCTAAAATTTAAATATTTGACTTTGAGACATGTAGGGGATATTCAAGTGATAGTTCAAATTGTGACAATGTGGATTGGATTTAACAAGACTGATGGGACAAGTACTGGAGAGGGACTCAGCAACATACAGATATTATTGCCAAGTGAATGTATGTTATCATCTAAGAAACTGAGTAAAAAGAGAGGAAGGAGTAACAGACCTCAGGGAAATCCATATATGAATGATGGGCAAAAGGTAAGACTTATGCTAAAATGAAGTCAGGTGAAAAGATCTATGTGGAAAGGCCTGTTAGTAAGAGATATGCGACACATTTGAAAAATAGAAAGAATTCCAGTATGGCTAAAGGTGAAATTCAAATTGCATATCTAAAACGGAAAATTGAAATCCTAAAGACTTATGATGTCTGACCTCAGAGAAACTGATAGCCTGAACACCTTGGGCTAATGAATTATTTTGTAAGAATGAAAATAATAGACTGAAAATTTATTATCTATAATTCCCAGCAAGGAGAAACAAATGTTCTTCCTTTTTAAACTGGCTTAAATATGATACTGATGCAATTGTGGAATAAGTGTTTTTGGCCACAAATTAATGCACTTCAAAGTATGGTTTTAAAACAAGATGTTGGCAGAGCATATCAAACTTGAGACTGGTAATTTAAGTCCGTTCTCATAATAGTGGGTTCCTTATTATTTACTTACTTACTTACTTACTTACTTACTTACTTACTTACTTACTTATTCATTTAAGGTACTAGGGATGGAACACAGGGGAATTCTACTTCCAAGTGACACCACCTGTCCTACTTTTTATTCTTTATTTTGAAAGAGTCTCACTAAGTTTCAGAGGGCTTCGCTAAGTAGCTGAGGCTGGCCACAAATCTATAATCCTCCTGTCTCAGCCTCCCAAGTACTGGGATGACAGGCATGTGCCACCACACCTGGCGTGGGTTCCTTTAAATAACTCATTAGTGCAAGGTGTCCAGGCTATCAAGATGTTCTGAGATTTTCTTGAGTTAACTCTTTCAATATGTGTGGGGTCTCAGGTAAAGATAGTAACTTGTTTACAAATTTAGTAACTTGGTACTAAAAAAGTTTTGAGAATTCGCCATTTTTTCTTCTTGTTTCATTTTGTTTATATGGTCTGCTCCTTTATGATGTGGTCTTTTTATTTCTAAAATCATATAAATAGGAACTATCATTCCAGTGATCTATTAATCTCTAACACAGTGAGAATGTGAGCATGTTAGCTTGGGTATGTACATGTAACCCCCGTGGTTCCCTCCACAAATTGAGAACTAAGGATAATCATTAAAAATCCAATTGAAGGGACTCACAAATGCACACCCAGGAAATAGAGCACAGACATGGGAGCGTGAACTGAGCTGAGCATATTTGAGCAAAGTTGATCATATTCAAGTGAACTGAGCATATTTGAGCAAAGTTGATCATATTCAAGTGACAACCATATCTATAGATGCGAATTTTCTACTCTCCCTTCTCTGTAATGCTTCAGTCTCCTGTACTAGAAGCTAAAATAACTGCTTTTCACATAACTTGTATCTCCACCTAAAATACTGTCCTGCAGCTCAATTCATCACTTGCTTTCACTATCATTATCTGACCCTCACCTTCCTAAATCAAAGACTGGTACTGCCTCCAACACTTCATATCCTATTCCTATGTAGTATCTTAAAGTTCTCTTTAATATGGCATATAATTTATATTACAATAAAATATTTACTATTATCCTTAGTGCTTCATAAAGCAAGACCTATTGGTTTCATTTCTATGTTCTTTTTTCTTGAAGCCTGCTGGAAAACATTAGAAGAAGGAGAGAACGAACATATATTGAATTCTATTTTTACAGGAAATTTGAAAAGTGTGGTTATCAGAAATTCATCAGTACTTAATAAAACATTTTTTCAAACAAATCAAAATGAAAAAAATTTTCACCAAAAACTGGACTAATAAGCTATGTTAGGTATATACAGAAACAAGTTTTTGCTTTTCAAATTAGTTCTCATTGATCGGGTACTGATTTTAAATCATTCTACAAACCCTTTTTCTGCTCAACCCCCATAAAGTTTTTTTCTTATTCTTTTAAAGGACAATTTTTTAAAATATACTCTGATTTGATGTCATATGTTTTCTTTTTATAATCACTTATTAATCATCATGGTGATGTGTAATACATATGGAAAATCAGAGAAGAAAAATATAAACTCTAGCCAGTACTTAGGAGACTAAGACAAGAGGATTTAAAACCAGCCTTAGCAATTTAGTAAAACTTAAAAAAAAATTGGTCCCTGGCTATAGCTTTAGGTAAAAAATGTACTTGGGTTCAGTCTTCAGTACTATAAAAAAGTATGTAAAAAAAACAAACTATTTTAATATAACTTCAACTCTAATGACAGGAAGTTTTCAGGAAGCTTTTCAGACAAAAGCATAGTAGTTTCTTTTGCCTTTTTTATAATGACAAAAATATAATCCAGGAAACCCAAATTACCATTATGTTAAATACTTCCATAAAATTTAAAACCAAGTATATTTTTAAATTTCCAAGGAAAAGTAGTGATTAAATGTTGCTATTTGAAGAGTGTCAATATTTATTATAATGCATACCCAAACTTCACAAATATAATACAATTTGAGTATTTTTGTGTCTAATGTTTAATATATGATGTTTTAAGAGAAATAAAAATTTCACACCACAAATACAGTTTTGGCATACTTTGAGTTGATTATTCAAATAAACTGTAGACTTCTCACACAGGATTATCTGCAAAATGCTTTCCTTTTGTGCCAATCAATTTACATTTGTCTACATTACTAAACAGTGGATATCTTCAGAGAATTTCTGTTTCTATCTAATACATTTTTCTTTTTGCCAAGGAGAGATTTTTACACTAGAAGAAGTGGGGACGTGGGGAGTCAGAACTCTAACCCAGGCAGAGAGTACTACAAATGTTTATTACCCGGGAGAAAGACCTCATCTGTATAAAAAGATAATTTTGATACCTTGTACCTGATTTGCCAAACTTTCACAACACGTGGCACTTTCTGTGCCCACGGCAGCACAAGCCCCTTTTTGTTTAGCTTTTGATAAGGTTCATCTTCACTTTGACTCTCACATTTTTATATGGCACAATAAAATTTTGCTAAGCTATAGTGCATAACAAAATTATGCCATTTGCAAGAAATAGAGAATATAATATTAAATGGTATCAGCCAGTTTCAGAATATCAAGTGTTATGTATTTTATTTGATATGAGGAAGCTAGAGAAAAGGAAAATAAAAGAGATTTCAGGTAAATGAGAATAAAGACCAATAGAATAGTGGGAAGGGATTGGAAGGCAGTTTGGGAAGAAAGAGAGGCAGCTTGATAAAGAAAATAATTCAATTAATGTTATGTCCATATGTAAAAGTATCACTACCAGTCTCAATAATATGCATGGGGAAGGAAGGAGAATGAAGTAAAATCCAAGAGAAACATATTAAGTGCCTTACTGTATAAATGTTTGTATGACTTTGTATCTCACTATGATGTATAATTATTGTGCACCACCACCACCAACAACAACAAAAAATTAGCAAAGCCTGTTAGGCTGGGACATTTCTAGTCATGGTGAGATCTGCAATATGGCCAGTAGAGATAAGTCTAGTAGACAAGATGGAGAAGAATCCAAGATGAGGGCTTAAAGACAGCCACTAGTCAAATCCAGGAGGGATTCTTAGATTGTTTTATTGATTTAGATTTAGTTTTACACTGGAAAAGAAGTCACTCAAGGGTAGGATTATAATGAAAAGTTATCTCTAATTGTGTAGATTTGAATATCGGAGGATAATGGCTCTTGAGGGCAATGGAAGAAGATTATTCAGTACTTGTACAAAGTGATAGCAGTGGATATAGAAAGAAATAGTCAAATTTTTGTATATTTTGAAGAAAAAATGAAGTAATTACTTATGAAGTGGATAAAACTTGAAAAAATGAAGGGAATCAAAGATAAAGAATGCATAATTGTGAAGGTAAACACTATGATACAAAAAGTACTTGACAGAAAAATATCAACTTGTTGCAACAGCTCTATTGATATGCCTTAATTATAGATGTGGTCTAATTAATGGGAAGAACATGTGTCCTGGCAAAGAGAACATGGGTAGGAAAAGAAACAGTAAGCTATATGCATAATCTTACTTTTTCTTTTGTTTTTATTAGTGCATTATAATCATAAATCATGATTATGTTCAGGGTAATAGAGGCATAAATGCATTTGATACCTGGGAGCCCTTCCCTAGCTCCCACTCGATTCCTTCCTCCCTCATTAGATTTCTTCCCTCGCTCCATTAAAGTGCCTCCTCCTTTTTCTGGAGTTAATCCTGTGTCACAATTTCTCTCTAGCTTCCACATATGAGATTAAAAACATATGAAATTTCAATTTTTATAACTGACTAGTAACTGACTAATCTTACTTCGCACAACATTCTCCAGTTTTATCTATTTCCCTGCCTCAAAAAATGGAAATGAATCTACCTTATGACCCAGATATACTACTCCTGGGTAATTGAAACTAGACTACCTTAGTAAATGGTTGCACATCTATCTTTATAGCAACACGGTTTATGATTTCCAAACTATGGAACGAGCCTAGATGTCAATCAAAAGATGAACGGATTACAAAATTATGGGACATACATACAATGGAATTGTACTCAGTCATAAAGAAGAACAAAACTTTGTTATTTGTCTTTTTATTTGCCATTGGGGATTAAATACAAAAATAATTTGTCTCTGAGCTATAAGCTAGGCTTTTTAAACTTTTATATTATTTTGAAAAAAGGTCTCACAAAATTGCCTAGATTTTCCTTGAACTTGTGATCTTTCTGTCTGAGAAACAAAGTATCTGAAATATAGGCATAAGGCACTGCACTCAGTGTATAATTATTTTGATATGACTCTCTTTTGTCTCTTCAAGGATCAAAAATCTTCAGGATACTATCATACCTGGTTGGCCCTACTGTTAATCATTCTGACTTTTAGTGTTGGTCCACCTCCTGCTGACATTCAAGTAAGGAACATACACTAGAGGCCTTTTGCAAAATTAATTATTCATCTATTTTTTCAAATATAATTTGTTATTTTAGAATAAGAAAAATTAGCCATATTTGTTGGTGCACACTTGTAATTCTAGGGCTTGGGAGGCTGAAACAGGAGGATCTGGGTTCCTCAGCTACTTAATTAGGCCCTCTGCAAACTTATTAAGCCCCTGTTTCAAAATAAAGAATAAAAAAAACATTGGACTGGGGGTATAGCCCGGGGTTCAATCTTCAGCACCACACACACACAAAGAAAATACCTATTTAAAATAAGATAAATCTCCGGGCATAGTGGTGCACGCTTGTAATCCCCGCGCTTGGGAGGCGGAGACAGGAGGATCGCGCATGTTCAAAGCCAGCCACACTGGCTTAGGAGAACCTGTTTCCAAATAAAAATATAAAAAGTAGGTCTGGGAGTGTAGCCCGGGAGTAGAAGGGTTTCCAGGAACCCCAGTACCACCAATAAATAAATAAATAGAATAAGATAAATCAAATATTTAAATTACATAAAGCTACAAGTAATATTCTATGAAAATATAGTTGATTGTGTCTAGTAGATTTGAAAGAGAAAAAATATAGTATAATGAAAAGGGCAAGGTATATTGTGTATAAATTTTTCCTTTAAAAGTTCTGAGAAAGCAAGCACCTGCTGGTTAAAAATTTCCTCCAAATATATTTAGTGGCTTAGAAGATTCTCCAATGGATCCGAATGGTACTCCACAATCTAAAGTTATCAGTGCATACTTTATCCATCTCTGCTTTTACAACACATACAACTAGTGCACCCCCAAAATTCTATTCATAACCAGGATCACTGAAAGTGTTCTGTCATGAATGAATCTAATCTTTCTAACTTTGGAAGATTTATATCGGTCTAAGGAAATTTGGAGTTTGGGGTTGAGAAGAGTCATGTAAGGCCCTTCATTCTTTTCATTTTCATTCTCTCCAAAGCACATTACATTTCCCAATGTTAAGTACAAATAAATAGATAAATAACTTTCCTAGCTAATTAATAAAGAAAACCATGTATATAGGTATTTCTCCTATAGAAGGCATATATGACTACCCAGATATAATACCTTAATGATTCTATTAGTATTTTTATTCTGTATCATTCAGTCCTATTTTTAAGGAGGATATTGAACTTTCAGTTGCATGAGTTATCATGTATCATGATGAAAGACATCTCTTTTTTCTTTTCCTTTACTGAGGATTGAACTCAGAAGCACTTTACCTTCAAAATATACTATCAGTCCACTTTATTATATATTTATTTATTTAATATTATTATTTATTTATTTATTTATTTTGGTGGTAATGGGGATAGAACCCTTCTACCTCCGGGCTATACTCCCAGACCTTTTTGTGTGTGTGTGGTAATGGGATTCCTGGAAACCCTTCTAGAACCTCCGGAGTATTTGGAAACAGGAAACAGGGTCTTTTAAACCAGTGAGGCTGGCTTTGAACCTGCGTGATCCTCCTGTCTCTGCCTCCCAAGCACGGGGATTACAAGCATGCACCAACACACCGGGCTATTTATGTATTTAATGAAACAAGACCTTGCTAAATTGCTGAGACTCTGGCCAAGTTGCTGAGGCTAGTATTGAACCTGTGACCCTTCTTTCTCAACCTCCCAAGTCTTGAGATTACAGGGGTGTATTACTAAACTCATCTTGAAAGACATCACTTAACTGAGTTAGGAATTGAGCTGATAATTTGTAATATCAAACTTTATGCCCTTACATTATGATGTGTTGCCAAAAAATAAAGTTTAAAAAATTACATATATCTATTATATATATTGTAGAAACAATTCTTACCAAATAAAATGCATGCATATGCACACATATTCAATTAACATAAACAAAGGTGTATATATCTATAATTAAGATTAATAGTTATAAAGAAAATATTAAAGAATGTTTTCCACTAACCAATTTTTCTGACATTGATACATACATATATCAAAATCGTGATAGCAGTGTTCTCACACATAAAGAAATACATTTAAATTAATACTGATATAGCTGGGCGTGGCGGCCCACGGTTGTAATCCCCGCGCTTGGGAGGCAGAGACAGGAGGATTGTGCTGGTTCGAAGCCAGCCTCGCTGGCTTAAGAGACCCTGTTTCCAAATAAAAATATAAAATAGGTCTGGAAGTGTAGCCTGGAGGTAGAAGGGTTTCCAGGAACCCCAGTACCACCAAAAATAAAAATAAAAATAAATTAATTAATATTGACATTAGAACAATTTAGACATTTTTACTAAAAGCAAACAAATATTCAATCTTACTGATTTAACAATCCTGTATTTCCTTCCTTTAGAAGATTAATCTATGAAAACCATCAGAAAGGTATCCAAGTAATTACCTACAGTCATGCTAAACTCACATTATAATAATATAAATATATGTTTGATCGAATGAAATGAATTTTTAATTTCAAAAGGCAAACGTGCTGTAGTAGAGTCACCCACAGGTACCATTATAGCCATGAGGTCTCCTAGGCATCAAGTCTGCATGTACATTCTGATCTGAGCCATGATCTGCTCTCCAAGGGAGTCCAGCCTGTTGTAATGTAAATACATTTCAGGAAAACCCTTCTAAGTTTGGAAAATAAAACCACCTTGATTCTTTGACTGCTTAGAAAATTACTAAACTTTGTTATTTCTGTGAATGTCTATGTGTTGCACACTTGACTAGAATCCTTTATTGAATTTTAAGTTAAAGAAAACAATTATTTTTTCCTGCCAAGAGAACTTAGGGGAAATTGTCTTGTTATATATGATAACATCACAAGCTTTTTTTTTGAAAAATTTAAAACTATACTCCTTATAAAAATATATTTCTAAAATGAGACAAAAACAAAAGTTAAGTCAGTTTCTTGTCCTACTGAAACAATGTTAAGTCAGTCTTGTTCTACTGAAATGAATTAGAGAAATCAACAAAAAAATATTTTTAGCAATCTTTAATTGGTTTTTCTTTTTTGCTGCCTGCAAGGTATCTGGTGATAAGTTTTTACTGAATTAGAAGTTGCATTTTTAGCACTGCCACTCAAAGTGCTGATTACGACCACAAAGAATAACTGCAATTTGTTTCTGTAACTCTGAGACACTTGTCTGTGATTTTAGCTTTCAAAAGACTGGTAGTTTTAAATTGGATAATATATTAGACACATACTGTTTAAGTAATCTAAAACTTTTGTAAAAGCAGCAGCTTTTTTTTCTGAGAAATGTTTCTGAAAATATGTTCAATAATAAATGAGGAAAAGATTACCTAGCAAAATGGCTAATATTATGTTTCTAGAGAATAAAAGATATTAAATAAAAGATAAGCTTTTAAATTAAGTATTGCAAAAATAATATAATGCACAGATTCTGTGATTGAATTCCTTTCATGTCTGATGTAATTTAATTTACCCTGTAGACAATTTATAGAAAGACTTCAGAATTAAAGGCTAGTATCAAATTCATCTAAGGTTGAGCACTGGATCCTTACTGTTTGGATGACATAAAGTGAATAAATACTCAAACTATCACTTCATCATCTAAAATGTTCACATAATAAGGCAAACTACCTCAAGTAGAGAGTCTCAGAAATAAATTACAAGCGTGCGCCACCACGCCTGGCTGGCCCTTTATATTTTGAAGCAGAGTCTCACTAATTTGCTGAGGCTGAACTTAAATCTGTGATCCTTTTGTCTCAACCTACCGTATATTGGCATTATAGCCATGTACCACTGTATCTGGTTAATTGTACCCATTAAAATGGTATTTAGATGAAAAACTTACATGTTAGTTTTTCTGTGGACATAAATTTTCATTTACCTTAAGCATATGCCTAGGGGTAAAAATGTTTGTTCACATAGCAATTCAATTTTAATATATACCATTAATTCTAGTTAAATAATCTCAACCCATATGTACTCATAGTCTATTAATTTTATAATGTAACTAATATAGAATATTAAGCCCACAGTATTGTAGTGTAGAGTGAAAAATATTTAAATCATGAGAACTCTTCTCTCATGAATGTGTTAATTTTATTATGAAGAAAAATATTGGAAAGTGGTTCTTTCGATGCTAGTGACTTAGTTTTTGAATTTTCAACCTCCATAACTACTGTGAGGCAATGTGTTTTTGTTTTCTTTTATTAAGCAGCCAGTTTGTTGCACACTGTTTTAGTAGCACAATTTGAACTAAGACAATTTGCATTTGAATGTTTTTCTTGAAAGATAAGAATGACACACTAATGAAACAAAATTTACCCATTCAAATATTATTAATTATTTTAACAATGAAAAGTATCGCTCCAAATCATAAATAAAATAATATTAGTATAAGTGGCCTAAGGCAAGCATATGCTTATTATTCTAAAAGAGTTTCTCAGGTTAAACAACAAGAAGTGATTTTTCAATTTTGGGTCTAGAATGTCTCCCTCAGATCCATGTTTTAAACACTTGATCCACTGATTGGTACTACTGAGAGGTAGTAAAATTTTTAGAATGTGGATTCCAGTGGGAGGTTTACATTACAGGAGACACGTAATTGAAGGGGATGAAGGAGAAGCTCATCATTCTTCTTTTTTTTTCTCTTGCATTTTCTATCCAAGCAGTGAGCAGATTGCCCCACCATATTTTTCCTATAATGACTTATTGCTTCAGTACAAGACCAAACTAATAGGGCCAATTAAACTATTAATCAAAATAAGCATTATGTCTCTATATATTTATTACCTTAGATATTTGTCACAGTAATAGAAAGCTAAGTAACATAAATATAATTGTAGTTATTTAACTTCTGAAATGAACTGGGCATTTTGGCACAAGCTTATAGTCCTAGCACTTGGAAGGCTGAGGCAGTAGAATCACAGGTTCAAAGACAGCCTCAGCAAGTAGGGAGACTCTCGTAAGCCTATAAAGATCCTTTTTCAAAGAACAAATAGTGAAGGGCCGGGAGAGTATAACTCAGTGGTACAGTGACCCTGGGTTTAATTCCACAAAAAAAAAAAAATACAAAAATCTGAAATAAAAACCTCAATAAAATTAAAAGTAAATTAAAATTCTAGAGGTAATTTACTGATTTTGAAAATTTTTGAGTGGGTTAATGGGTTTTACATAAGAGGCTTATAATGATAAATTTTGTAAGAGTGATCTCACTTTTTTCTGCCCTTCTACACATACTTCTTTAAAATGTGGCTTGACAGGATAGCCACAAAAATTTGGACAGAATTTATTCCTAGATTTGCCTGAAAGAAAGTGGGAGAAATTGAGCAACTTAGTAAGATCCTATCTCAAAAGAAAAACAAATTAAAAATGTCTAGGATATATCTCAGTAAACTTTTCCGCCTATCTCTTTGACAAGAGATCCAGAAAGATAGAACCTATTTAAATTCTAAAGCCTGAACTTTTAAAAATATCTGCTCTTTTGGAGAACAGATCTGATTGTTATAAAAAGCCAGTCTAGTCCAAAAAAGGAAGAGAACATCCAAGAACCCATCCAAGAACCCCAAACAGACAATGTGGCATGCATGTGAGGCCATGTCATGTGTTCTAGTTAGCCTTTCAGTTGAATGCATCCATTTGAAGTAGCCAAAACAAAACAAACAAACAAACAAATAAACAGCAGAAAACCCAAGTTATTGAAAAAAATTAAACAATTAATTTTTGAAACATTGAAATGTTAACCCACTAAAATGTGAAGAAAATTACTTTTTAGTTGTAGGTAACTGATACAATTATAAATTTTATCTAAAGTATTATGATTGTCTACCAATTAAATAAAACTTTGAGAATAAAATTATAAAGTAGTATTCAAATTTAAAGCACATATAAATTGAAGAAGGAGAAAGTATAGATGAGCAAATAAGGGGACCTATGAGAGGGATGGGAGGGGGAAAAAGAGTAAATTTCCTAATGTACATGACATACATTCACAAACATATCAAAGTCAATCACTAAGCCAGCCAAATATGAGGAGGGAGGGTGGAGGGAATGGGGTGAGAATTGGGTAAGAACTAATTGAGTGATGTGTGCATGTATGACTCTGCCATCTTGTACTCCATTAAGATATATGACTACAGTGCATCAATAAAAAAAGATATTATAATAAAATACAGCCCCCAAATTATGCAGTTTTTAAAAATATAAAATGCTTTATAATAATGACATTAAATATAGAACTAAAATACTTAGGAGATAAACTTAGGAAAGATTTGTGAAACTTGTAATTTAAAATTGAGATATTCTGGAAAATTATTTTTGCAGTATTCTCTCAGTGTTCAGAAATTATAATTACGGGGATTTAGATGGTGGATACCTCTCAATTTTTCAGTCAAACAATGATGTTGATATCATATACATGCAAATTGGTCATGGATAAGCTTTATATAGAATGTCAGGCCTGAGATAAGTAATAGAAAGAAATTTTCAAGATGTCCTTTTGAGTAAACACAAATAAACAAATGAATAAACTGAGAGCAAAAATATATTAGTTTACTCAAATTACACTCCATTAAATTAATGTGTCCTTATTAATTTAAGTTTCAATGGCTAAAACTGCTTTTTAGTTAATCATTATGCTGATTATTTATATTACTTTCTGCTTTACTTTGATGATGTTGAAGATATTTTTCAAAATTAGGTACTGATATATTCAATTTATGTCTCCCTCTGTGGAAAAGCTATGCAAAGAAATTTAATTAAAGTCAAAACTAAGCTATAAAATTTTTCAAAATGTGCTGGTTTGAATGCAATAAAAGGTCATAATATACCTCCTTATGACCCCATCCACAGTACTGTCTTATTCAAAATACACAGATTATTCTCTGCATTTTTTTAAAATTTATTTTTATTGGTGCATTGTAATCATATATCATATTAGAATACAAGACTTGAGAGGATATACAAGCACACATCATCCAATTAGCCCTCATCCAGTCCCCATCCCATTCCCTCCCCCTCCCTCGATCCCATGTTTGTCTGGTGATTAACTTTGATACATTTGTTTATGTACCTCCTGCATTTTAAAGAGGCTCCATTCTCTCCTATTTCATACCCTCTGATTGGTCACCTTAATTGCTTCACTATAGGGCCCTTTCTATAACTTGACCTTTTCCTGTTGCCCCTTTCCTCCTAGTTATTGCTGCTTAGGGGAAACATCTGGTTTTAATTTTCTGTGATATTTCTCTGTGCATACCGCGTTGCAGGTATCAGTCCCACTCTTGACGGCCCCAGTAGTGGCCTGGCTACCTGGTGGACTGATTCAGAACTCACTGGCTCAAGCAGCAGCCTTGCCTCATGGGAGGTCCCGATTCTGGCCTCGGTGGCCCCAGCACCAGCCTAGCCTCAAGGCAGGATCCGTCCCAGCCTCGCTGACCCTGGCACTGGCCTAACCCCTCGATAGACTTCTCTTCTGGCCTCAGAGGCCCCATACTGGCATTGCCTCACAGCAGGTTCCAATCCCAGCCTTGCTGGCCCTGGCACTGGCCTAACCCCTCAGCAGGCTCCGGTCCTGGCTTCAGAGGCCCCAGCACCGGCCTAGCCTCACGGCAGGCTCCAATGCTGGCCTCTGGCCCCGACATCGACCTAACCTCTCGGCAGGCTCCAATCCCGGACTCTCTGGCCCCAGCACTGACCTAACTCCTCAGCAGGTTCTGATCCCGGCCTCAGAGGCTCCATCACTGGCCTTGCCTCACGGCAGGCTCCAATCCCAGCTTTGCTGTCTCCGTCGCTGGCCTCACCCCTCAGCAGGCTCCAATCTGAGCATCCTCTTTGCCCAGCCATTTGTCCCACGTTCTCGAGGGTGCGTGGTGGTAGCATTCTGCCTCTGGGGTTATTACTTCAAAAGTTCCAGCATTAGATCTCTGCCTCGCCTGAGTACTGGCCACTGCCATTGCCACTGCCTCCACCATTTCAAATCTTTCCCAAGCTCTTTTCCCACTCTGAATGTTGTCCACTGTTCCTAAGCATGCGCGACGGTAGCATTCGACATGTGGTGTAATTTCTCCAAAAAATAAGGTTGGTAGGATC
The DNA here is from genome assembly GCF_963383645.1 of Muscardinus avellanarius. Lineage (NCBI taxonomy): Eukaryota > Metazoa > Chordata > Mammalia > Rodentia > Gliridae > Muscardinus > Muscardinus avellanarius. The sequence continues at coordinate 25,785,891 of NC_137786.1, read as the reverse complement.
AGATTTCTGCCTCTCCTGAATACAAGTCTCCACCACCATTGCGAAGACTACTTCCAACACTGCCTTCCTACTAGGTTTCCACTAAACTCTCTCCTTACAGGTGATGTCCAAGATTCTTACGTATGTAGAGAAGAAGAAGCAGTCTTCCTTGGTGGGGAATTTTTCCAAAAGTTCCAATTCATTTGGATAAATTTTGTCTGCATCTCGAGTATCCTGGCATCTGCCACGGCTTCTTGACCCTTCTCCAATATTTTTCTTTTTCTTTTTTTTTTTTTTTTAAGAGAAGACAGTATGTGTGGTTTGAGGAGCTTGTGGGATCAGACACTCAGTAGCACTCTGACCCAGGCCTGGTTTCCTCGGAGGTCCAGTGTGCTCTGTATGACTCCACCCAGGGCCCAGAGTCCTGTGACCCGGGCCCCAGCTCTTCCGGGAGTCCGGGGAGCCCCACCTTATCGCAGCCTTGGGCCCAGGGCCTTGGGACTGGACCCGGTTTCACCAGGGGTCTGGCGTGCTCCGCGTGATCCTGCCCAGGGCCCAGAGTCCTCCTCTGCATTTGTTTTACATGATCATTAATATTCAAGCTGGGCGTGGTGGTGCACCCTTGTAATCCCGCATTTGGGAGGTTGAGACAGGAGGATCGCGCAGGATCAAAGCCAGCCTTAGCTGTCTTAAGAGACCCTGTTTCCAAATAAAATATAAAATACGTCTAGGAGTGTAGCCTGGAGGTAGAAGGCCCCTGGGTTCCATCCCCAGTACCACCAAAAAAAAAAAAAAAAAGATCATTAATATTCAAGTTATATCAAGATTCTTTCAAAATTGTTTTATTCATAATTGCCATTTTTCTGTTTATATTATTTATCTCAGTATAGTTATATAAATATTTGTCCTGGATCTGAGTATGGTGGCATAGAATTGTAATCTCAGTTACTTCAGAGGCTGAGCCAGGAGCATCATGATTTTCAAGCCAGCCTTTGCAAATTAGCAAGATCCTGCTCAAAATTAAAAAAAAAAAATGGCTGGGTTTAATCCAAAGTACTCTCATAAATTATGTTAATCAACTTAAATCTACATTTTTAATGAAAGAAATAGATAGAAATTCAATATCAACCAGATAGAATAGAACAAAATAAAAAAGTAAAGTTGCCTTTTATATTGATGAACACTGGATGAAATCATTCTTTCTGATTTAGTTATAAAAAGACCTCATCAGGGAATATTCTTGGAGCAAACATTGCAACTTAATTTTTCAAAGTAATAACATGTTATTTGTATTTTAATGTAATATAAGATCATTACCACATATAAAAAGCTAGCCATCTATTCTACCTATATTAATAGTATCTTCAATTTTTCTTAAAAATATAAATTGAATTTTGTAATAAGAAACAAATTGAGGTAAAATCTGAGTAAAATCTTAATATTTATATAAATATACATTTATATTAAAATTAAATTTTATGTTGTTTAAATCTTATTATTCTTATTCCAAGTTTGCTAATCTTTTTTCTATATGAGAAAGCAGTAAGTGTATTATTAAGCATCTTATTTCCTTATTACTTTTCTACAAAGAATAAACTTGCTTTACCACTAAAATTTAATTTGATTCCAATTATGCAGTCACCTTGGGAGAAAAAATTTTGTCTTTTATGTTTAAGGAATATTAATGAAAATAAAATAAGATAGGTGAGAAGCTGAAATGTCTGAAATTTTGAGTTGAAAAATGTTATTTTCAACATTGTTTCATTTTTGTTTTTCTTGCAAAAATAGTTTGTCTTATGTGACTTAAAACAAACTGCAGTATTTTTTTTTCTTACAGTTCTTCTAATGGAATGGAATTAGTTGACCAGTTACTGTCTAAAGTTTCTTTCAGGCAAATGGACAGTGTACCGTAAAGCTCTACTGTGCTGGACCAATAATATTAGCTCACATGACAGTCAGGCTGACACTTGCCTGGGACTTCAGTTATAATGTCTACAAAAGCATATATATCTGACCTCTAAATGTAATTTGAGCTTATCAACATGGTTGCTGGATCCTGGGAGGTATCACCACAAAAGCAAGTATGCTATGTCAAGAAACCTACGTAGATGTCAAAAAAGTTTATTATTTTAATTTTATTACACATGCCTATGACTAATGATGATGTAAATATTCTTGTACATAAATATTATTAAAGAAATTCATTCATTGTATATGTAACTACAGACTAAAAATAAAATATAAGCCCTCCAGACTATTATCTTGCCTAATTAAATAAAAGATATGTAAATTAATCTTACAATAACAATGATTTAGAAAAAACTCACAAAATATATTAATATAAACATCAGCTTATTAAAAAATCGGTTCAAGGGTATAATCTTACATTAATTTGTTTTAATATCAATAAGAACTTTAAATGTCTTTTTTGTTCAAATATTATTTAGAAAAATATAATTTTCTAAAAGTATGTATATTAATCCAATTATTTTAAAATATTATATTAACAACTGTGTTTGAAAGTAAATATATTTTCAAGGATTAACAACTTATGTACAAAATATTAGTAACATAACATATATTTAAATTGCAGAGTTCACAAATATATATTTTAAGTAAATATGTAAATATTTAAATCATCATCAATTTATGGTTGGGGTGCTATAGGTAATAGTTTAGAAAGAGAAAACATAAAACAGCTGTTTTAGAAATCAAATAGACAAGTCAACCTTTAAAAAGGATAAAAATCTTTTGGCAAAAATTATAGCAAAGCTACTTAATATTCAAAATATAAAACATTATACAAAGTTATGCATCCTATTAATATGCCCAAAAAGAGGGCTTATGTGAGAATCAATAGGTGAGATTGTAAGAAGTTCAAGAATTAATGGAGATGTGGACGTCAGGAGGAAAAGATAATGTAGAGATGTAAACACTATGTTGAGTTTCATAAACAAGATATTTAGTACATAACATTGGAATAGTATTTGATAAAATTATAATATTCAAAGGACATTCATTCAACAACTAAAAAAGACAAATAATTTGATTCAAAAGTGATCAAAATTTTGAATAAGCATTTCTCCAAAAATAATGCACAAATGGTTAACAATGATATGGAAAAGAGCTGAACATCACTAGCCATTTGAGAAATGCAAGTCAAAGTTACATTATGATTGTGATGAGTCACACTTCATCACAGTTAGAATGACTACTATCAAAGAGGCTGAATATAAGTGACAGTAGATGAAAACTTAGAATGAGACAGCAGGATCAGGACTGATGTGTCCTGAGACTCACAACTCAACCACTTTGTAGACTGTTTCTTGACAAAGAAAGAAAAGCATTGAAAGATGAAAAAAATGCAAAAGCAGTAGAATTAGAAGCATAATAAAGACAGAAGACCAGTAAAATGTTCCATACATCTTGCGTTGGGAACACAGACTGAAGGTCAGCTGCAGTACCATCTGGGTCAGGTCATGCATGAGGATCTGGCAGCTGCTAGCACTGCAGCTTTTTGAGCCACCTCCAGAAAGAAACTGGATTGTTACAAGACTGACAACTACAGATCATCAGTAAAAACAAGAGGGACAAAACAGGGATCAGGTAGATCAGACAATTCAGCCAGAAAGACATTGAAGCTGTGTCCAAACCTATCTTTTCCAGCAGTTATCAGGAGCAGCATCCATCAACAATGTAAGTTAACAAACCACTCCAGCACTAGAGCTGGCCCTGTCCAAACACAGGGAATTGTGTGCTGAGGAAATAGACACACGGGGGGGGGGGGGGGGGGGTCTAAGACTCTGTGAAATACTCCTGTGGAGGCAGGAGTGGAAACTACTATTGGAAAGACCAACAGAAGAGAAAGGGGAGGAAACTGCAGTTTTCAGTTTTAGAAGCCATTGTAGGGTCCTTAAGAATCACTGTAGGGCATTGACTAATGGTGCTAGGGAAAAATAGCCCAGTCTTCTAAGATGCAGGCTCTGAAAGCAGTTAACTTGTGCCTGGCTGAGTTTGGGTATCACAAGGCACCAGCACCAAAAGCCATCAGCATCAGCACATCTGCCAGACTGAATCAAGAATCCAGGTTATCACTTGACCACAGTCTAAAGCTGAGAATTTAATGCTTTCTCCACCAATAGAGTTTCTACCTGGCATGCATGTAAGGTAGTGACCAAAAGTACCTCACATGACCATAATAAGCAGATATGGAGTAGTGTTTCAGGGGCCATCAAAGCTCATGGAAACAGAAATAAATTTGGAACATCACAATTGTTGGCTTTGCTGAGTCTAAATTCACTGGTAACAGAGGCTTGAGGTTATCACTCTACAGTATGATGGACTCACAATCAGCAGAGCAGTGGTGGTCTCTGAGGTGCATGAAGATCCAATAAACATGCTGCAGGCCATAAGTAGAGCATCAGAGTCTCTAGTCCTGCATAGTCTGAACCAAAACAACACAATGGCCTGCAGATAATTAGAAACCCCTGCTTACCTGCACTAAAAATTATATTTAGTTTAAGAGAATCTGGGGGACAAACTCCAAAGTTTGAGTATTTGAGTCAGATTGGTAGGAGTGAATATATATCATCAGCATAGACCTTATCATTAAAAGATAGCAAATAAACACAAGACTCACACACCAAGAGGAAGAAGATGCCAAGACAATGAAAATGCAAACAAAAAACTGTAAAAGTATAATAATGTAAACAGTGAAGAAACACTAAACTAACAACAACAAAGGAGATCACTAATACTAAACTACAAGAAATGTAAGAAAAAAAACTTCAAAATTTTTATCTTCAGTATGACAAAAGGCCTCACAGAAAATGCACAGGGAATGAAAGATAAAATTGAAGCTTTAAGAAAGTACCAAAATGTGGCTTTTAATAAAATGGAGGAGTGAATAAATGAATTGAAATAGTAATATAAAAACAACTTTGCCAGGCTAGACGACATGGAAAATAGGATATCACTCTTGGAAGACAGTTCATTCAAAACTGAAAACACAGTCAACAGTATACAGAAGATATTACAAACACAAAATCTAAACATCCAACAATTATGGGACAATATGAAATGTCCTAATTATGGATAAAAGGTACTGAAGAAGGAATAGGGGCACAGACCAAAGGTATCTGTAATATCTGCAGAAAAACAGCTTCAGATAATTTTTCTTACATAAAAAACACTTGGACATTCATGTGCAGGTGATATACAGAACACCATTTAGATAATGTCATAAAAGAACTTCTCCGTATTAAAATTACTAACATAGAGGGCAGGGGAATAATCCTCAATGCAGTGAGAAAAAAAAAATGGGTGACATTCAGTGGCAACGCAACAAAAATAACCCCAGACTTTACAACCCAAGTCAGAAAAACCTAGAGGAAATGGTATAAAGTACTCTAAACCCTGGAAGAAAATAATTTCTAAGGAAGACTGGTATATCCAGCAGAGTTATGACTCAAAATTGATGGAGAAATAAAAACATTAAAAGACAATCAGTAACTTAAAACAATTCATGACTACCAAGCCAGGACTAAAAAAATACTTAAATAAATAAATTATAAAAAAAGGTAAAAAGAAGCAAATTCAAGAGAAAAGACAAATTTTAGCTGGTGGACAATTTAGTAAAGGAGAAATAACACTACATCAAATATAATATATAATACAAAATGACAGAAAACCAAAAATCATATTTCTTTTTTAAATTTTTATTGGTGCATTGTAATCATACATCACATTGGAATACAAGACTTGAGAGGATATGCAAGCACACATCATCCAATTAGCCCTCATCCAGTCCCCATCCCATTCCCTCCCCCTCCCTCGATCCCATGCTTGTTTGGTGATTAACTTTGATACATATGTTTATGTACCTCCTGCATTTTAAAGAGGCTTCATTCTCCCCTATTCCATACCCTCTGATTGGTCACCTTAATTGCTTCACTGTAGGGCCCTTTCTATAGCTCAACCACTTCCTGTTGGCCCTTTCCTCCTAGTTATTGCTGCTTAGGGGAAGCATCTGGTTTTAATTTTCTACGATATTTTTCTGTGCATGCCGCATTGCAAATACTGATCCCACTCTTGATGGCCCCAGTTGTGGCCTGGCTACCCAGTGGATTGATCCAGACCTCACTGGCTCAAGCAGCGGCCTTGCCTCATGGGAGGCCCTGATTCTGGTCTCGCTAGCCCCGACACTGGCCTAATCCCTCGGCAGGCTCCGATCCCGGCCTCCGAGACCCTGGCACCGGCCTGGCCTCGCATCAGGCTCTGATGCAGGCCGCTGGCCCCGGCACCAGCCTAACCCCTCGGCAGGCTCCAATCCCGGCCTCGGAGGCCTCATTAACGGCCTTGCCTCACGGAAGGCTCCGATGCTGGCCGCTGGTCCCAGCACTGGCCTAAGCCCTTGGCAGACTTCAATCCTGGCCTCGGAGGCCCTGGCACCGGCCTTGTCTCGCGGCAGGTTCCAAGGCAGGCCGCAGGTCCTCGCACAGGCCTAACCCCTCGGCAGGCTCCAATCCTGGTCTCCGAGGCCCCAGCACTGGCCTTGTCTCACGGCAGGCTCCAATGCTAGCCTAGCTAGCCCCAACACCGGCCTAACCCCTCAGCAGGCTCCAATCTCCACCTCGGAGGCCTCAATAGTGGCCTTGCCTCACGGAAGGCTCTGATGCCTGCCACTGGCCCCAGCACTGGCCTCAAAAATCATATTTCAATAATAGTACTGAACATGAAATGGCTTAGTTCCCCAATTAAAAGACATAGACTGGCAATATGGATTAAAAATAAATCCAACTATATGCTATTTGCAAAAAAAACTCACAGTACTGGCAAAGATATCCATAGGATAAAGGTTAAAGGATGAAAAAAGATATGCCATGGAAATGGAGAACAAAAAGCAGGAGTAGCAATGCTCATATCTAATAAAATAGACTTTAACCTAAAACACATCAGAAGAGATAAAGTGAGATACTTTTATTAATTAAGAAAAAACAATCTAGCTAGAAGATATCATGATAATAACCTTTATTCCCCAAATGTGGGTATACGCACATTTGTAAAACAAACTGGGACATAAGGTCTCAAATAGAGCAAAATACAAAAATATTGGAAGATTCAACACACTACTCACACCACTAGATTGATCTTCAAGACAAAACATAAGTAAAGACTCCTCAGACCTAAAGAACACTATAAACCAAATGGATCAAATAGCTATATACAGAATGTTTCAAAAAGAAACAGTTGGATACACATTCTTCTCAGCTGTTCACAGAACTTTCTCCAAAAAAAACCACCTTCAGGGCCTTAAAGTAAGCAGCAGTAAATTAAAAAATGTAATATAATTCCCTATATATTTTCAGCTTACAATGAAATGAAAGTAGAAATCAACCGGTATCTCTTTGAAGGAGGGCTAGTATCTAAAATATACATAAAATTAAATGGCTTTACATTAGAAAAACAAATAACCCAATCAAGTAATGGGTAACTGAATTGAATAAACACTTTACAAAAGAAGAGATACAAATGGCCAATCGATACATGAAAAAATGTTTAGCATCATTATAAATCAGGAAGATGCAAATCAAAACTATACTGAGATTCCATCTACCCCCACTCATAATGGCAGTCATCAAAAAAAGTAAAAAAAGAGCCAGGCGTGGTGGTGCACACTTGTAATCACCGCACTTGGCAGGCAGAGACAGGAGGAGGAGACAGGATGATATGGGTGATCCTCCTGTCTCTGCCTCCCAAGCGCGGGGATTACAAGCATGTGCCACCATGCCCGGCTCTATTTTTTATTTTTAAGAATACATTTAAATTGTACATACTGATGTCAGGCATGGTGAAGCACGTTTGTAATCCCCGTGCTTAGGAGGCGGAGACAGGAGGATGACACTGGTTCAAAGCCAGCCATGCTGGCTTAAGACACCCTGTTTCAAAAATATAAAATAGGTCTGGGAGTGTAGCCCGGAGGTAGAAGGGCTTCCAGGAACCCCAGTACCACCAAAATAAATAAATAAATAAAAATAATAAATTGTACAGACTGAGACCAACCATGACTCTTGAATGGGGGCATAATTTAATTTTATTTTTTAATAAATGTCATCATGTCTTTTTCACTTTTTAAATAAAAATTGAATTGAAAATAATTTCATGGTCTTGACCATATATCAAATTATGTTGCTTGTGAAGAACCATGTTTTATTTTCACCTATTTTTATTATAAAAATTTACATATGTGTTTATAGCAGAAATTATATAAATTCATGTCACATCTACATTGAAAGAAAAGTTAGAGAAAATTGATACAGAAATGACCTACAGGTGATATGATCTTCTCAAAGTTCCAAGTGGCTTCTCACTTTGGGGTTGGATATGTACCATTCAATTTTATGTTATTTTATTCCTCAAAAAAGAAACAGCATGACTTCAGAAGCTATTTTATATAATCGTGTGTGCTTGTATAACAAGATGTTTCTGTTTCTTTTCAGACAGTCTTTAGGCAAGAGGGAGTGAGCATTTACTGACATACTCTTCTCTCCAGCATGTGAAAAGCAATTGCAGCAAAAAGTGTATTGCCTGGCAGAAGTTCTTTACACCAAGTCATTTACCAGGACTGTGTCAGATACATTAATGTGTTTTATTGATTTGAGGAAAGTTAAGCTGTATAAAAATATCTTTATTTAAGATTTATTACTTAGGATGTAATCATTATAATTATTAATACATAGAAATAAACGATAAACCAATCAGTATAGTAAATTATATCACAAATTATATATTTTTTTCAAGCTTTGTTCATAATGACAATAGTGAAGATGTGTTATTCCTTTACAAAAGGAGTAAAATAGGTAAGAACAGGAAGGGTACACAGTTTAAGATACTCTAAAACAAATTATACCATTTTTATTGTCCTATGCTTCTTTATTTTGAATACACTCTTGTTTCAAAAGGAGGAATTTATAAAGAATTTATATAAAGTCATATGTCTGAATCTTGCTTTATCACTTCAGTAAACTAATTTGTTTCTTTAATTTTATACCTTCCACAATGCTTTGTACAGTAGTGCAGTAGTGCCATCTTTATTCAATGAGTACTTTATTGAGAGATGACATAAAATTATGATTTGATAATAAAGTAATTCACTTTTAATGTTAAAAATCCAAGAATATTTTCTTAAGATACTTGTATACACTTTTGAACATAGTGGGTGTGTTCAATTGAAGAAACAAAACAAAGGACAAATATAATTTAGAGAAACAGAGTAAACATGGAACTAAATTCTACTTTACATTCCTAATAAATTGCCTTTTCAATTACTTACAAGAAATTTCTCAACTTTTCTCCCCTAAATAATACCCAATATTCACCTGCAATACCCATTTTCTCTTTTTTTACCCAATGACCTGTTTTTAATTGGTGAAGTATAATTAGACATCCAAATGAAACGTTTTCATCTCTCCACTTTCCTCCCCAAATTCCTTTTCACTATATTATTAGTATTTCTCCTTATGAAATGTACCTTATTTCATCTGACCTCAGAAGCTAAGCAGGGTTGGTCCTGTTAGTGCTTGGATGAGAGCCCATGGGATTTAATACTTCATAGGAAAAATGTGTGAAATTAGAAGAAAGCTAACTCAGTTTCTCATCAATTTAAAAATCCTATTTAATTCTATTTGTATAGCTTCTGTTACTTCTCTCACTATAATAAGAATTGTCTGTACTACTTTCAACAATAGTTGTTTTCAGTTTTGCTCTATACTTCATTTTTTTTAACCTTTAAAAAGTCTTCAAAACTGCTTGAGCATGGTGGCTCATTCCTGTAATCCCGGTACTTGTGAGACTGAGACAGCAGTAGCACAGGTTCAAATCAGCCTCAGCAATATAGAGAGATTCTGTTTCAAAAACAAAAATTCAAAAGGGCTTGAGGAATAGCTCAGAGGTAGAATGTTATTGAGTTCAATTTTTAGCAACACACACACACACACACACACACACACACACAAAATAAGCCAAGCTGAAGTATTCTTGCTTTTCTTGAATCAACACTTTTGCCCAATTTCACTTTTATTATTCCCATGGGAAATCTATGACAAAATATCACATTTCGATTCCATTCACTTTCTTCTCCTTCATTTTTAAGCTCTCTTTCACAGCAACGGAACTATTTTCTACACTTACAATATTTATTTCCATAATTCTCATTTTCTCTACCCATTGCTATTGTCTCTTCACAGACACAAAAGTTTATTTTTATTAACATGCTAATGCTAACAATTACATTTATGCCTTTATATGTGTACCTAAATAACTCTCATCTAAAAATGAGAGAAAATGGACCTGATTTGATTGGTATATAGGATATATATATATAAATACATATATGTCTGTGGGTTCAACATCCACATCCACAGATCAGAATTATTAAAAACTAATCTGTGTCTGTATTGAGCATGCACAGATTTTCTACTTATCATTACCTAGACAACATAGTATATCTACATTGTATTAAGTATTACATGTATTTAGAACTGTGTGAAGGTATATGGAAAGATATTCACAGATGATATACAAATACTAGATGATATCATATAAGAGGCTTGAATATACACCTATTTTAACATCTGTGGGAACTCCTAGACCCAATCCTCTAAGGACACCAAGAGACAATTGTCTATATATTTGTATTATGGAAATAAACCTAAAAATCAGAAACTTGTCATTAAAATGTCTATCATCTATTACAATCATAAGAGCAAAAAAATTTTGATTCTATAAATGTATTAATTACAACATTGGTATCAATTTGATATACAGACTCACTATACCTCTGTGAGGAAGTTAGTATTCTACCAGGTATCACTATCCCTCACTAAGATATTGGCGAATGGTCATTGTCTACACTGCCAGTATTAGAAGATTATAGACTGTCCTCACTCACCTCAGGTCAATTTTCTACTGATTCCAATTTTATATTAGTAAGCATTCTCATTTATAAGTACTGACATTACCTCTATTGAAGTAAATGTTTATAAAAGGATATTGTACAGGGGTCATGGTAATCTTCTCTGTATCATTTTAATTTTAGAATATGTGCTGCCAAAGCACTCAACACAAATTTGTTAAGTGTTCCATATTTAAAAATAGATAAATAAATAAACCAAAAGAATATTGTATGGCTCAAAAATTTTCAGGATATATAGATAATCATTCTTAAAAGAAATATAGATTGGGCTAGATATGCTGGTATGTAACTATAATCCCAGCTACTTTGGAGGAAAGTAGAAAGGTCACACATTTGAGTTTAGCCTTGGTAAGTTAGCAATATCTTGACTTGTAAATAAAAATAAAAGAGACTGAAATACAGCACAGTTTTAAAGCACCCCTGGGTTTAATCCTCAGTAAAGCAAAAGGGATAAAGAAAGAAAGGAGGGAGGGGAAAAGAGGGGAGGTAGGAAGGAAGGAAAGAAAAGAGGAAGGAAATCTGAGTTAATGTCCCAAATCCTTTTACAAACTTGGTTTAGTATTGAAACCAAAGCTACATTATAATAACTTTAGATTATGTAACATTTAACTCAGCTGGTTTCCTGAAAAAAAAACAGTCTTTTACCCTGAAAGATTCTATTTACGTTAATTCTGGTGTTGTTTAAGGAGCTAAGCTCAATGTAGAAGACATTTCTGCAAGAATGAATATATCAGACACCAGAATATGTGTCCCTAACAGAGCATCGGTTCAGCCCCTATACTACTGAACTATAAAAAACATATTATTTATCATCTTTATATTTTAAAGTGGGAGATATGAATTCTATTACCAAAGATGAAAGTATGAGAAGATATTTTGATGTCAGATATCTAAAATAATGGCAACATCATTTACATCTTGCTATTGGCAAAGCACTGTCCTTAAAATTATGCTTATCTACAGATCACAATCAATCCACTTACTGAGAAGAAAAAAAATCTTAGGTTTAAACCAATCCTTTTATTACATATCTAACTCACCAGAAAGTCTTCTCAGGTCTATTTCAATACTTTCTTTCTCACATCACTAAAATCTTTATAAAGTCACCAATATCTACACTCTAGACACCTCTCTTAGGTATCCATGTAGCCATTGTTGCTACTTAACATTCATCCACTACACAGTAAAACTTTCTAAAATCTTACCATGTTTACAAATTACTACATTATTTATTGTCTTATGCCTGCCTTGATTTGCTTCCAATTCTTTACTCCATCACACTACCTTTTTTTTTGTTTTTCAAGCCCTCCTTTCTTGCTGAAAAATTTATTCCTTAAGTCTTTGTTTGAATTCCTCCTTTTGTTGATATCAATGAAAGATCAAGTACGTGATCCAGAAGAATATATTTCTTACCTACTCCTTCTAAAAAATGTCCAGAGTGTGATGTCTACCCATTTTTACTTCCTTGAAATCATTAATTAAGAGCTCTGTGTCTCACTCATGCTCACTGACATAGCCAACATGCCGTTAGTGGTGCATGATATAGAGCAGGAATCAAAAAATGTGTTTTATTAACTTTGTGAGACAAAACTCCATGTCTTAATGACAATACTATCTATTATCTTAAAAGCTGTTTACAAGAGACATTGGCATAAATATTAAAGCTCATTTTTAGTAGTTCAATAAAGCACTGTTCCACCTTGTCTATTGTAATGGCTTATGTTTGGAAACATAAAGAATATATAATGCTGGGTGTGGTGGCACACACTTGTAATCCCTGCACTTGGGAGGTGGAGACAGGAGTATTACGTAGGTTGGAAGCCAGCCTCTCTGGCTTAAGAGACCCTGTTTCCAAATAAAATTTAAAATAGGTTTGGGAGTGTAGCTCAGAGGTAGAAGGGTTCCATCCCCGGTACCGACAAAATAAATAAATAAATAAATGAATGAATGAATAAATAAATAAATAAACTGAAATTTACATATGTATGTATTATATATGCAAACAATACATATGAATCTAAATTATGAATATATATACCATATGTATATGCTTTATATATATAAAATAAACTGGACTGTATATTTGCATGTATATTTCTGAAAAAATGAATACTTAGTATTTGGGGAATATTTTGCATGTCAAAATTGATATTTAGAAATCTTACATGTTTAATTAATAACTTGATTTAAATTTATTGTAGTATCTTCATATATAGGATAAAAATAAACTGAATAATAAAGATACTATTATAATAAAGATACAATTTGAGCTTTTTCTTTATGTATTCCTTCTTTTGACATCTTAAATTTTAGCTGGCTTGTAAGATCTTACATTGTCATATTTTAAATTAATTTTAGATCTCTGAAAAAGAAAATAAATTCACTTACAAAAGTTATAAATGATAGCTAATTAGAATTCATTTAAATATAATAAATAATATAGTTAAATTGGCAAAAAAGCAAAGGAAAATTATTATTCCAACAGGTTAAGTTTAGAAGGGTAAACAAAAAAAACCTTGCAGATTCAATTTAAGATAAAATATATTTTACATGGGAGTCTTTGTTTTTGTAGAACTGGGGGGTGGAACACAGAGGCTTTCTACCTCTGGGCTACACCCTAGCCCTATTTTATAATTTATTTGTAAACAAGATCTCACTAAGTTGCCTAAAGCCTCACTATTTTTTTTTTTTTTAAGGTACTGGGGATGGAACCCAGAAGCATTCTACCTCCGAGCTACATGTCCAGTCCTTATTTTCTAGTCCTTTTATTTTTGAAACAGGGTCTCACTGAGTTGCAAAGTGCCTCCTTAGGTAGCTGAAGCTGTCCGCGAACCTCAACCCTCCAGTCTCTGACTCCCAAATGCTAAGATTACAAGCATGTGCCGCCATGCCTGGCAGTATAGATATATTTTAGGAACTACAGTATAAAAGGAAAATCACAAATAGTCTATAACAGGAGAAGTCAGAAGAAGCTTCACAGAATGCAAGGTTAGTATAAAAACATCACACTGAACCCCACTTACATTTATAAAATGAACCAATACAAAATCAACACACTCTTTATGAGGCATAATGAAACTGGCCTCCCAATGACCAGCCTCTCTTCCTCACTTAGAGTAAGGATTGAGTCCTTTCCACTTCCAGAAGTGGCCTAAACTGGATGTCTTCAATCACTCAAACAAAAATACTTTATTTCTGTGATTCACATATTTGCAATAAGAATAAAGAGTACTGGGGAGACAGTAATCGAGCAATGGAAAATTTCATTTATGGCTTCAACAATATTTCAATATAGCAGAAAATTCCCTGCAGCTTTTAGATGATCAGACATGAACTTTCACGTTCCTTTCTGAATAGAACCTTTTACTAACTAGGTTACAACTGGGGAATTTCATTTAATTTTGTGTAGGAGTTTGGAGACAGGCTGCTGAGTAAATTTGTACCCCTGCCCGAGAAGAGAGAGCACATAAAAATGTGACAGCTTATGTAGTTTATCACAGTGTGTGGGTGAGGGTTACAGTACTGGCAGGGAAGCTGAAATGAAATAAAATGATCATTTCCTCCAATTAATTAGGTGAGGTAATGCTCACTTGGAAGTAAGACACCATTAATTTATAAATAAAGGCACTAAAAGTAAGTTTCAGTATTGCATTTTGACATCTTAGAAAAAGCACAGCATGAATTCAAAATGCAAACATTTCCTTGTGTTAAGTTAGGATGTTTGCAAAGAGTTAACATACTCCTGTATTCCAAATTACTTTTCAAAGTAATAACCATATTGCACCTTGAAGGAAGGCCTAAGCAGTAAACTTTAATGGCTGCCTGAGTTGGCAATCATTTCATAGAGACAAGACACTGCACTGGAAATTGCCCTATAAATAAGATCCCTTACAGAAAAATTAAAATGAAATTCGCTTTATTGATGTTCACTAGCAGCCATAAGAAACACAGCAGGACCAGGAAGTGGCACTTGTCTCAAATTGTTCTCAGAGACACAGGAAGGAAGGACACCCTCAAAGTCAGCTTTGATCAGCGGTGAAAATGGTTAGTCCGGCACTTGGAGTGGCCTGTGATGTACTTAGAAGCCTTGGAGAACTTGGTTAGTGAATTGAAATGGACCAGACATTAGTTGCCCTACAATAAAGTCTCTTCCATATTGGCCACTAACTCACTAGTCCTCGGGTTTTCCAGCAAAGGAAGGTCTTTATTTTCCTCATCTTCTACATCCT
Organism: Muscardinus avellanarius; assembly: GCF_963383645.1. Classification (NCBI taxonomy): domain Eukaryota; kingdom Metazoa; phylum Chordata; class Mammalia; order Rodentia; family Gliridae; genus Muscardinus; species Muscardinus avellanarius. The sequence goes on along the minus strand of NC_137786.1, from coordinate 25,770,711 downwards.
CTTTTCTGCTTCCATTTGTTTTGCTTTGTTTTTATGGTGCTATGGATTGAACCCAGGGGAATTTTACCCCAGAGTTACACACCTAGATCATTTATTTATTTATTTATTTGAAGCTTTTTACTTGGAAATTGGTCTCACTAAGTTGCTGAGAGCCTTAAGTTGCTGAGACAGGCTTCAAACCCAAGATCCTCCTGTCTCAGCCTCCCAAGTACTTCATTTTCTAATTTTGTATTTGTAAATTAATTCACCTTCAGGCTTTGTATTCCTAATCGTGCTGTTATTACTTGTTATAGAATTGACTTTGCTAGCACTGGATGATGATGTAAGAACTAAGACACAATACCTCCATCTCTAGAGTGTGCTGTGCTTCTGTTTGGCATTAACAAGTTATTGTGACATCCAGTGCTACTTTATATTAACTTTTGCATGTCAAGAAGTAAATATACACATAAGTATAGCATTACTTCCCTCGTCATGAAAATCTGGGTAAATATATAAATTGCAAAGCTATATAAATTGTTTAAGATAGTGTTTTATCATGATAAACCTCAATGATAATTTTTATAATTAATAATATATATTCTTATATATTTTGTGATTCCACTGATTATAAATGAGTAGAAAACATGAGTTAAGATTATAATTATACGAGCTGGGCTTGGAGTTGCACGATTGTAATCCCAGTACTTGGGAGGCTGAGACCGGCAGATTGCATAGTTTCAAAGCCAGCCTCAGGTACTTAGTGAGACCCTGTTTCCAAATAAAATATAAAATAAGTCTGGGAGTGTAGCCCAGAGGTAGAAAGTCCCTGGGTGTCATCCTCAGTACCACACACAAAAATATAATTATAAAAAATTAAATTTATGACAGTATGGCCTAAAGTGTTATTAGCTGTATAAATCTCAACAAGATACACGTCTTTTGGGTGCTAAGTTCATCTGTAGAATCATGATAACACAATGTACTATCAGTTGATGAGGAAGTAAATACATAAAAACACACTGTAGAAAATATAATGATATAATCAGTTCATTCTAAAGCTAAGAAGCTAAAGTTTTTCTGTTGTCTGAATTATTCATAAATTCCCTCCCTAAAAATCAGAAATACATTCCAAGTTATTTAATAAATGATATTTAGTTTCAAAAGTCATAATATTACTTAGTGATTTTAAAATGTGTATAGTATGAAGCAAGGATTGAATTAATCAACAAGGAATGTTTTATAGCATGATTCAAGAAATACTTTTCCTCCATCTAAACTGAGATAAGTAGTAAAACACTGTTTACTCTATCAGTTTTTACATGACATTGCCTGCTTATAAGTGTATGTGTTTTCTTAGCTTCTAATTTACTGTGACAAGATGGTTCGCATGAAAATGTATGTTCAAGGAATTTAAAAAGTTGTTCAGCAAATTTGGCTAATATCAGATGATCATTATAGAAAAGAGGAACATGGGCCAGGAGTGGTGATAGAAGCCTATAACCCCACTACTTAGAGGACTGAGATAGGAGGATCATGGGTTCAAGATCAACCTCAACAACTCAGTGAGTGCCTCAGCAACCTAGTGAGACCCTGTTTCTAAACAAAAGATAAAAGAAGGGCTGGGAGTGTGTCGGGAATCCAGCCCAACAGCTGACGGGGATTGACGAGATGATGAGTACCGATGACTCAAACACAAACCCACGAGCCGGAGTCAAGTCAAGCGAGATCTCCTTTATTTCTCTCCAAGCAGTCCTTTATATAGCACCAAGCCACGAGGGGAATTTCCATGAGAAATTGCCTAACCTATCCGGGATAAAGATCACTAGCACGTAGTTTACAGCCAATCCCGGGCCAGTACATGAGCCATTCATGTGTGCGGAAAGCTCCTTTAAAGGTAGAAATGGAAAAACCGCTCAGTCTCCCCACCCATAATGAATGGGGAAACCACGCCTTCCTAGCTTCCTCCAGGCACCATCTTTGCCCCTTTTTTGCTGAATCACTTTACTTAAAGTTTTGCCTTAGGCCATAGGCCGCTCAGGCCGAATCTCCTTAGGCGCTGTATAGACACACCCCATCAGGAGTGTAGCTCAGATAGAAGGCTTCCTGGTAATATCCTTAGTATCACACACAAAAATGGAGCACAAATGTCCAAATGTCCTTGTTAGAGAAATTTTTAAAATTTCAGGAAAGTCCTAAAAAATATTAATAGGATATATGAACATATACTCCTAGAGATGTCAAAAAGCAAAAGATGAAAGAGGTAAAAAAAAATCTTAAGTAGGAAAGAAAGATCCTTTTCTTCCTATCTTCAACAATAAGTACATTTAGGCTGCAAGAAACATCAATCCTGTTTCTGAAAGAAGTGCTTTCCATTAGATCCATTAATTTCACATTTTGAAGAAGTCTATAAGTTCTGTTCTTTTTGAAATTTATCTTATTAATCATCCTTAGTCATAGCAGTGTGAAATAGTATGTGAAGACTATAAAATGTTCCCTGTTTTGGTCACTCCATTTCAATAAGATTTTATTTTATTTTATTTTACTTAAAGGGCCTGTAGTGTGCTTAGTTTTATCAGCCTAACACAAGTTAAAAATATAATATGATGTGTTTCAGTTCTATTTTTTTCTGTAACAAAAATCAGAGAGACTATTTTACTACCAAAACCAGTGAGTACTTTTCTGAGGTAAAATCCTGTCCTCGAATTGGTCTGATGATGGTGATGTCCAGATTTCTACTAGCTTAGAAAACAGATAATTATTTGGGAATTAATATTTGGAGGGGGAAAATGTTTGAATGAAAGTGTAATCACACACACACACACACACACACACACACACACACACACACACACACTTATCCTTGCTTTTATCAGAGATTTATACCACATGTAATATTATTCATATTCAAATTAAAATTTAATATTTTGCTCAGTCATAAATAGACAGGAATTTTAAATTGCAAAATAATTCCTTTCTGAAACAATTCTAAAATTCTTTATAAAATTAGACTCACTTTGTTTATTTATTTATTTATTTACTTACTTACTTTTTGCAGTACCAGGGATGGAACCTTGGGGCATTCTAACTCCAAGTTACACCCCCAGCCCTATTTTATACTCTTTATTTTGAAACAGGGTCTCACTACATTGCAAAGGGTCTAAGTAATAGCTGAGGTTGCCCACGAACTGCAATTCTCCTGTCTCAGCCTCCCAAATGCTGAGATTAGAAGTGTGTGCCACCACACCCAGCAACTCAGCTATTGAGAACAATGTCAACCCTATGTCTTTGGCACGCCAGTCTGGAATTAGTATGTAGTGAGGAGTACTGCTCCAAATGAAATAAAGTTAAAAAAAGAAAAAGGATATGTAGATGGAGCAATAATAACACTTTAAACAAGGTCTGCCTGGAAATGAAAAAAAGAAACAAAAGAAATAAATGTTCAAGGGCTGTGGGAATTTTAATACATAGTTTACAATGTAGTTTTTATATTATCTTTATACTTTATTGTTATCTTTATTGTTAAACTATTAATTGAATAAAAATGTGATCAAATGCATTTGGAGAACATAAACCTCAAATAATCACAACAGAATTGTTTTTCCTAAAGGACTTCCCAGAGTCTGAGTATCAATATTAATTTTCAATTTTGTAAAATAGTTTTAAAATCTTATTTAAAAAATATTATATTGGTAAAGGCACATACATTGCTATTGTTTTACAGTTTAGAGAAGGGATTGTTTAGAGGGAAAGAAATTGATTTTAAAAATCTGAACCCCAAGGCTGTGCATAAATATGACAGTGAATTTACAAAAGCTTTCACTTACCACACCAAGGAGTTTTCAATATTTCAATATGTAGGAAGATGGTCACTTGTTAAACATGGAAATGACTGGTGCCTTGATCTTTGACTTCCCAAACTGCACAATTCAGAGAAAAAAAAAAACAATACATTAACCACCTACGATGAGATGTTTAGTAATAGCATTCCAAATCGACAAAAACTTGGAGCAATGGAGAAATTACATTAAAGTTTTATTAAAATAAATGAATAGAGTTAAAATTAAAACTGAAATTAATTTAAAATAAATTATATAGTTTTATACTACTTAATACATTCCTTATTCTGCGATATTTATCCATCTCCAGAATATATACATGTGGAGAATGAATTTAATACCTGAGCATTATTATCTTGACAAATTTTTAATAGAATCTTGCTCCTAGAAAATAGGAAGCTATTGATCACAATTATCTGGATTTAACTCAAAATTTAACTTCTTCCAAATCCCTTTTCTTTCTAGGATTCCAATAATATATATTAGATGAATAATGCTTATTTCCTATGTCATCAATTTTTGATGAAATTGTGATTCAGTTTTTCTCTATAGTATTTTCATCCTGCACTTCCCCATTCTTATTGCCATTTAATCAAATTTGATTTTCTTTAAAGGTAGGAAAAATAAATGAATTTTTGTGGAGTTTTGCACTGCTACTAAATTTATAATGCAGTACTCTTAAAATTTTTCTTTCACAATTTCCTTAAGGAGACATATATACTTGCAATTTTCTTATGTATAGGAGATCCTAGAAGATTTAGTTTATTTTCAGGAATTATTCTTGAACTTGATAAAGTCTCACTTAGATAAGTGCCTTTAAAAGTAATTAAAACAAAAATAAATGACATTTCTAGAGTTTACCCTAGACAAAAATATACTGGTACTTACTCATTTATTATAACTGCAGCTTTTCAATGATTTCAGGTTTTCACAAAAAGCTACATAATATCAGTTATGGTGAAGATGTTTTCAGTTTTCAAGTTTGGGTTGTCTTTACATAATACTAATTGGTGTTTATTATTTGAGAAAAATAACATAAGATCATATTAAATTATATTAAACTTAATAAGCTATATTAAAGTTAACAATATATTTAAAATAACATTATAAATTATTCTTTTTTGTGGTAATGGGGATGGAACCCAGGGGCATTCTATCTTCGACCTCTGAGCTCTATTCCCACCCTTTTTTTTTCTTTATTTTGAAACAGGTGTCACTGAGTTGCAAAGGGTCTTACTAAGTAGCTCAGGCTGAACAGTGATCCTCTTGGCTCAGCCTCCCTAATGCTGGGATTCCAAGCATACACCACCACGCTTGGCTCTGAATTATTCTTAATTAAGTATAATGCACCATTATTTTCAAGATACACTTTGATTTGCTTCAGTGAAAGACAAGAAAGGTCAAGAAATTGCTCCATAATAGTTAGCCACACCAAAATAGGTTCCCTTCAGTATCAAATTTTTTCAGGTTATTCAGCATTCATACAAACTTTAAATAACACACAGAAAGAAAACAAAGCTCTGAGGACTACTACATGGTACAGAGAAGCTTTAATGATCTCTCCACAGACTCTTAAAAACACAGATGTGTGAATGATGATTTAGACTCAAACTATATGAAGAACAGGACATAATATCAGAGGGAGATTTAGAACACGAGTTTTCCCAAGAGTTAGCAGTACAGTTACCATTAGAGCTATGTGGAAAGGGACTTTCACTTATCTCTAGACAGTGTTATTTGAAATGCTCATTTCAGTACACTTTGTCAAATTTATAATGTTTCAGCCCTTGTTTATGGACTCTCATATGAGGACATCCGGGATAAAATAAAAAGGTTAAAAGCATAAAAACACAGTGGCAGCATATTCAGTAAAGCAGAAAAATAAAAAGAGCCATGTGTAAAAGCTGATTCTGTCAATTTGGCTCTTGAATATATCTTTATTTCTTGGAAATATTTGATTTTATAGAAGATAGTATATTCTAGGTTAGATTTTTGCGGCATATTATATAAATCAGCCTCATTTTTTTGTTTTATTATATGATGTCTCTGTAGGTAGGTAGTCGTTTGCCATTGTTAAAGGTAATATAAAATTTTCAGAATCAACCTAGAAATCTAACCCGTTAATTAATATAAACTACCTTTGAATAAAACAGGTTAAAATTGGCTCCAACATTAACATCTGTCTACATACAACAATATTTACATAAAATTTTTCTTCCTGTTTTGAGACATTTTAGTATTAAATATCAAACTCTTAAGCCAGGAGTGGTGGCACACGCTTGTAATCCCAGTACTTATGAGGCTGAGACAGGAGGATCACAGGTTTGTGGCCAGCCTAAGCTACTTAGTGAGGCCCTGCACAACTTAGTGAGAACCCGTTTCAAACTAAAAAATTAAAAATAGGGCTGGAGGTGTAGCTTGGTGGTAGATGCTCGAGATTTCAATCCCCAGTACCAAAAAAATTCAAATTCTCTACTAAAGAATGAATTATTATTATATATTTTGTGGTACTAAGGATTAAACGCAGGAACATTATACCTCTAAGCTATACCTGCAGCCCTAATATTTTAGTTTGAAATTGGATCTTACTATGTTACTGCACACTACTAGATTGATCCTACAATCCTGCTGTTTCAGTCTCCCAAATACTGGTAGCATAGGTGTGCACAACTGTGCCTGGAACAAAAAACTTTCTTAAAATGTTAAATTTCAAGGCCGCATTGTCGTGATAGTTTCACTGTTTCCCATTTGTACTGACTGCACATATTATTATCAGGTATGCAATGTAATTTTTTACTTTGCATTGGCAATACTACCTGATGGATTTCACTATCTGGGTAGAAACTGTTTAGCAATCTAATGAAAAACTTAAGAGATATTTGAAACAGATCAAATAGAGCATTGCAATATTTTGGTTTCTTCAAGTAAACCTGTTTTTACTAAGCTAAAACTCAAATGAAGAACTAATTAACATGTGTCCTTGTTTATCCAAAATGACATGTACAAAATAATATTATGGTCTGGATTATTAAAGGATAGTCATGATGGACAGTGTATTTTATAAAATAACTTTTAGGTTGGATTTTGAAATATACATTAGAGTTATATTTAAACTCTAGAGACATGACTTGAAGAGATGGTAATATTCATTCGAGGCAGATAGAAAAACCTAAACAAAAGAATGATTTCTTTATTTTCTAATTTTCTTCGTGTCAAAATTACCTAAAATGTTATTTTAATCTTATTTCTGGAAAAACTTTCTCTCTCTAAACAAGTATTTTCATTATAGTCACACACACACACACACACACACACACACACACACACATACACACACATACACACACTAATGCACACAATTCTTCAAGGTATTTCTTGTAAATGCCCTAGATTTGTAAAATACACCATTGTACAGATGTATTATGCCATTTAGAAAACTAGCACCATGCCCATATACCTTTTTTTGTACATTTATTTTTTGTGACTGACACTATCAGCTTTATACCATATGATCATAAATTTCTTTGAATCCTACCTTCAAAATATATTTTGATTTGTTATGTCCTTCTATCTGTTCTATAAATATCTTAGATTTTACTTGGGTTTCTATTATTGTTTTAAATGTTTATATATCATCAATTATGAAAAATTTCAAACCATTTTTAATGTATATATCCATTTATTTCAAATTTAATAAGGTGCAATGGTTTGTCATATAGGTGAGAAAAAAGGCAAGGCAATTATCATTAAACATTTGATTTTATTACAGAAAGGAAAAGAAATTTCCAATTACTGGGAATTTTTGAGTTTTATTGAAAGTACTAAATGCCCCCTTTCACCCATTATTTCTTCTTTTTTGTTGCTTTGTTTGTTTTGGTATTGTATACTGAACACAGGGGCTTTCTACCTCTGAGCTACATCTCCAGCACATTTGTTTATTATTATTTATTTATCTATCTGTTTTTTAAATTTATTTTAAAACAGGAACTTGTCAAGTTGTTGAGGATCACAGTATTTGCTAAGGAATATCTCTGACCCATGATCTTTTTTATCTCAGTCTCCCAAGTACTGGGGTTGCAAGTGCATGCTATTACACTAGGATATTATCTCTCCCTTATTACAAATCTCTCCTAAGTTTTAGAAATACTCTTTTCTTTTTTTTTTCAAATCTTTATAGAAAAATAGTCATAGTTTATGAGTAACTAGTCTTTTTTCTCATCAGCTTCTTTGGCTCTTCTCTACCTTTTCTTCTTCCTCTATTGTTCTCAAGTGCTTTCCTTAGGTTTGTTTGCAATTTTCTCTATATACCCTATATTATTATTTATTTAGGAAAATTTTTTATTTTACATAACAGATACATTTTTTAAAATTCTGTATAGATTTACATCTAAATTTTCTTGGAATTTTTCATGGATTAAGAAATCAGTCCCATATTTTTATGTGCCTCTACAATCTTCAGTACAATATAGGAAGGTAATCGAGTATGGGGGAAAGCACTTGGAGAATTTCAATGGATTGGACCTATAGACTTGAAATTTACCTCTCTTCATGCTCCACATGCCTAAGTTTAGTCATATAGACATACCTGAATGCAAAAGTTATTGAAAAACATAGATTCTTAGTGTATGAACAGAAGAAAACCAAATGCATTTCATCAATACTTGCTGAAAAACTCTACTAGTACAGGATTTGTCTCAGAGTAGCAACGTAAAATTAGTAAGCTTTTCTACCTTACCTTGAGTGGGCCAATCAGACTCATAGGGTATGAGTCATAATAAAATAGTCTCAAATTCATATCCAACTCAGTTATTCTAATTTATCCGACTAGCAATAAAGATTATAATACACCTCAGTATGTTTCTCAATTGTGAAACTCAGCAGTGTTCTTGGCACCATTAATGTAAATGGTTCAAATGGCTGATAAAAGCTTACATGTTTCTCCTGCTTTGTTAGTCACCCCTTCTTTCCTGTGAAGCATTATTTCCTTTACTACTTGTACTCCAATCGTACTGAAATTATCCCTCAAAGCCACTACTTTCCCTTGGTACACTCTCCTGTGTACTCTCCTTTACACCAACTCATCTTTATGATCTTGGTTGAACATACTTTGATTCTGCAGCCTTACTTAACTTCTGATAGTCTCAATGTTTCTCTTGCTACTTCAAAACACCCTATTATAAAATGAGTACATTGTATTATAAGTTAGGAATCAGACTTCTCCACTAGAATTGAATATGATTTTGAAAAATATCAATACCCATGTTAGTTAAAATTTTGACATCATCATTTTTGCAGGTTGACAATCCCCACATGCAATGCCACTAGTGCAGATTATTATTTAAGGGTAACAAGCAAGTCTCAGAGAATCTCTTGGAGAAAGATGAATGACTATACCAGCATTTTCCTTGTAGTGCAGTATATCCAGGGAGATGCAGTAAATAGGTCTATATTTTAAAATAGAATAAATATCTTAGTTTTCAGAAAAGAGCAAAAAATAACATTTAGAAACTAAATATATTTGATTATTTTATTATTACTAATGAAAATAATTTAAAAAATGATCACAATAAGAACAACTTGAGTAGGTATGAATAACATTCTTGTTTTACATTATTAAAGTCTGTACATTTGTTAATATAAAAACAGACAAATGCTAATAGGATATACATATACACATACACACACATATATATGTATATATATGCACAACTGTTTTACTGTTTTGGTACAGGATCAGGGATGGTACATGTCATCAAGGGAACAAAAAATTAGAGAGAGACTCTCCAAAAGATTACTAGATTATATACAAACTACTATAATACATCAAGCAATTTTGTTTTGGTGGTACTGGTTATGAAATCCTTCTACCTCCGGACTAAACTCCCAGACCTATTTTATATTTTATTTGGAAACAAGCTCTCTTAAGCCAGTGAGGCTGGCTTCAAAACTGCGCCATCCGCCTGTCTCTGCCTTCCAAGCGCAGGGATTACAAGTGTGTGCCATCACGCCCAGCATACATCAAGTATTTTGAAAAATAATCATTGGTCACAATGATTAATAACAAGAGTAGCCACAGTCCAAGGCTGAAGAGACAGTAGCTGGGAAATATGTAAAAATACATTTTGTATAAGGTTGTTGGAAACTCTGGGTGAAACTTGTGATTCTAACAGTCTTTTGTGATAATTACCATTGTAAAATTATGCACCAAAACTCTTTTTTCATAATTTCCCTGCTCTATTTATTTTTTATTAGAGTTGACATAAATAAGTGATTCCATTTTGATTATTAGCTACTTTTATTTATTTATTTTTTCATCTACTTAACAGATGGTACCATTCCATGCTGAACTGCTGGCCAGCCTCCCTCTGTATGTCCCTCAGGAATCATCTGACTCTTTTTATTATTATTCAGAAAGGTGAAATTATCATATTAAGGAAGAAGAGCTTCCCCAAAGACTTCTGTACTTTGTTGAAACAGAATTATTGAATAAATGATTTATGTTATAAAAAGGAGAGACAAGGAAAGAAGTCTTCAAAAATGCACTTAATAGAATCCAAGAAGACAAAAGAAAAACATTTATAATTAAATTTGGACAATAAGGATAATTTATTAGAGCCATAATTGAACTACCATGAAACCAAGAAAGCAAGTTTGAAAAAAAATGTTAAGAAACAAAATCATTATATTCAAAATGCAAGGTAGAAACTCATGCATGGTTAAGGTCATCAGCTATTGTCCATTAATAAGGATTTCTAGTTAAATGGTAAAAAAAAACTTAATTTTATGCTTTTATATTTTTATAGTTGGATTTAGATACCTGTTTTTAAATGCAAATTATTAAATATATATGGATTATTTTATAGAATGAATTTAAATAATGTAATCTAATCCCAAATTTACCATACAAAATTCTTGGCTCACAGATTTTCTAAAATGTTCTATAAAGAGGTGGATCAACTAAACAAATGACCTGTGAAAACAAATATCTCTATTTTGGCTGATTTCTGGCTATGACAGTTAAAAGAAAATGTTAACAAAGTTTCAGTATTGGTAAATCTTAATTATAATGTTAAGATCTTTATTTTATTTTATTTTATTTTTTGTGGGTCTGGGATGGAACCCAGAGGCATCTGACCTCCGAGCTATACTCCTGACCTATTTTTTAGTCTTTATTTTGAAACAGGGTCTCACTAAGTTGCAGAGGGTCTCACTAAGTAGCTGAGGCTGTCCGTGAACCGTGATCCTCCCGTCTCAGCCTCCAGAGTGCTGGTATTACAATCGTGGGCCACCACGCCCAGCTTAAGGTCTTTAAATATAATTTATTCTCTTAAGAAGTAACTGTGCCATAAATAGTTTTATTGTAAGACTCATACATTATATATTTTTTATTTTTCCATTTTAGGATACAAATATAGTTGAAGGTATAATTTTAGATGTTTAGATATATCTATAAACAATCAGAATAATTCTTTTTGAGTGTGTGTTTCTTAGAATTAAAACCATGGACATTCTAACTGAGCTAAACTCCCAGAACTAATTTATTTATTTATTTTTGTTATGAATCAGGGTCTCGCTAAGTTGCTGAGGTTGGCTTCAAATCTGTGATCTTCCTGTCTCAGTCTCCTAAGTACTAGGATGTCATGTGTACACTATAGCATAGGGTAGATGATTACAATTTATCTAAAGACTAAAATTAGAATAATTCTCCAGGATCTACTTAAGAAAAAAAATTTATCTTAGAGTTACAGATGAAGGAAATGGTCCTAATTCCCCTTTTTCATTTTCTTCCTCTTATGAGAAACAATGACTCTGAATCTTAACTAGTACTTTATAAAAACAGCTGAATTCAAGTGTTTACAACAAATATAAAATTGTTTAGTTGATTCTTAGGTAGGATTTCTGGCATTCTCACTTAACAATCTGATCCTCTGAGTTCTGTCCCAGGGTTTATCATTCCAGTAATCAAGTGGTTGAGAATGAAACAGCTGAGGGTTAGATTGTAGTTTTTCTTTTAATGCTGTCTCAGGCAGGAGATAATTTACCAAGTTTAAGATAAATCCTGTTAAAAGCCCTCCTCCAGTGTGAGACTTTAATCAATGAGATGGTAATGTTTTGTAGTTATCTTAACCTCAGTTGGAATAATCTCTGAAATCCCATCCCACTACAGACCTCCTTCTGGGTTCTTGTGATTCCTCTGTTGCACTTTCCATAAAGTTTATATATTTCCATTCTTTATCTTCGCTTCTTTATAAATGATGTTACACCTTTAATAAGAATCTACAATGCAAATCTTCATCTCCAAGTCTTTTTTCTAGTATATCTAACTAAAAAAAAATTTAAATGTTAATTTATCATCTTTTGAGATAATACCAAGGATAACATTGTCAAGTTAGGATTTTATGAATTATTGCTCTTAACTAACTTCAAATTGTATTAATCATTTCAAGAACAGAAATTTATCTTTCTTTTTTCCTTTTTTGTTTATTGGGGCTCAAGATTTGAATTTCATATAATCAAAATCTATTGAAAATATGAGATGCCCTCTTTCCATAAAAAAATAAAATCAGGCTGGGGGTGTAGCTTGGAGTTAGAATGCCTGGGGTTTCAATCCCCAGCACCAAAAAAAAAAAAAAAGAAAAAATCATACTTTGAAAAATTATGTACACATGTATATTTTGCTTCTTGATTCAATTTTTGACAGTGGGTAACACATAAAACAGCTTGACATTATTTGTGCTTCAAACGATGTTAATTTTCATCAAAGGTCACTTCAGCATATTTATGTTTCTTATAGAGTGTGTTTTTGTCCTTGAGTTAATTAAGAAATGTAAGCAAGTCTGCATCTAGAGCTAAATTTTAAAGCTGTACACTGTTTTATTTTTACTTGCTTATTTATTTATTTATTCCTCAACTCTCATTTAATTAATTAATTCATTGGTACTGGAGATTAAATGTAGTTGTGTTATACATCTGACTTATATCCACAGCCCTTTTATTTTGAAGCAAGGTTTTTTCAAGTTTCTGAGGATGGCTTCAAACTTGTGATCCTTCTGCCTCAGCCTTTCAAGTGCTAGAATTATAGGCCAGTACCCCCTTGCTCAGCTGTATACTCTTTTATAATGGTGGTTGGGAAAGATTCTTTTCATTCAGAAAAAAAATCCTATATTTGCTATATAATAAATATTTATGACCTCTCACAATGTGAACTATGGGAGGTGATTGGTCATAAGAATGAAGCCCGCATGGATGAAAAATGTGTTCCTCAAAAGAAAACTTCATGGAATTTTCCAGACATACAGCCATGTGAGGGCTCACAGAGAAGATGGTAGTGCATCAACAAGGAAGTGAATTCTCACAGGTACCATACATTTAATTTCTGGACTTCTCAGCCACTAGAATAGTGAAAAATAATTTTATTTTGGTACTGGGGATTGAACCCAGGGGCATTCTACCTCCAAACTACACCCCAAGCCCTATTTTTTAGTTTGAAACAGGGTTTCACTAAGTTGTAGAGGGATTCACTAAGTAGCTGAGGGACTCACTGAGCAGTTGAGACTGGCCATGAACCTGCAATCCTCCTGTCTCAGCCTTTCAAGTACTGGGATTAAAGTTTGCACCATCATGCCTGGCTACATTTCTGTTGTTTATAAGCCACCTAGTCATATGGAATTATCTGATAGTAGTTCAAACTAAGATAATATTTATCCAAATTTTGAAACAAACTTTGTAGGGTTATAATGTGATTAGAAATATACTGTTGGTAGGTATTCAAATTCTAGATTATCTCAGAATTAAAGGAACATGGGAACACTAAATTTCTCTTTACAAGAACTGTTCTTTTCATTGGATGCTTTTACTTTATGAGATGGCCAATTTGACACATCAATTTGAAGAAGCAAAGAGATGCCCAAATAGCTGGTAAGACATCATTTTGGGGTGTCTATGTGTAAGTGTGGTTCTGGAATACTTTGACATTTGAACACTAGTCTTTGCAAAGCAGATTACCCTCATCAATGTGGGTGGGTATCATCAAATTAGTTGAGGGCCTTGATAAAAGAAAAAGAAACAGAAAATTGGATATTTTTCTTAGAGTTGGATATTGCATCTTCTGCTTTCAGACCTCAGAGTATCAGGTTTTCAATTCTTCAAGCATTCTAGGTATTTCTGTTTTCACTAAATTATCTGTGTTCTCTTTTGCATGCTCTCTCTCCTAGATTAATCACACATCTATCTCTTGTACAAATAGCAAATTAATATTTATTTTTACTTTTGTAAACATTTGGTAAATTTTTAAAAAGAAAGCTATAGGGAGGACTTCCGGGAAGATGGTGACGGAGCAAAACGGGGCTTATGAGCCCCGCTAACAACCAATCTCTATTACCACAAAATCAGCGCCTCTCATAGCCAGAAAACACCATCAGCAGAGAAACAAAAAATGTAATTTTAAGGGACAGAGAAAAGAGGGCTGGAAAAACGAGACACCAGAAACCAGACTACAGTGCTGCAGCCGGAGCCACGGCGTGAAGCGGCGGGTGCCATTTTGCCTTGCAGCACCAGGCTCCAGATAGGAAGGGAACTCATAACGGAGCCCAGAAACTAGAGAGGAGATACACCGGCCTCACGCTCGAGAACGCGGCAGCAGTGCCTTACTGCTGGTGGCAGCGGCGAGTTCACCGGACAGCACCAGACCAACGCACTCAACAGCCCACCAAACTCCAGAGAGGAGCGGCGGACAGCGAGCAGAGGTGAACCGCTGCAGAACAGCTGGGCGGGATTCGGCAGATTTCTCGGCGCAGGGAACAGCTAAAGCTCCCAGGGGCTGGGCTCAGCGCACCCTGCAGGGACTCAGAGTGGAGTTCAAAAACAGAAAAGAAATACGCCAGCCTCACGGCCGAGGGTGTAGCAGCAGCGCCATATTGCTACCTGCGGCAGCAGCAGCAAATTCACTGAGTCCATGACAGCTCCATCTGCGCACTCAACAGTGAGTCAAATTGCGGCCCCTAGAGGAGAAATCCCAGTACTGTACTCACAGGGACTTGAATCAGTGGAGGAGTGGTGGTGGCAGAGATATTACACCATAGAAGAACGCCCAACCTGGCACCCCCCACGGTCTAAAGCAGCCTCGATTGACTCCCTGGGTCTGAGACTCTGCGATACAACCCAGTAAAGAAGTAGTGGGGACTGAGATACCACAGACTCGAGATCCACAGCACCTTAAGTGAAGTCGTAGTGACCCAAGGGAAGAACCCAGAGAAGGCACAAACTTCCAAAATCATGGGAAAGAGGAATAACAATGGATCAATGAAGGCCCACAACCCCACAACATCAGAACCCGATAAAACAGAAATTCAGAGATTTATAGAAGATCAAATCAGGAAAATAACTGTAGAAATAATAGAGGTATTTCAAAAAGAATTCAGAGAGAGCCAAAGAGAGATAAAGGATGCAATTAATGAAGTAAAGGCCTCAATTCAAAGTACAAACAACGGATTAGACCACATGAAGAATAGAATCTCGCTCCTAGAAGATGATCATTCAAAAAATGAACACATAGTTTCTAATCTAGAAAAAAAAATCCGACAGCAGGAATCTGATATTGAAGAAATATGGGCCCATTTTAAGAGAGCTAACCTAAGAATAATTGCAATAGAGGAGAGAAAAGAAGGTGAAACCAAAGGGATTAACAATCTTTTCAAGGAAATAATAGCAGAAAATTTTCCAAACATAGAGCAAGAGGTTGATACACAGGTCCAGGAAACTTATAGAACCCCCGTTAGAGAGGATCAGAGAAGAGGATCCCCACGCCACATAATTGTCAAAATGACCAATGTGGAAGCCAAGCAGAGAATATTAAAGGCAACAAAAACAAAGGGCCAAGTGACATTCAGAGGCAAACCAGTTAGAATCACTCCAGACTTCCCAAACCAAGTCATGAGAGCCAGAAGGGCTTGGAGTAACATATTCCAAACTCTGAAAGAAAACAACTTCCAGCCAAAATTTCCTACCCAGCAAAACTTTCTATCAAATTAGATGGGGAAATAAGAAGCTTCCACGGCAAACAGAAACTGAAGGAATTTATATCTTCAAAACCAGCGCTAGAGAAAATACTCAAAGAGATTAACTACAAAGAAGAAATAGGTAACATACACCAGAACCAGAGAAATAAGATTTTCCATCCAACAGACAACTAAGATTGGTTACCTGTGGAGATTCATTATTTATGTTAGTCTTTTACCTATCTCTAAATTGTATTGTTTGCTTTTATTGTTGCTAATTTTTAGGATTTCTAGTTGGAATATTAATATACCTTCAGATATAGCATTTGGAAATATTTTATCCTCTTCTATCAGTAACTTTTAACTCTGTTTACATTG
The DNA here is from genome assembly GCF_963383645.1 of Muscardinus avellanarius. Classification (NCBI taxonomy): domain Eukaryota; kingdom Metazoa; phylum Chordata; class Mammalia; order Rodentia; family Gliridae; genus Muscardinus; species Muscardinus avellanarius. The sequence goes on along the minus strand of NC_137786.1, from coordinate 25,754,519 downwards.
TCTTTGGATATACAATTTTTTTTATTTTTTAGGGAGTTTGTATACTCTTCTATTGCCTGTGCCATTGAAATCATATCCAAGAAATCACTGCCAATTTCAATGTTGTGAGGTTTTATGACCCAGTTTTCTTCTAAAAGTTTATAGTATTAAGATTTATATTTAGATCTTTTATCTATTTTAAGTTAATATTTGTATATGTGTTAGGTAGGGGTCCAATTTTATTCTTTTTCATGTAATTATTATTTTTCAACAATATTTAGTTAAAAGATTATTATTTCCTCCGCCAAATGTTCATGGAAACCTTGACAATATATGGAAGAATTTATCTCTAGGCTTTTATTTAACTCCAGTGGTTTATATATCTGCCTTTAGAACAGTACTACACTGTTTCAATTATTGTAGCTTTATATGGTTTGAAATTAGAAAATATACATCTTCTAGCTTTGTTCTTCTTCGAGATTGTTTTGGGTATCTAGAGTCCATATTCCATATCAGGATAGATTTTTTTCTGAAAAATAAATAAATAAATATATGATAGCTTCACCTAAAAAAAAAAGAAAAGAAAAAAAATTCTCTGGTATGAAAGAAAGCAAAAAGAAATATTGAACTGTTATCTTTTAGTCATCAAAAGCTTGGTATAAGACAAATGAAACTTTTGTGAGAGTATCATCTTCAATATTGGATAAATTGCTATAAAACTAGATGTCAACCACTAAGTCAAGCATGGGAAGGATGGATGAGGAGGGAACGGGGTGGGGATCGGGTAGGGGCTAACTGGGCGATGTGTGCATGTATGTCTACTAAAGTATTTTCTTTATACCATTATGATGTATGAATACATTGCACCAATAAAAAAGAAAAAAAAAGAAAAAAAAAGAAAGCTATAGGGAAATTCAGATAAGTTAATTTTAACACATTTACATTCTCTTAATAAGATTTCATCATATTTATTCACTATGTCTAATATTGTCTTTCACATTAAATCTTTACAAAATGTGTTTCCATATATATAGTTTAATATATATGTTTGTGCATGAATATTATTTTTATATATGTGTACATTCTAGAAAAATGGTTTACATTTTCTAAGTGTGTGTGTGTGTGTGTGTGTGTGTGTGTGTGTGTGTGTGCATATTTCTGAAGTTGGAGCCCAGGGTGCTCTACCACTGAACAATCACCTCAGTCTTTTTATAATTTTTATTTAAAGAAAAGGTCTTATTAAGTTGCACAGTCACATGTTGTATGTTTGCTTCTTTAGCCTCAGTCTTCTGAGGAGATAGATTTACCAGTCTGCACCACAGAACCTGGCTAAACAATGTTAAATAACATAAATGATATTGCACTGTAGGTTCTCATCTTTTTTACTTGGTCTGTTTCTTGCTGTGGTTGTGGTTGTGGTTGTGGTTAATGTATGTGTGGGGTGAGGGGTAATGACAGAACCTTATTTCTACATCCTCTCTAAAAGGAACAGGCCTTTTTGCATTCCTTTTAGAATGATGACAGAGGCATTTTTCTCTTAAATGAAAATGGTTTCTATTGTAATTAATTTCATGTAGCCCATGGATATGTCTTCAAGGACAGTGAATTTATGATTTTTTGTTTGTTTTCATTTTTGTTATTCCTACTGTGTTTTGTTTTAATAAAAAATATAGGTTTGATATATTGTTGTTTTGCAACATCTAAAAATAAAATTACAGTTCAGAGAAACATATTTATAGCCCTGAGAGAAATATCAAAGGTTCAGCTAGCTACACATGATATTTGCTATCATAGGGCAATGAGAATTTTGGAACAAACACTGGTCTCTTTATTTGTAAAACACAGACAGGAATCTATTTTCAGTCAAATTTCTCAGTGTTGGAGTGAAGATGCCCAGAGCTAAGGTGAGCTCAGCTGGAAACTTGTGCTGTGACCAAGGATATTCCCATGGAAGCAGAATTAAGACAGACACAATAGGTCTTAGGCCTTCCAGGCAGCATGCTCCTTGCATAACATTCTTTGTCTTAAAACTTGGATTTAAATCCTCAATATAAGACAGAAGAAATGACTTCACCCCTGTTTATGTTAGCACCTACAATCGCCAACTCCTCCTTTTTTTCCTTATTTCCTATAAAAAAAAAAGGCTTCTTACAATATCCTCTCTGATTTCCTGTATTGACAAAGGCATTACAAATGCTCTACTATCTTCTAAGGCAGAGAGAAAACAAGCAGAAAAAAGTCTCATTTTCTTCCTATTTCACATGCTGAGTGTGTTCTCTGAAAAAAAGAGAAAGATGTCATATTAAGGAATGAAATAAATTTCATTAAATTTAATACTAAATTTTTTATGTCTTTTATTATCTGAAACAGAAAAGCCAAAATGACACCTTAACCCTTCTGTCTTAGCAAATGGAAACATTAGGAGAGGAAGCTGGACTTCATTCAGTGATTTTTATATTCTCCAAATCTGCATCCACCAATAGAAGATACCAGTAGATGTTAAAACACTTCTAGTTGTTCAGCATTAAACTGAATTATTATACTCACTTGCCTGACCCTGCAGACAGCAGCTTCTTTTGGTCCTATTCTAAAAATGCAAGTGTAACAGCATTTCATCCTTCCTCTCTAGAGGATGACCTAGCTTCCTTCTTTACAGCTACAGTGGAGAGGTTTGGGCTAGCTAATTTTACATAAAAAGCATCTTCAGCCATCAACTGTTCTTTCAAAGTAGGTCACAATCAATCATTTTGAAGGTTAAATTCCTCTGAAACATTTAGATTAGGTTCAAACAGAAGCAGTTCTTTTTTTTCTTTAGCAAAATTGATTTAAAATGAAATTTAAATACATAGGCTAAAATACCTTTTATGGCTTCAGTCAATAAAATATTTCCAGATGAGTTTTTACTTCTAATATTGTTTGTCCACAGACTGAACTGAAATAGAAACTTGCCTCTACACACATAATTATTATGGATCACCTCTGATTATAGTGCTATCCTTTGGATATTTCCTCTACTGCATTACTCTGCACCAAATAAAGAGTCCCCAATAACCACTGATCCTGCACTTTCCTCCCAGTATTATCTATAGAATCATTACTTATCCCAAGTATTAAAATATTGTAAAACTGACTTTGAAGAAGAATCCGACAAATATACACAATATTGAGTACTCAGCCTCTGTTGATAAGTTGGTTGGAAATGAACAAAAAGCAAAAGTGAGTTATATTATTAGTATAGATGAAGTAGATTTAAATATATAAATGTATACTAATTTGGTTAAAATAAATAATTTTTCTTTTACTGAAAATACACAAATATATTTTGTACAGCACCCTGAAAATGATAAAATACCAAATATGCTAATAAAGTTGACCCAATGTGAGAAAATATTAAGGATTATAAATTTCTTTTTTATTTAATAATATTTATAAAGCATAGAAACAAAATCACCATTTGGGCATATTGAAATGCATGCTAGTAAAATACTTTAAATGCTAACAGGAACAAAATTCAAAATGGACTGTTGTTTTTTTTGAGTTATTGCTTTAGAATAGCATATGGTAACTTTAATATTTGACTGCCTTATAAAACTCCACAAAGTATAATTTTAAAAAACCAAAAAACTAAGAAATTAGATAAATCTCAAATTTGTCTACAAAATTATATAATGAATAATTTAAAATAGTTCTTATGTAAATATTTTTAATAATGATATATTTTGACAAACATCCTATATTTATAGTACTATATGCAAATGTATTTAATACATAATTCTAAAACCTCATTGGTAAAAATGCCGATAAGAATATTTAATGGTTTGGATTTAGAATGTCCACAAGCTCTCACCAAAACAATATAACAATGTTGAAAGCAGAGCTTGGTTTTTAAGGTTGGTTATAATCTCTAGTGAAAACCTGGGCAGGTAGGCAGGTCGGGTATGGCTAGAGGAGGTAGATCCCTGGGTTGCAGCTTTGGGGATTATATATGATTTCTCTCTCTCTCTCTCTCTCTCTCTCTCTCTCTCTCTCTCTCTCTCTCTCTCTCTCTCTCTCCTTCTGTCCTCTGTTATGTGAAGAGGAGAGCCCATGTGCTCTCCCTCTCTCACTTGATTTCCTGCCACCATGCCTTGAAATCTAGAAGCTGACTTCACATGGATTGAATTCATAATTTCTAACAACAACAAAAAAATATGTAAATCTTTTTTTCTATAAGTTGTATGGTCAGATCTGAAATGATGGCAGTGGAAATGCTGACTGAGACAAAAGTTGGTTCCAGGAGTGGGGTAACTAATATATTTAAGTCTGATAATGTGGACTGTAAGTCTTTGGAACTGGTTTGTGCAAAGAAGCTGCAAAGGAAAAACTGTGTTTAGAAAGGTAGACAGTATTCATTGTGCTCAGGAGATTTTTGTCGTTAAAGAGAACTCCATGGAAAAATAAAATAGAGGCCAAACATGTTACATTCTGCCAGATAACTTACTGTCATTTTGTTTATGTCCTGAAAGGCCAAATTTAAAAATGGTGGATTAATTAAATTAAAAACAGAAATATCACAATATCCAAACTTCATTATGGATATTGATGTCTTTCTTTAGCCAGTTATACAATGAATTTCAAGAACAGGAGACAAAGCAAAAAGACTTTATAGTCTTGCAGTTTGGCCAGAAAGGCATGTGCAAATCTGAGGCCCAAAGAGATGGTGCTGTGAAAGAAAGTAAAATGGCTGAAGAAAGATCTAATGCCTTAATGAGATATAAAGAAAGGAATGAAAGTCAGGAATGTTGAATATTTGCATAAAAAGAAAAGAATGAGGTTAGGAAACTTTTTAACCATAGAAACAAGAGAAGTTATTCTGAGGAAAGGCACTCATTCCTTTCTCCTGGCCCTGGTGGAGGCAGGTTCAGTACCACCCATGATGCTAATCAGGTCAGCCATGGTCAAGATGGAGTCAGGCTTCGTAGCAATGATTAAAGAGGCTGTATGACTACCTTTTTCCCCGGTAGTTGATTTGGGTGCTCACATAAGACTGGCTTTGCTGGGGGTGGGGTGGGGTGGGGGGGATGGTCATAGAGGTTTCCCTCCAGATTTTGGAGGAAGGCTTGGGAAGGCAGGCAACATATGGAATTTTTGGAAACTCCAAGCAGGCCCAAATGGAGTAATTTTTATAGTTGTGAGGGTGATGTAAAGGTTTAAGGAAAAAGAAACTGTTATTTAGAAATGCCATAAACTTGGACTGACCATGGGAAAGGGCTGCAAGCTGTGAAATGAGTTGATGAAGCTCTTCTTGAATATTCAGTCCTCCTGCCCCAGCCTCCCTAAAGTTGAATTAAAGGCATGCATCAAGGTGAGCATAGTGTTGCATGCTTGTAATTCTAGTACTTGGGAAGATGAGACACAGGAATCACAGGTTCTCTGCCAGCCTCGTGAACTTAGGCCTCTACAACTAAGTAAGACCCTGTGTTCAAAATAAAAATAAAAAATAAAAAAAATAAAAGAGACCTCGTGGTGCATTTCAGAGTTATAATGCCTCTGTGTTCAATCCTCAGCATAAACACAAAACAAAACAAACAAAAAGGCATGTAATCATCATGCCTGATTAAGACATTAATTTTGCGATTGGAAATATAAAATATGTAAATCTATATTTTAAAAGGCTTACAAGTTTTCATAGAAGACCAAGGAAGCCAGGCATTGTAGCCACACGTTTGTAATCCCAACATTCAGGAGGCTGAGACCGGAGAATCGCGGTTTACAGACAGCCTCAGCTACTTAGTGCGGCCCTCCACAACTTAGTGAGACCCTGTTTCAAAATAAAGAATAAAAATAGGGCCGGGGGTGTGGCTCAGAGGTCAAATGCTCCTGAGTTCCATCCCCAGACCTGCAAAAAAAAAAAAAAAAAAAAAAAAAGACCAAGGAAAATAAATCTGTTTTTCCAAAATATTAGGAAATGAAGTACCATATTTTGCTACAATAAATTACATTCTAAAATCCTGAATTCTGCAGTCATTGATTTTACTTTCTTTAGTTAGTATTCACTATTTTTTTTTTTTTTTTTTTTGGTATGGGGGATTGAGTCCTAGGGTATTTTACCTCTGAGCTACCTCCTCTTCACTATATTTTATTTTATTTTTTTGGAAACAGGGTATCATTAGGTTGATGAGGATCTCTACTTGCTGAGGATTCTCCTGTCCCAGCTTGCCAAGTACTTGGGATAACAGGCATTTACACTATGCTAGGCAGTATTGTTTATATTTTAAATCATTTAATTGTTATGATAGGCCTTATGCTCCTTAAATAAGTTTCAGAAGAAATTGGAGAAGGTAGTAAAGAGAAGGCATTTGGGTCAATGATAGGTACAATTTTATGTATAGAAACTTTAATTTCACTTTTTTACTACATTCCTTTTGTGCCCATCAATTTGTCTAGAGTGCTGCTGCTATGCTCCTACTTTTTCCTTGTATGCAGATCCTTTATACCCTTGGCTGCTCCTGGTTTGTTTCAATTTCAGCCGCTGACGTGCTTTCCTTTCATCTTTCTCTTCTAGAAATGCGTTGAGCCTTTCTTATTACTAAAGCCATTAGTTTTATTAGTTCAATGAGAATTTGAAGGGAAAGGAAAATAAGCTAAATCCTCAGTTGAATACCAATAGATTTCTTTCAATCGTGAACCAAAACATAGCACACTTCAATACCATTGAGGAAAAGATTATAAATAACATGTTTTTATCATTTATTACAAAAATAAACATAAGATAACAAAAAGGATGTGATGAAGAAAAGAAAAATGTGATAATTGATTCATTGAGATGCTGATCAGGAGATATTTAAAGTCTTTTGAACAAGTACTAGACTTTCAAGTATATGTAAGAATAAAATTATTCTTTGGTCTATGTAAGAGTAAAATTATTCTTTGGTCTAACATCTTTTTTGTGTATCTTCTAAACAAATGCATCAACAGCTTCTTGCACTGGACTCTTTTTTTAAAGGACATTTACTTATCAAGAAGCTTGGGAAGATAGAGATAATCTCTCTTCTGAGAAGATTTTTCTTTTTACCCTCTAGTATAATCAAGATAATAGCTTTCATTGGGACAAAGAGTAGGCAAGTTTGGTAATATCCCCTTATATAATACTGGTCTGCCTAATATCAGGTTCTTGTTCTGTAAAGCACCATACTGCACATGAAGGAATTATCTAGCCCTTATCATAGTGTCTGATATTCCTCAGGGAATAAGCACAAATAATAAAGCACAAATAATAAGTCCTTAGCTACTGCTATTACAATTATGAATACATTTTCTTTCATATTTTTGGAAAACTACCTTTCGAATTACTACAGACTAATTTTCTAGTTGGTAAGCAAATTAAAATACCATATCATTTAGAGTTCTCACTAACATGATGCTTAATGATACAAAAATCGCCAACACTACTAAATCGTATACCAAAAATATTAAATGTTGACAGAAATGTGTGGGTAATACACATTTTGTGTAATATAGATGGTAATGTCCTGAAAGAATAGCCAATAAATAAATCTCAGGTGTATTTATCAATGCATAGTATTATAATTATGTGGAGAGAATTAGAGAGGTGTGTCAGTAAATTTTTAATTTCTGTGAGAAAAATACTTAAGAAGAACAACTTAGAGAAAGAAACATTTATTTATTATTTATTTAATTTTTATTGGTGCATTATATTCATACATCATATTGTGGTAAAAAACTTGTGTGTACAAACATGATTTATACATCACTGATTTAATCCCTACCCAAGGAAACATTTATTTTGGCTCAGAGTTTTAGTCCATGGTTAACTGGCTCCAAGACAAAAAAAACAACATGGTAGACAGGCATCAGAGAGGAAGCTATACAACTCACAGAAACTGAAAAACAGACAAAAGAGCGAAAGAGAGAAAGTAGGAGCAAGATATAGCACCTAAGGGCACACTCTGTTGACCTAATTATTTCAAACGTGCCTCACATGTCTGTAATTGTCATCCAGTAGCCCATTCAAATCACTAATCTAGTCAATGGATAATCTACTGATTAGATTAGAGTTCACATGATCCAATCCCTTCTCCATAAGACATATTCCCAGACATTGGGGCCCAAAGCTTTAACACATGACATTTTTGAGGGGAAGTATTTCAGATCCATATTATAATAGATGAACAACCTATGGGTAGTCTTATAATAGAAATATCAGACTGAGAGTTAACTCTTTTTTTTGGCATTAGTCGGGATTGAGCCCAGGGGTATTCTACCCCCAGCCCTATTTTTTCATTCTTTATTTTAAAACTGGTTTAACTAAGTTGCAAGCCTCACTAAGTAGCCGAGGCCAGTGTCAAACCTGTGATCCTCCTGTCTCAGACTCCCAAGTACTGGAATTACAAGTATGTGTCACCATGCTCAGCTGAGAATTATCTTTTCTTGTCAAAATATTTTTCCATCTCATGAGTTATAGAATTAAAAGTAAATATATAATTCCTTAAGAATTCTGTCAGAGTAATTTACTAATCAGTACTTAAAATTAAAATAAAATTTTCATGACATATAATTAGGACTTTTTTCTTTCATGAATTGAAGCAACAGAAAATCATTCTCAAATATGAGAAACCTTTTAGATATATATATAATCTTAAATAGATGTGTGTGTGTGTGTGTGTGTGTGTGTGTGTGTGTGTGTGTTCCTGGCAACTGAAGTCAGGGCTTTGCACATGCTAGAAAACTCTCTACTTCTGAGCTACACCCTAAACTTTTAAATTTGCTTCATTGATATATATTAAAGTAATAAAAAGTCAACCCAAACTAAAAGAGCTTTAAGAATTTACAACATGTAATAGAGAGAATGTGATAGATTAAAAAAAAAGAGAGAGATATCAAGTGACAAATTGTAATATGTTCTAAGTTTCCATTAGATAATCTTTATCTCAGATAATTTTTTATTAAATTAGACACAGAAATGATCATGTTAAAAATCTGGGAGGCAAGAATTCTTACCCATCACTAAAAGTAGTGATGGGTATAATTTTTGACTTAGGGACCCATAGTAAAAGACAGAATAACAAAAAAGTATACAAATATATTCAATAAAATTTTGTTTGTTTGTTTGTTTGTTTTTGGTGGTACTGAGGGTGGAACCCAGAGGCTTTCTACCTTCAGGCTATACTCCCAGTCCTTTTTTATATTTTATTTGGAAACAGGGTCTCACTAAGTTGCTGAAAGCCTCACTAAGTAGCTGAGGCTGGCTTTGAACCTGTGCGATCCTCCTGTCTCAGCTTCCCAAGCTCAGGGATTACAAGCGTGCACCACCACACCCGGCTCAATACAATTTTTAAGTGACATGAAAGCCTTAGGAAATGTGAATAATAAATTTTATACTATTTTATATAGTAAAAAATTAATACTAGTAAAATAATAGCTAACTGAACAAAGTTTCTTTATTCAGATTCCTCTTTCCTCTCGTTTTTTCAAGAATATTGGTCTTTCTCTTTTTTCAAGTTTCAGAAGATCATTAATCAATGTGATAAACTCTAGCAAGTCAACATGATTTCATGCATTTAAAGAAATACTTCTAGGTTAAATGAGAAATTGTGCAGATGGCTTCAGAAAGACCTTCAGTCTAAGCAGCTTTCTAGTGAAACATCTCATTGAGAACTTTGGACCTTCTTCAGTTTGTTGTAATCCACACCCACTGAGTAGAATTTATATTGACCATTGGGATCCAGCTTGTTCTAGGTCTTTGGGATATTATTCCTGTCCCAACTGACATCTGGATTGAACAATGCCAGATGCAACACATACACTGCTGCTTCTATACCTCCTGCTCCAATAAAGACAAAGACGGGAATCAAGCTTGGATGCTTCTTGGCCTGACCTGGGATCTGGTGGATCAAGCTTGCAGCAGACCTATCCTATGTATATTTCTGACAGGGAATTATTTGCGTCAGAACTCAAACCCTTGGATGGACCAGATAAGCACTGTTTTGGGAGGACATTTGTTGAGACCTGTGATTGACAGCCTTCTTTCTTTCTTACTAGGAAGAGTACCACTGGAAACAAGCCTCATAACCTAGTTTTGAGGAAAGGGCATACCATTTTTTTTTTTTTTAATATTTTGTATCGGGGAGAAAAATAGAGTGAACTTTTTTTCTTTTTTTTTCTTAAATGCCAATGTATCACTTGGAGGGGCAGTATGTCATGAAAAAGAAGTGAGATTGTTCTTTCTTTTTCTTTTCTTTTTTTTCTTTCATATTTTCTTTTTATGGTATTGGAGATGGAGTCCAGGGGCATTCTACCTCTGAGCTACACCCCCAAACCCTATTTTTTTTTATTTTATTTTGAAACAAGGTCTCACTAAGTTGCAAAGGACCGAACCAAGTAGCTGAGGCTGACTGCAAACTGCAGTCCTTCTGTCTCAGTCTCTGGAATGCTGGGATTACAAACTTGAGCAACCACGCCTGGAAGATTTTCCTTTCTTAAAGGCAAATAAATTAATTCTCAAGACAAAAATTCATTTTTATTTTATGTTTTAGTATCCAAATAGAGGAGAATAGGAACTCTCACCTCAAAGGGATCAAAATCACAATGAAAAAATAATAAAGCAAGATTAGATCATTTTGTGGCAAAATTATATTATATATAAAATATTAAAAATAACATCTCTAATTTTTAAAATTGTTACATTACTACTACATAACAAAATGATGTGTAAACCTACTTTCAAAAGGTATATATTTTCAACATTTAAAACATTACATGTTGCCGGGCGTGGTGGCGCGCGCCTGTAATCTCCAGGCTTGGGAGGCTGAGACAGGAGGATCCCACAGGTTCAAAGCCAGCTGCACTGGCTTCAGAGACCCTGTTTCCATATAAAAAAGTATAAAATAGGTCTGGGAGTGTAGCCCGGAGGTAGAAGGGTTTCCAGGAACCCCAGTACAACCAAAAAATAATAATAATAAAAATAAATAAAACATTACATGTATAGCAATTTATGAAAAATACTACAACAAAAATTATGGCTTCATTTTTATAAATTCTACTTTCTTATGGATTGTTTTAGTTTGGTCTGTTCCTTAGTTCTTAAAGATTATTTCCATCTGATTATATTGAATATCTGCATGTGCCACATGGAGGTTTTTTACATAGATCATCACAAGAATTAAATTCATTACTCATTATAGACAAAAGTGGTGTTTTAAAGTACTCATCAAAAGAAAAGTTATATAGTAATTAAAACCTTTATGGCGAGATGAAGTATTAGCTGCACATAGATATTTTAATTCTAGAAAAAAGAGCATAGATTTCATTCATTCCTACTTTACTTTTAAGTTAACTGGAAAAAAAATCAAATTACTCATGTCACCAATTTCTTCCAATTTGGTAGAAGAAGACAATAAGATTTATTAAATTTGATTTGTAGCAATGTTTAGAAAGATGATTGTGCTTTAGGATATAAAGTTATATTTATAAAGATTTGAAATTTATAAAAAATTTAAAAGATACTTTGCTGAAGGGTAAAAATAAATCATCTACACTGTCCCTCAGTGAACAGTTCATACTTATGAATTAGGTCACATACATAAGAAAATCTTTTTCAAAAACATTTTTCTGGATTCCAGCAATTATTTTTGGAGCAGGAACACTAACTGAGAGATTAACTTTTCTTGAATTCTTATGCCTTAATCATTTCCTCAAGTTTGTTGTTCTATCAGGTACTTAGCTAACATCATCAATTCTATTTTACATACACAACTCTAAGAACAACTAAACGATTTAGAGTTTTACCTAATTTACCTAAGTGCACTAAGCAAACACCAAAGTAATCAAGATAGATGTGTGCAACTAAGCATTACCTAATATGGAACTACTGCTTAGGAAATATACATTTATTTCATCACTGTCTAAACTTCATAGAGTATTCTTATACAAGATTAAATGATATGAGTTCAGCATTAAATTTGACTTTTTGAAGCAATCAAAGCACATGAGGTGCATGAAACAGCTACCAGAAAAAATGGCATTTTTAATATCTAATGTATAGGTACTACAGGCTATGATACTAAGATGACTGGGAAAATACTTAGGCTACAAAGAAATCTTAATTTCATTATAATCCTATGGGACCACTGTCCTATGTGCTCTGCTGTAACTAAAATGTTGTTATATTAGATTTTAGATTGTTGAGACAAGTTTTATAATGCCAATATAATTATAGTAAAGAAGGAAAGATTACATCTGATACATCATGGATTCTGACTTTTAAGTAATATTTTAAAATCTTTTTGTCTATTAATATTTTTAAAAATGCAACATGAAAATTTTTTTTAATTAACAGCTACCAAAAAATAATTAAAACATTTATATTACGTATGGAATTTTTACAATATTTTTTCACTTGAAGATACAGCTAATACTCCATGGTTCATTGATGGTAACATCTTCCACCTAACCAAGTGCTGATTAAGTTATTTACAAATACATAAGAAATATTGAGACTTTTGATTACATATTTATATATGCTTTATTTAAATGCATAATTTAATCTAGTAGAACTTAAATTAGATGATTTTGTGGGTATTTTTGTCTTATTTATTTATTTATTTATTACTTATGGTTCTCAGGATTAAACCAGGGACATCCCACCTCTAAGCTGTATCCCAAGCCCTATTTTCTTTCTTTTCTTTTCTTCCTTTCTTTCTTTCTTTCTTTCTTTCTTTCTTTCTTTCTTTCTTTCTTTCTTTCTTTCTTGTTTCTTTCTTTCTACTTTTTTAACTTGGAAATAGGGTCTTGATAGGTTGCTGAGAGCCTGGATAAACTGCTGAGGCTGGCTTGGAAACTGTGATCATCCTATCAGCCTCCCAAGTACTAGATTTATAGGTACGTACTACAATATCCAGCTGAGATAAATTTTGAAACAAACACTTTTCTCATGCTTTTGTACTACCATACTGAATTGTATAACATTAATTTAGATATCTATGAAACATACAATTTTATATTGTCTATTTTAATATTTAGAATATATTTAAATAAAACTGGCTAGATTTTACACATGATAATTTTGTTAGCAGCAAAGAAGATAACTTGCCATAGAAATTAAACAATCTCTTCTTGCACAAAGCCTTAAAATAGTGCCAGGACTAATTTAATTTTTCCAATTCCCGATAATTTTTAAGTAAATATTATTAGTTTGCTGATACCTGCAGATTATATTTTATGGATTTTTAAATATATTTTCTAATTAATGGGATTAATAACCAAAGAAATATTTTTATATTTTTCAATTTTTAATTAGGCAAATTAGGCATGGAGTATAATAGAACAAACAAAATTAGAAAGGAATGGGAAAAAAGGAAAATATCATTTTGAAATCTGGAAAATGAAAATATAGTTTTAAAATCTGAGAAATTTTATAATCTAGTTTTATTTTAACAGAGCTTATTTATTCTTTAAAAAATCCATGCCCATAGTTTTAAAGAATAATGAGCTGGCTTCATATAAAAAATTCTTGAGGCGACAAAACCTGAGAGAGCTTCACCTGTTGCCAGAATGTACTTTGCTTCAAGAAAGAAATCCGAGAAAAATATGTTCTCATCTGAGAACAGAAATATAGTATCTAATATTTTCAGTTAACTATTATAATAACTTGTGATTTTCAAATCTCTCTCATGAGAGCATAAAAGTATAAACATAAGAAAACTCAAAATCTAAAAAGGATTAGTTATTAAACGTAATATTTAAACTTTTATTTCAATCTGTTTTACTTGCAATAGTAAAAGTAACTATATTTAAATAAAAGACATGGTAGTATTATTTCAAATTTAGTATATATTCTATTATCATTACTCACATCTTTAAAAAATGTGATTGTGAGACAGGATAGAAAAAATAAAATATTAGGTAGATGCCAAATTGAGAAGAAAGGAGTAATATAGTTTTTGTTTTTTTGTTTTTTTGTTTTTTCCGTACTGGCCTCCTAACTACACCCCCAGCCGTGAACTGCGATCCTCCTGTCTCAGCCTCCTGAATGCTGAGATTACAAGCGTGTGCCATTGCACATGGCTGGGAAATAGAGTTTTTAAATCTAGAAACTTCATAATTCTTAGCTTCAAATGCAGAGACTACTCCTTCTTAGACAAAAGCCATTGGTGGGCCACACTTACTAATTATAATAGTAGACCTGGCCTGACTTTTTCTTACGTAAAAGTCTTCAATAGGACAGACCCATACACTTTTAGAAATAATAGTTCATCTGGCCTGTCCTTTAGTTGAGTTCTCAGTAGCCCTGGCCTAAACTTTTTAATCATAATGGCCTAGATAACCATTAATTTCAATGACCAGAAATTCCTGAGGAAGTCAGCACCCTAGATTCATGCCTCAATTCCTTGAGATTCATAAAAAAAGACAGAGAAAAAACATTCTCAAGGAATTCTCACCTTTTGTCAAACTCAGTATACACCAATGAAATGGAAAGAACCTGAAAATTCAAAGAAAGGAGACTCAGCCATTCCATCACCTGTTCTTGACATGCGGCCCTAGCCCCTCTCCTCTCTGGGTCCCCTATAAGAAAAGAACTGGAAAAATCCCAAGGGCCTCTTAACACTCTCAAGGTGGCCAGCATTCTATCTTGAATGTGTATTCCCACTTTTCCTAAGTAAAACCTCATCTTTTTCTCTGACTCGAAATTGCTGAAATTAATTTTGCCATGGAAGCCAAGAGCCCTGAGGGTCCTGAGATGAGTTCCCATCCCCAAACTGGGAACTGCTCGGGATTCCTTATGGAAGTATCCTGTTTTCTCACGAAAATTGATGCTATAAATTCAGAGAAAATATATAACTTTTGTTATTTCCTCTTAATAAATACAATTCCAATAATTTATTTTGTTATTTCAAATATCTGCAGAAAGTTTTCTTATCTGTAGTTAGCATGTGGCCATAAGTAATGTAAGTGGTTTCTGCTTTAATAATGTAGCTGAAAAAGACATTTATTTACCTAAAGCTTTACAACTGGAATGAAAGATAATCCAATAAAGATTTTAGAAGCTTAGACAAAAAGGGTGTGGCTCAGGTTCATTTCAAAGATCTGTTGTATATAACAGATGAAGCCCTAAAGTCTAGGTAATACTAGTTGAGCCAAAACATAGAAAATGCACAACCAGACTTAAGAATATCTGACTTTATAAGCCAGAAATATGGCCTATTTTGTGCAACAGAGACTTATTATTCAAAGTGAAATAGGAACAACAAAATCAGTAGCTTATGTATTTTATGCCCTGTATTTTTCATAAAATATTGGTTACATAATTTTATATGCATATTATAAGCTTCACTGCACTTATTTTCCACTTATAATTTCATTGAATTCATTTAGATAGTGGGAAAAATCCATGGTCAGCATAAGATTTAAAGATCCAAATAATTTGTAAATTTTTTGACACTGAAATAGATTATGTAGCTACTAGACCTTGATAATAAATATCATATATTATGCAACTACTTTTTAGATTAGTCTATATTTGTAAAATTCTGTTGCTATGAGAATATTTTCTATCTTATGTGCCTACTTTTCATCTTACTATTTTTCATTTGAGCCAGTCTTTCACATGTTATCATGTTTATTTTGTTTTGTGTTCTTTATGAGTTTTTTCAGAAATCCATATAATTTCTTAGCCCATTTAGGAATAAATCTTTGGTTTAGCAGATATCATTTTAACTTATATTGCCAAATTGTGTTCTTTTATGTTTGAATGTTTATTTTCTCAACTATAAAATATAAGTTCCATTCATGTAAAGAGTTTTATGTAATTGAGGTGACAAGGCACACACAGTATTGATGATTTAAAGGATATTCTTATTGTCAAATTACTACTTCAGGCATGGTTGCTATTAGAATAATTACTACTTTAGTGTAATTTTTTGCTAATACAACACTTACTTTTTTTTTTTCTTTTTTGGTGGTATTGGGGTGGAACCCAGGGGCTTTCTACCTCCAGGCTATACTCCCAGACCCATTTTATATTTAACTGGGAACAGGGTCTCAGTAAAGTTGCTGAGAGCCTCACTAAGTAGCTGAGGCTGGCTTCGAACCTGTGCGATCCTCCTGTCTCAGCCTCCCAAGCACGGGGATTACAAGCGTGCGCCACCACACCTGGCCAACACTTACTTGATACAGTTTAGTTGAATGAAAAACTGTACAAAGAGAAAAGAAGTGTAAAAAATACTATGCTTGAGACCTTGAGACAAATTCATTTGATGAATCAAGCCATTTTTTTTGTTTGTTTGTTTGTTTTTTGTTTTTTTGGTGTTACTGGGGTTCCTGGGAGCCCTTCTACCTCCGGGCTACACTCCCAGACCTATTTTTGCATTTTTCTTTGGAAACAGGGTCTCCTAAGCCAGCGCGCGCGGCTGGCTTCGAACCTGCGCGATCCTCCTGTCTCTACCTCCAAAGCGCGGGGATTACAAGTGTGCACCACCAAGCCCGGCCAGTTTTTTTTTTTTTTTTTTTTTTTTGCAGGTAACAGACCATTTATTGAAGTGCTGAAACAAATAGAAAACATAGTCCAGGACACCATCACAGAACAGCGCTTTCCTTGTGAGATACTCTCGGCTAAGTAAGGATTGAGTGAGACAATAATAAAACAAATACCCGTAGGCTTTTCAAACGGCAAAACCAGCTCAGGGTTAGCTGTGCTTCTAGACCTTGATGATACAATGATGTCCTCAAACTTTGCTTTCAGACACTGGATCACTGCTTAAGTAGCCTTTATCTGCCCCCCTAATTTTTGTTGAAGATGCCCTTGAAATTAGATTTGATGAAAAATCCTTTGTTCTTGACAAAGCATATGTATATTGTGGCATCACTCTAAAACTAGAGATTTTTTTTAACAATTTTTTTATTGAACATAAGTAGTATATATTTACACTATATTTGGTGCCCTCTCCCCCCCCGCCCCCGTCCCCCCCCCTCACCAATGGTTGTCCAGGTTAACCATGTCTTATTCATAATTTTACACATGTTCAGGTGTAGACCCTCATTAATCAAGATCGGCCTTTCTCCTCTCCTATCTTTCCATTAAAACTTAGCTAGTATTTCCCCTCTAATATCTGGGGTCCTACTGGTATCCTTTGTGTTTTCTAGTTTGGGCATATTGGAGGAAACATGTGTATCCTCTCCTTCTGTGCTTGGATGATCTCACTTAACATGATGCTCTCCAGGGGTTTCCATCTTCTTGCAAATGATATAATTTTGTTCTTCTTTATGGCTGAATAGAATTCCATTGTGTGTATTTCCCACAGTTTTGCTATCCATTCATCTGTTGATGGTGATCTGGGTTGGTTCCATATTTTGGCTATTACAAATTGTGCTGCTATGAACATAGGTATGCATATGTTGCTGTATTTCTCTGAATTCAACCCCTTTGGAAAGATACCGAGGAGTGGTATAGCTGGATCATATGGTGCATCTATTCCCACCTTTCTTAGGAATCTCCACACAGATCTCCATAGTGGCTGAACTAGTTTGCACTCCCACCAACAGTGTAAAAGAGTTCCTCTTTCCCTACATCCTCGCCAGCATTTGTTGTTGTTTGATTTCTTTATGCTTGCTACTCTGACTGGGGTTAGATGGAATCTCAGTGTAGTTTTGATTTGCATCTCCCTGATGGCCAGTGATGAAGAACATCTTTTCATGTATCTATTAGCCCTTTGTATCTCTTCTTTTGTGAAGTGTCTATTTAGTTCATTTGCCCATTTCTTGATTGGGTTGTTTGTTTTGTTAGTGTAGAGCCTTTTGAGCTCTTTGTATACTCTGGATATTAGCCCCCTATCAGAATGGTGGCTGGTAAAGATCCTTTCCCATTCTGTAGGCTTCCTCTTTAGGTTATTGATAGTTTCCTTTGATGAGAAGAAACTTTTTAGTTTGATGTTATCCCACTTGTTTATTCTTGCTTTAATTTCCTGAGCTTTGGAGGTTTTGTTGAGAAAGTTACTGCCTGTGCCAATATGTTGTAGTGTTGAACCTATGTTCTCCTCTACTAACTTCACCATCTCAGGTCTAATTTCTAAGTCTTTGATCCATCTTGAGTTGATTCCTGTGTTAGGTGAGATATAGGGGTTTAGATTCATCTTTTTACAAATGGTTAGCCAGTTCTCCCAGCACCACTTGTTGAAAAGGCTGTCTTTTCTCCAGCGTATGTGTTTGGCCCCTTTGTCAAAGATTAATTGACTAAAGATGTGTGGGTTTGTTTCTGTATCTTCTATTCTAATCCACTGGTCAGTATATCTGTTTTTGTGCCAGTACCATGCTGTTTTTACTACTATTGCTCTATAGTATAGTTTGAAGTCTGGGATTGTAATGCCTCCTGCGTGTTTCTTGTTATTGAGAATTGCTTTGGCTATTCTAGGTCTTTTCTTTCTCCATATGAAGTTCATGATTGATTTTTCTAGGTCTCTGAAGAATGTCACTGGTATTTTAATGGGAATTGCATTGAACCTATAGATCAGTTTTGGCAGAATGGCCATTTTGATGATATTTATTCTGCCTATCCATGAGCACGGGAGATCTTTCCATCTTCCAAGGTCTTCTTCTATTTCTTTCTTTAATGTTTTATAGTTTTTGTTGTAGAGGTCTTTTACATCTTGGGTTAGGTTTATTCCTAGGTATTTTATTGGTTTTGAGGTTATAGTGAATGGAATTGTTGTTTTGTTTCCTTCATTGTGGGTTCGTTGTTGGCATAAAGAAAGGCCACTGATTTCTTTAGGTTGATTTTGTAACCTGCAACTTTCCTGAATTTGTCAATCAGCTCCAGAAGTCTTTTGGTTGAGTTCTTTGGGTCTTCCAGATAAAGGATCATGTCATCTGCGAATAAGGATAGTTTTACTTCCTCTCTTCCTATGTGGATTCCTTTGATTTCCTTCTCTTGTCTGATTGCTGCAGCAAGAGTCTCAAGGACTATATTGAAAAGGAGTGGTGATAGTGAGCATCCTTGTCTTGTTCCTGACTGTAGCAGAAATTCTTGCAGTTTTTCCCCATTCACTATAATGTTGGCTTTGGGTTTGCAGTATATTGCCTTGATGATGTTGAAGTACTTTCCTTCTATCCCAATTTTTTGCAAAGTTTTTAACATAAATGGGTATTGGATTTTGTCGAATGCTTTTTCAGCATCTATTGCTATGATGATGTGGTTTTTGTTCTTGGTTCTATTTATGTGGTGAATAACATGTATTGATTTGCATATGTTGAACTAGCCTTGTTTTTCTGGGATGAAACCGACTTGGTCATGATGTATTATTCTCTTGATATAGTTTTGAATGCTAGTATTTTGTTTAGAATTTTTGCATCTATGTTCATTAAGGATATTGGTCTGTAGTTTTCCTTTCTTGAGATGTCTTTGTTTGGTTTGGGGATTAATGTGATACTGGCCTCATAGAAGGAATTTGGAAGAGTTCCATCTCTTTCATTTTCCTGGAACATGTTGTGAAGTATTGGTATTAGTTGTTCACTGAAGGTTTTGTAGAATTCAGCTGGGAACCCATCTGGGCCTGGGCTTTTCTTTGGTGGAAGAATTTTTATTGCCATTTCTATTTCTTTGGTTGTTATTGGTTGGTTTAGGCTTGCTATGTCCTCTTGGTTGAGTGTAGGAAGGTTAACTGTGCTTAGAAATCTGTCAATTTCATCCAGGTTTTCAAATCTATTGGAGTATAAATTTTTAAAGTAGTTTCTGATAATATTTTGAATTTCTTCACTATCAGTGGTGATATCTCCTTTTTCATTTCTAATTTTGATAATTTGAGTTGATTCTCTTTTTCTTTTGGTTAGGTTGGCCAGGGGTTTATCAATTCTATTAATCTTTTCAAAGAATCAACTTTTTGTTTTATTGATTCTTTGAATTGTTTTTTTTTGTTCTCTATTTCATTTATTTCTGCCCTAATTTTGATGATTTCTTGTCTTCTTCTGGCTTTGGGAATAGACTGTTGCAGTCTTTCTAGGTCCTTTAGTTGTGTCATTAGGTTCTTTACTTGGTGATTCTCTGTCCTTCTTATGTGGGCACTCAATGCAATAATCTTTCCCTTAGTACTGCCTTCATGGCGTCCCATAGGTTTTGGTAAGTTGTGTCTCTGTTTTCGTTTGTTTCCATAAATTTCTTTATTTCTTCCCTAATTTCTGCTCTTACCCATTTGTCATTCAATAGTGTATCATTCATTCTCCATGAATTTGAGTACTTTCTTTCGAGTTTCCTGTTGTTGATTTCTACTTTTATTCCATTGTGGTCTGAAAAGATGCATGGAATTATATTACATTTTTTGAATTTGCTGGTATTTTCTTTGTGTCCCAGGATGTGATCTATTTTGGAGAAGGTTCCATGGGCTGCTGAGAAGAAAGTGTATTCTGTAGTTCCTGGTTGAAATACTCTGAAAACATCTATTAGGTCCATTTGGTTTATGGTTTCCTTTAGTTCTAAAGCGTCTTTACTCATCTTTTGCCTTGAAGATCGATCCAGTGGTGTGAGAGGCATATTAAAGTCTCCCAGAATTATTGTATTTGGGTCTACTTGGGATCTTATGTCAAGAAGGGTTTGTTTTACAAATGTGGTTGCACCCACATTTGGGGCATAAATATTTACTATCATTATATCTTCTTGGTGTATTGTTCCTTTTAATAAAAGGAAGTGCCCTGATTTGTCTCTTTTGATGTGTTTTAGTTTAAAGTCTGTTTTGATGGATATCAGGGTTGCTACCCCTGCTCTTTTTTGGTCACTGGTGGCATGGTATATCTTTTTCCATCCTTTCACCTTCAGCCTGTGAATGTCTTTGGCTGTGAGGTGAGTTTCTTGCAGACAGCATATATTTGGATTATGTTTCCTAATCCACATTGCCAGTCTATGTCTTTTGATTGGTGAGTTAAGTCTTTTGACATTAAGAGATATTATTGAAATATGATTTTTGTTTTCTGCCATTTTGTGTTCTGTCTACTCTTGGGTGGTGTGATCTTTCTTCTTTACTTAAATGGCCCACTTATTAACTTCCTCTCTTCTCTGATTCTGAAGTCTGCTTCTTTTTTCTTCCTTATGATTTATTTCTTTAAGAATTTTCTCTAGTGTTGGCTTGGAATTCATGAATTTTTTGAGATTCTGTTTATCCTGAAAGACTTTGACTTCCCCATTGATCTTGAATTGTAGCTTTGCTGGATAGATGAGCCTTGGCTGGAAGTTATTTTCTTCCAGGGTCTGAATCACGTCGTACCAGTCTCTCCTAGCATTTCTGACCTGGGTTGTATAGTCTGGGGTGATTCTTATTGTTTTGCCTCTATATGTAACCCGTCCTTTTGTTCTCACTGATTTTAAGATTCCTTCCTTGGCCTCTATGCTGGTCAATTTGGTTATTAT
This sequence comes from Muscardinus avellanarius, assembly GCF_963383645.1. Lineage (NCBI taxonomy): Eukaryota > Metazoa > Chordata > Mammalia > Rodentia > Gliridae > Muscardinus > Muscardinus avellanarius. Next base: position 25,733,155 of record NC_137786.1, on the reverse strand, counting down.
GTGGCCTGGAGTGGTTTTTCTTTGGTCCTGTCTCAGTGGAGTTCTGTATGCCTCCTGGACTTGAAGATTCAAGTCTCTTTCCATATTTGGAAAATTCTCTGAGATTATTTCCTTGAAGATGCCCTTGGTCTGTACCTCTATCCCTTCCTTGATGCCTATTATCTGTAAATTAGGGCACTTCATATTATCCCATAATTGCTGGATGCTTATGTTTTGTTGCTGTAAAGATTTCTGCATATCGCTGACTGTGTTTTTGGTTTGGGATGTACTGTCTTCTAATACTGATATTCTGTTTTCCATTTCATCTAATCTTCCAGAATTTCTTTCTATTGCTGTCTTCATTTCACTTATTGCCTCTTTCATTTCATTCCAGACCTCTTTCTGATTCTTTTTTAGTGTTTCTAATTCACCTTTAACCTCCTCTATACTTGTTTTAAATCCTTTCATCATATTGGACATCAAGATTCTGAACTCCCCTTCTTGCATTTCTAGTAGGTCAGTATTTGTGATTTCTGCTGTCTCTTCATAATTCCTGGTTCTCATATTTATAGCGTTCTCTGTCCTGTTTTTCTGATTTCTACCCATCGTTCGTGAGTACTGTACTTAGTCAAATCTTAATATTAGGAGTTTGGGGGTATTGGTTAGTCAGCAGAGCCTTTCCAGTGTTGAGGGCGGGTGATGTGTAAGGAGCTGGGGTGATTGGTAAAGGAATCGGATTAGGTAGAGGTTATGTTAGGTTGAGAAAGACTTTAAGTATGATAAGGTAATAACTTGCTAGGAATGAGAGAGAGTTAACTACTAGGACTCTTGTCGTTGGTAGAGTAGAGTAATTATGGATATAAGAGATACTTTGAGTATTAAACCAGGAGGTATATTATGGGGAAAAGTTTTGGGGGAGAAAAGTATGTAGGTTAGTGTGGGTAGGTTTGTAAATAGGGATGATGGAAGGAGCAGACAGACATAAAAAAAAGAAAAAAAGAATCCACACAAGATACCAAGACTATTATGTAATCCAAGAAAAATGAAGGAAAACCAATCAAAGGAGGAGAGTGAAAAAAAAGGAAGGGAAGAGGAAGAAGGAGGAAAAAAGAACAAGAATAAAATAAAAGGAACTAGCAGCTGTGTGAAATAAAAAAAATAAGGCAAACTATCCAATGTGTGTATGGGTATATATATATATATATATATATATATATATATATATATATCAACAAGTTAAAGTAAAAGAAGTGTGGGTTAAAAGAAAAAAAAATAAATAAAACAGCAATAACCATACCAAAACAAAAGCACTGTAAAAGCAAAATAAAACAAAACATCCACATTAAGAGTAAAACAAACAGTCCTCCTTATTTACGCATATGGGGTCAGGTCCAAATAATATGTGCGTATCTGATTGCTTTGGTAGCTTTCAGAATACCATCCAATGTCTCTTAGTTTTCTTTGTACTCTATTTTTATCTTCTTAAGTCACTCTGGGTGTTTGGACACCTTTCTCTCCTTTAGCTGCTTTAGGTTTATGTGTCCGGATGTCTGATTTCACTGTTATTTGATTCTGTACAATTCACAGGTTCTGCGAAATTCTAACCTGTGGTCAGCACCTCTGCACTCACCACCCTAGCCTCCAGCCTATGCCTCCATACAGCAGGGGTGGAGAATGACCAAAGTATAATTGGAACCTCCCCCTGAGGTCCTGAGCAGATTTTGTGGCCCGATGGATTTTCTTGTGTCTCTGGAAATTCCAGCTGGGCTAGCCGGTGTGGTCCCAAGATGTACCCTGGGCAAATGGATGCTGGTTCCTGGATGCCCACACTTACTGCCAGAGCTCTGCCTATTCCAAGAGTGCAGGCTGGATGCGCTGCTAATACCGGACCCAAGTGAGAGTGGATGCAGCTGTCTATTGCTACTGGTATGCTCTTCCAAGGTGTATTGAGCTGTGTTCTCACTTAGCACTAAGCCTCTGGCTACCAGGAGGGTGGGAACACCCAGGGGTGGGCCAGGGGTACAGGGTAGGTGCTCAAGGGTCCAGTGCGCATTGTCCAGCAATGGTCTCTGCCTCCCGTGGGACGTAGAAGCTGGGGGTGCCCCAAGGAGATTTCCGGGTCACCCAGGGCTTTTGTAGCCTGGGAGGCAGGCTCTGTCAAGGTGGCAGGGGCTAGACACACAAGCAGACTCCAATTTAGGGGTGGCAGTGTACAGGCACTGACTACTAGCAGGGGACCATGGCGCCGGCAAGGTGCGCGAGGAGAGTGCTCGGTTCTGAGGCTTGGGCCCATGCTGGGGGGTTGAGGCTGCGCACACGCTAGGATCCCAACTTACCAGGGCACCCTCAGGTACCTGACTTGGTGCAGGAATCCATGGGAGTCTCTATGCAGTTGTGATACGGTCGCTGGTGGGCACACAGAATTCTGGTGGGTGCTGCTCGCTGTTTAAGATGCGGTCCTAAGTCTGTTTTTAGTCCCGGATTATCTTGCCGCAGTAATATCAGGCAGGCAGCTCCTTGGGCAGCTGCAAAAGCAGCCCGCCGATCAGCATTCCGCTCAGCGTTCCGATTGTATCTGCAGCAGGTCCCGTGTCCGATCTTTGTTCTTCTTCTTCAAGTTCAGGGTTCCGCCGAGGTACCTGGATGTGTTTTGGTTCCTGGTATGTATTTATTTTGTTGATTTAGACACTGCTTTCTAAGTATTTAAACTTTATTTGCTTCATCTACTGAGAAGTGCTGTGTCCCTCGGTCGCCATTTTGAAAAAAAAAAAAAACCCAGCAAAAATGTTAGTGCTTGAGTCCTAGAAAACTAATGAGAAGACAATAGAATAACAAGTGGTAGGAGACAGGGAGCTCATTTAAGCATTGATAGATTGAAATTTAGAGTCTTACATGACCATGAAGACTATAGAAAAATGAGCAACACAATGTAATCCCAGCTTTCATAGATCCTTCTGGTTGTTCTACTGAATGTACTGAATCTAGCTAAACTAGGAGACCTAATCGAAAAAAAAATTGCCCTCTACTCAGGCTATATAATTTTGAGGTCCAGCAGTAAAAAATGAGAACATGTGTTCCCATTTTAAGAAGTTATTCAAATTCTGAAAAGAAACTGTAAATGCAGAAAAGAGTCCTTCTTCCAGATTTTCATGACTTGGAGACTATACAGATTGCTTATATTAAAGCTGCCTCTGTTCGCAATTATTCTTGGAATGGAACGTTGATATTGATGGTGGAGAAAGAAGACTAAAAGTTGAATGCTGAAGGTATAGCAGATGGGATTTCTTTATAATATAAATAAGAGCTATGTTGGTAAAGGAGGGATATAAGTATAAAAAGAAAGATTTGGTTTATAATTAAAGAATGAATTTGACCCAAATGGAGATGAAAAAAGGAAAGAAATTGGCTTGCTGGGGTGGTGTGTGTGACTCTCCTTGTTTTGTGATTTTATGTAATACATTGTTCCTGAATTATGGCTCATTTTCTCTTTTATCAGTGTTATTTGTTAACACAACTTAGAAAATATTTTAATTCCTAATATTTCCTTTTAGGAATATTGTATATATTTTAACAAAAAAAGCTTCATTTCTATAATGTTTTAGAGTTTGTAAATTTTTCTATAGTTAATAAAATATATTAATAATTGTCATTAAATATGTACTTACATTTGTGATACTTATATTGGTTGCATTTATATTTAATTATGATTTTACTGTCTTTAAGGTTCACTAATTTGATATCTATTTGAAAAGCTTCATTGGTAAGTCAAATAATTATCTATATTCTATTAAGTAACTGATATCTAATTTTCTTTCACCACAATTCTTACTTATATCAGTTATATTAAGACTTAAATTGTGAATATTATATGAACAACCAAGTGTAATTTTTCATAGATATTTCTATATTTCAACAGGGTTTTTCTTATGTTGACTCTTTGTTCTCTAATTTTAGATGCCTCTAAAATACAAATGCCAAACATATTGCCTATAATTGCACTCACAATTGGTAATAAATTTAAATAATAAGAATACTTTCTTGGTCACTTTCTCTCAACACACATATACACATGAAAGTACATATCCAGGCTTTAATTTTCATTCTATTGCTATTTGATAATCTATTTGATTTTTTAATCAAAACTTTAAAAAAGCAAAAATCCTGCAGATGCTCTTGAATTGACTTTGGGTGTCAACATGGACAGGAGAGCTGAGAGCTGATAAAACAGTGTACAAGGAGCAAAAGACACCATCATTTTTTCATCAGTGTTTGTTTTTAAAAAAGATTTTATCTAAGACTGAAGATTATAGAGGTTAGTTTTGAAGGTATGGGATGAATTAAAAAATAATCAATCATGTTGTCAAAGATTTGTGTAGCGGAAAGCAGAATTTAAAATGGAAAATATTACTTTCCAGTGTCTAATAAAATTGAGGATTCAAAACACATAATTAAATCTGTGTTTTCTAAACTTATTGAGGTCAAACAACTGAAAGTTTGAAAATAATGTTTTACCAACGGGTATAACTATCAAGAAAGTAATGAAAGAATAAACATAACAGACTCCAGTAAATTAGTGAAGAAAAGAAAGTTGGGTCATGGTTTATATTATTTTTATTTCTTATATGAAAAGTATTTTATCAAGAACATGGGTCTACCTTGCTTATCTAATTCCAAATATAAAAATCATATTTATTACTATAAAAACTATTTATTTAGAGCCAGATGTGGTAGCTCACGCTTGTAATTCTTGTATTTAGAAAGCAGAAAGTGGGGGATTGCAGGTTCAAGGAAAGCCTCAGAACGTAGTAAGACTTCATCAATCTAGCAAGACCCTGTTTCCAAATAAGAAATAATATTGGGCTGGGAGTGTAGCTCATAGGTAGAATGCCTCCGCGTTCAAACCCCAGTATTACACATACACACACACAGACACACATACAAAAACTATTTATTTGATGTTTCTCTTTCCACTTTATAATTGATGTTAAAAATATTTGGAGAATTTTGTAATTTCCAAAGTGGTGTGTGTATGTGTGTGCATGCGTGCGTGCGTGGGTGCATGTGTGTGTATGTTTTAAAAGAGAAAGGCAGAAAAATAATGACATAACAATAAAATCTTAAGCAACTATATTTCTGATAAGAATTAATTATATTATCTTTTCAAGTATTAATTAAATATATTTGTATTTTCTTTCATTTTTACATTTTTTCATTGCTTTACAATTACTATACATAATAATTGGTTTCAGTGTGGGATGTTTGTATACACAAGTAACCTAATTTGATCAACTTCATTCCTGAAAACTTGCCCTTAACTTCTTCTTACCCTCTCCCATCCTCTTTCTCTATTATATTCTATTTTCATGAGATTACTAGTTTTTTCTTCCTTTCTTTTTCTTTCTAGTTTCTAAATATGAGAAAAACACACCCTTGAAATTTTGAGTCTGGCTTATTTCAGTTAATATGATTTCTCCAGATTGTGTTTTTAATAGTCTTAAATTATTATCAAACAATGTATAAGGAGTAAATTTTTATTGGTTTTAGTAGTGAAATCAAAGAACATAGAATGCAAGGGAAGAAACTTTTATAATTATTTTTGTCACATTCATAAGAAAAACCAAGTCCTTTAAACTGAGGCATCCGAAGAAAATCTTTGAAAGAAAATACTTTTACACTATATGCATTGCTAGAGATGCTGCTTACAAATTTTGATTACATATTCTGAAAAAGTATAGCAAGTGAAAAATAATATAATTTCACAATTATGGTAATTCATATCTATTCATAGTCGATCAGTAATTTTAGACAATTTAACATTTTTCTTTTTTTTCTTTTTAAGGTAGTTTTTTTTTTTTTTTTTTTTTTTTTTTTGGTGGTGGTACTGGGGTTCCTGGAAGCCCTTCTACCTCCAGGCTACACTCCCAGACCTATTTTTACATTTTTTATTTGGAAACAGGGTCTCCTAAGCCAGTGCATGCAGCTGGCTTCGAACCTGCCCGATCCTCCAGTTTCTGACTCCCAAGCTTGAGGATTACAAGCATGCACCACGACGCCCTGCAACATTTTTCTATTTAGATAGAACTGTACATAGTTCATAAATATGTGTAAAGCAAAAGTCTATAAAGATGAAAATGATACAATACTGTAATCTGGAAACAAAAAGATCAATCCAAGTTTATCTAATAAAACAATCCCTATTGTGAATGTTATAACTTATTACTGATATTTCTATGTTTTTTTTTTTCTACACCCAATGTAAAACTGCAAGTTACACCAAATTTCTTGTTTATAAGAAGTTGTATTCCATTTCTTCAATTGATGTAATTTTTGTGATATATTTTTGCAGAGGTATAAAATTACTTTCACTAACCCAAATGTTCCTAAATAGTTTCATGGTCAGTGCTACCTGTATGGAAAAAATACAAGGTAAAAACAATTTTTTTCTTTTTTTATATTGAATGTTATCTGGAAACTTAGCACTGAATAAATTACAAGTTCACTATTACTATTTGATAATCTGTGTGCTAACTGCTTTAGAATTCTGGCTTCCACTTTTATTCAACTTAGTTTCTTAATTCTACTCTATTCCATTGGGTAATATCTATTAATTTACTTGGTGAGCATTTCAAAAAAACAAACTTAATGTAGCCAAATAAGGACAATTAAAATGGCACAATGATGACATTAAGAGGGAAGTGTTTTTGAAAACAAAAGTGAGAGTTGAAGGAGAGCCTCTAAAAATAAAAACAATTTTAATAAAATCATCCTTTATCTTTTCATATAGATGCTATTTAGGAAGTCATTCATGCCTTTGTGAATCTTCTAGATTTCTTGGTTTTATTTTTCATTTTCAGTTCTAACTTTCCCCTTAAAGCATGTTTTTCTTCTCCTTTTAATTTTATCATTTTATGAATATTTATAGAACAGGAATGACTTTCTTACTATACTATTGATGTAGAACACTATTTTCACATGAGTAAAATAAAAATGTGTTACATTGAAATGGTAGATTTTGGTTATCAATGAGACTGAACTAAGGGATACCCAGGTAGCTGGTAAAGTATCATTTATTTTCAATCATTACAATGATTATTTGCAATGCTTCACTGGGCACTGAACTTGTTTCTTGTCTTTTGAAAAGGAAACTCCAGTAACAAGGTGTTTGCAGGAAAGATTGGGCCACCACAGATGTGTCTGGGAGGGTTTCTGAAGGAGACTGGCATGTGAGTCAGTGTCCTAAGTAGGGAAATCCTTCCTCAATGTGAATAGGCACCAAGACATTGACAGGGATGTGGATGGGACTAAAATGTAGAGGAAGGCAAAATCGTGTTCGGCTATTGGAGTTAAGATGTGCACCCTTCTGATTTTTGGTGTCAGAATCCTAGATTCTCTAATTTTTGAGCTCTGAAATGTAAACAAATAGGCACCCCCAATTTACCTGGCTTCTCTAGGCTTTTTAACTTTGTTGGTTTTAGGGCATTCATACTTGGAGAGGCCACACTTCTATGATTCCCTGAGATTTCATCTTGCATATTCTTAAATGATTTATTCAAGCTTTATAGTAGAGAGAGACAATTCTGACAAATGCCTTCTCATATCACCGCATCCATCTATGAATTGATAGATGAAGATATCCTACCAGTTCTTCTTTCCGGAGAAGCCTGGCATAAATCTACATGTTTTAATTTTTGTTCTGTGAACCATAAATCGATAGTAATGTGCTCATGTTCTCAGTATGAAAATAATATGTTCATGCTGCCAGTGTGAGCCAATCAGTGGTTCTTATGGAATTACATAAAAACAGAGCGACTTAAAAATATCATTTTATTTGTTCCTTATGCTGTGTGTCAGAAACTTGAGTCAGGAACAGATAAGAAACGTTTCTGAAGGATTTATTCTAAAGTGCTCATGAGAAGCCTTGCTAAGGCTTGAATTGTTCCCACGTGTTTTCACATGGATGTTACTGTGGACTGTGGCTCTATAGCTCACCTTTATGTGATTTCTTATCTTCAAATGACTTCATTTTTTATATAGTAACCTCATGGCAAGATTTTAAAGAGAAATAGATGTTAGTGAAATTCTTGGGGAGTTATCACTTGAAATCTCTAAACGCCATTTTGTTTGCCATTCCTTTGGTTACACAAAGTCATATTTTCAGTCAAAATTTAAAGGAAAAAAAATACAATCTACTTCTTCTTTCTCTCTCCTTTCTTTTTTAGTCTAAAAGAGATTGATCCAAGGGCATTCTACCACTAAACTACTTAACCAGTTTATTTATTTATTTATTTATTTATTTATTTATTTATTTATTTATATTTGTAACAGTCACTACATTGCTACATGTTGGTCTTGAACTTGTGAGCTTCCTGTCAAAACTTTCCAAATACTGAGATTACAAGTGTGTGCCATCACACTCAGCATGGCATCCATTTTCTTGATGAAAAGCAATAAAAATATTGCAAACAAACAAACAAACATATAAAGGCTATTCACCCCCCAAAATGAACAATCTCCAACAAGTAACACAAATGAAATACAGATAGCTAATTTGGCTATGAAAACTCTTTTTTGGGGCGAGTTAGCCATACTATATTTGTTGGGTAAACATAATCTAAATTATGCATATAAATATGATGGAAGAGAATATTTTGACTGTTTTTGTGTTTTATTGTGGCATCCTGATCTCAGTTCACTCAAATATATTTCCCAAAATGTGTATAATGTTTTCCAAATGTAAACACCCTTTGATTCATATTATTTACTCTGTGCAAATAGGGAACAAAAAGCATCATTGAAGCATGAATAAATTTCATAAAATGTAATCCCAGCGCTTGGGAGGCGGAGACAGGAGGATCGTGCAGGTTCGAAGCCAGCCTCGCTGGCTTAAGAGACCCTGTTTCCAAATAAAAAAATAAAATAGGTCTGGGAGTGTAGCCCGGAGGCAGAAGGGCTTCCAGGAACCCCAGTACCACCAAATATATATAATGTTTGGCAGGTACATTTTACTATCAACTAAGCCAAACTGGAGATGGAGGAAGGGGACCAAGAAATGGGGTGAAAATTGGAGAAGGGATAAAAATATAATGTATAAAAGTATAATGTATGTGCATATGCTTTAACTTTCTGTACCTCATAATGATGTACGATTATAATGCACCAATAAAATTAAAAAATAAATAAATAAAACATAGATTCACTAAAATAAAAACATAAAAAGGAAAGATAAATAGTTCAATAAAATTACCATCATTTTATCTCTCTATATTTCTTCAGTTGTGGTAGGTCTAATTGCTCCTACAAAGCTCTGTGATAAAAAGAGATACATGGCCAGTTTATACTGAACACATTATTTGGTTCACATTATGTAAGAAGTATGGGTGGGAAAAAAAGTGTTATGTGTGAGAAAAAACAATGAACAAAACAGGGTAAACTCTACCATTCTACTACAGAACAATAAACATAACAAAACTATTTTTGTTAAATTGATATCACCTTGCTCATCTCTTTGACCTACCTAAAAGAATTTGTTGCCATCAGAATAGTTGTCAAATTGTAATTTATATGCAGAAAACCATAGGGAAAAAAGAGTGCAAATTTCCCTTGATAATCTCTTGTAGGGTCAAGTATGAATTTATGTCAAGTGAATCTTCTTATAGTCCAATCTAAATCACTCCTGCTGCGAATAAAACATACTCATCTCTCTGTGCACATGAATAACAGCTGGTTATAATACTCCTTCATATTCTTGAAGGTTATAGGTTTAAAAACACTAATTTCATTGGCTCTAAAAAAAGTTACAAATCTTGAAATATTTACAAGTTGATTGAAGGCATTTCAGTGATCATATTTCATAAGAAATACTAGTGTGTCAACAATAGACCAACAAAGTAATATTATTTTCTTTATATATTTCTGCTTTTGGTCCCTGTATTACCTAAGTTCATAACTTTGAAATAGCAATCTGAGCATAATTTTCATGTGAATCACATTTAGTGCTTTAGGTTTGTGTGTGTGTTGGAGTATAAGGAAAAAAAAATGAATGTATATAAAAGTATTTAAGTATAATTTAAAAACTAGAAATTTTTAAGAATTTAATCTCCTATGTTGTATCATTTTGATTTTGTTAATTTTCAACATCAAGCAGTAATAAAATTATAATTTAGTGTGACTTATTGAATTTCAGATTTGAATTAGGTAAGTAATGGTAAGGAGAGAGTAAGACCATGTTAGACAAAATATAGCTTCATCTACTTGGTATATTGTAAAGTTCTTGGGAGGTGATAACTTTTAAACCTTATTTGAGGTTACCCATCAGCTGTTTTATGATTAGTCAAAATTGGGTCTTTGGAGGCCAATGACTTTTGTCTAAATTTAAGCCTTAATTTAAAGGCTCATTTTGTGGGCTTTAATGTCCTGGTGTTCATGGTTCTGCCAACTCCCCAACTTTGTTTATACAGGTGGTCCTTAGAATGTAGCTCACAGAAGATGATACAGATGGTCTTTTTTAGCCATTTTTCTTCCAAAGTTCTCTGCCCTGCCTCATTAGTACATACATTAAGAAAAATGCAAATATACTCATGAATACACACATATACAAATATATGATATGTGTTATATATAAATATATTGTATATATTATAATATAATATTATATTATAATAATTATATAATTATGCATAATTATATATTACAATTGATGATATATTATAATATATTATATAATATATTACATATATCATATTTTACATTGTATATGTGTGTAAAAAATTAAGCAAATAAATACATACAGAAAATCAATAAAATAATATTTAGTTATATTATGCAAATAAAATATAATGATCAAACTTTTATCAAAGTTTATTAAAATTAGAAAGAAAATTGTGGTCTCAACAAGTTAATTTAAATATATTGAACAATAATTTATTACAAAAGGAATTTTTTTAACATTGAATGAATATATTAAATATGAATTCTATTTATATTATATATCTAGTAGCATAAACATATGTATTGTTTCTATATATTTTAATACCTAGGATCTATTATTTACATTTGTTTTGCAAGAGAAAAATGTATACGCTTTCTGGGAATGACAACTTAAATTTGTCCTAGTTGCTCTTCTCTCAAAATTTAGGTAATATTTTTGAATATTTAGAATATTAAACACAACTTAAACACACCCATTTTGGAATTAAATATTTGATTTAAAGTTTATTCAAAGTGAAATATTGAATGAAATTAGAGTTATTTTGAATTAAAATCCAGATACATGCAAATTTAGAGTTGTACATCTGAAAGTCAAAAAAATCAAAAATTAGAAATCTAAGACTATGGAGTAAATTTTTATTATGGAAGTACAAGGCATGGCTATCATGGAGTGAACTTTTCACACATACATTTAAATATTATTTGGAAAAAGTGTAGCAAAAATATTTGTAAAGTATTTTCAAATTTGAAAATTATTTTATTCTGCTAGAGCTTTTTAGAGGCATTATTTTATAAGTACTATCCATGTTATTTTACAACTTTAACTTTAAATTTAGAAAATTGTAAATTACTTTAAACCATTGATTGACACTAACTTTAAATCTGAATTGAAAAAAAATATTTTTTCTTGAATTTTACCTAAAAGATATTTTAGATGGTGCCATGGGACAAGTGTCATTATTACTCACTTTGATTTACAAGAAAGGCGAAATAAGCAGAAATCTAACCCTAAGGAAAGAGTCGGCTCTGCAACTTCTCTGGCTCTAAGAAACAGTTTACTATGGATAAGTTTACTATGAAACACGTCTCCTAGACTCTTAGAAATGCTACAGATTTCTTTAACTTTGTTTTTAACACATAAGTCAGTTTCACCATAAAATGTCTGAAGGTTACATTGATAATAATCATATCATTTTTTGGGGGGGGTTATTTTTCCTGTATCTATACTAAAGGTTTGACAGTACCCTAGCTTCTATTCCCACAGGAACTTCCTGGTAAAATAAAGTATAGGAAATGTTGTCTAAATAAATGTATAACAAAAGGAAATAAAATATAAGCTTACATAAATTTACATAAAATAAAACAAAAAATTTCAGGCTGATGATTGTGTTGTACCCTTTTATCTATTCATTTTTCTACATCAACATTAGAAATAATTGAAAATATCAAACTGAAAATACTTATGCCAAAATTTTTTTTTAAAATTTTTTATTGGTGCACTGTATTCATACATCATAGTGGGATACAAAGAAAACTTTTGTAGACATACATGCACACATCGCCAGTCAACCCCCACCCGATCCCCACCCCATTCTCTCCCCATCCCTCCTCCCCATGCTTGGCTTAGTGATTGACATCTAGTATTATAGCAATTTATCCAAAATTAAAAATGATAATCTCACATAACAATTTCATTTGTCTGATACCAAGCTTTTGATAACATAAAGATAACATTTCAATATTTCTTTTTGCTTTCTTTCTTATCAGAGAATATTTTTTTCTTTTTTCTTTTTAGGTGAAACTATCATATATTTATATATTTATTTTTCAGAAAAATATCTACCCTAATATGGAATATGGATTCTAGATACCCAAAACGATCTCGAAAAAGAACAAAGTTAGGAGATGTATATTTTCTGATTTCAAACCATATAAAGCTACAATAATTGAAACAGTGTAGTACTGTTCTAAAGGCAGATATATAAACTATTGGGGCTAAATAAAAGCCTAGAGCTAAATTCTTCCATATATTGTCAAGTTATATTTGACAAGGTTTCCATGAACATTTGGTGGAGGAAATAATAATCTTTTAACTAAATAATGCTGAAAAATTAAAATTACCTGAAAACATTTCAATATTTCTTTTTGCTTTCTTTCTTACCAGAGAATATTTTTTTCTATTTTTTTTAGGTGAAACTATCATATATTTATATATTTATTTTTCAGAAAAAAATCTATCCTAATATGGAATATGGACTCTACATACCCAAAACGATCTTGAAAAAGAACAAAGATAGAAGATATATATTTTCTGATTTCAAACCATATAAAGCTACAATAATTGAAACAGTGTAGTACTGTTCTAAAGGCAGATATATAAACCATTGGAGTTAAATAAAAGCCTAGAGCTAAATTCTTCCCTATATTGTCAAGTTATTTTTGACAAGGTTTCCATGAACATTTGGTGGTGGAAATAATAATCTTTTAACTAAATATTGCTGAAAAATAATACTTACATGGAAAAGAATAAAATTGGACCCTTACCTAATCCCATATACAAATATTAACTCAAAATAGATAAAAGACCTAAGTATAAATCTTAAGACTATAGACTTTTAGAAGAAAACCTGGGTCATAAAACCTCACAACATTGAAATTAGCAGTGATTTCTTGGGTATGATTTCAATGGCACAGGCAACAGAAGAGTATACAAACTCCCTAAAAAATAAAAAAATGTTGTATATCCAAAGACAATGTAAACAGAGTTAAAAGTTACTGATAAAATGGGATAAAATATTTCCAAATGCTATATCTGAAGGTATATTAATATTCTAAATAGACATCCTAAAAATTAACAACAATAAAGGCAAACAATACAATTTAGAGATAGGTAAAAGACTAACATAAATAATGAATCTCCACAGATAACCAATCTTAGTTGTCTGTTGGATGGAAAATCTTGTTTCTCTGGTTCTGGTGTGTGTTACCTATTTCTTCTTTGTAGTTAATCTCTTTGAGTATTTTCTCTAGCGCTGGTTTTGAAGATATAAATTCCTTCTGTTTCTTTTTGTCATGGAAGCTTCTTATTTTTCCATCTAATTTGATAGAAAGTTTTGCTGGGTAGGAAATTTTTGGCTGGAAGTTGTTTTCTTTCAGAGTTTGGAATATGTTACTCCAAGCCCTTCTGGCTCTCATGACTTGATTTGGGAAGTCTGGAGTGATTCTAACTGGTTTGCCTCTGAATGTCACTTGGCCCTTTGTTTTTGTTGCCTTTAATATTCTCTGCTTGGCTTCCACATTGGTCATTTTGACAATTATGTGGCGTGGGGATCCTCTTCTCCGATCCTGTCTAAAGGGAGTTCTATAAGTTTCCTGGACCTGTGTATCAACCTCTTGCTCTATGTTTGGAAAATTTTCTGCTATTACTTCCTTGAAGAGATTGTTGATCTCTTTGGTTTCACTTTCTTTTCCCTCCTCTATTCCAATTATTCTTAGGTTAGCTCTCTTAAAGTGGGCCCATATTTCTTCAATATCAGATTCCTGCTGTCGGATATTTTTTTCTAGATTAGAAACTATGTGTTCATTTTTGGAATGATCATCTTCTAAGAGCAAGATTCTGTTCTCCATGTGGTCTAATCGGTTGTTCGTGCTTTGAATTGAGGCCTTTACTTCATTAATTGCATCCTTTATCTCTTTTTGGCTCTCTCTGAGTTCTTTTCGAAGCACCTCTATTATTTCTACAGTTATTTTCCCGATTTGATCTTCTAGAAATCTCTGATTTTCTGTTTTATCGGGTTCTGATGTTGTGGGGTTGTGGGCATTCATTGATCCAATGTTATTCCTCTTTCCCATGATTTTGGAAGTTTGTGCCTTCTCTGGGTTCTTCCCTTGGGTCACTATGACTTCGCTTAAGGTGCTCTGGATCTCGAGTCTGTAGTATCTCTGACCCCACTACTCCTTTACTGGGTTGTATCACAGAGTCTCCGACCCAGGGAGTCGATAGAGGCTGCTTTAGACTATGGGGGGGGGTGTGCTAGGTTGCACGTTCTCCTATGGTGTGATATCTCTGCCACTGCCACTCCCCCACTGGGTCAAGTCCCAGGGAGTACAGTACTGGGATTTCTCCTCTGTGGCCCGCAATTTGACTCACTGTTCTTGAGTACGCAGATGTAGCTGTACTGAACTCGGTGAATTCACTGCTGCTGCCGCCGGTGGCAATATGGCGCCTTTGCCACGCCCTCGGCCGTGAGACTGGCGTATTTTTTCTTCTCTGGTATTGATTTCTACTCTGAGTCCCTGCAGCGTGTGCTGAGCTCAGCCACTGGGAGCTTTAGATGCTCCCTGCGCTGAAAGATCCTGCCTGGCTGTTCCGCAGCGGCTCACCTCAGCTTGCTGTAGCCGTCTGGTGAAATTGCCGCTGCCGCCGGCAGTATGGCGCTGCTGCCGCGTCCTCTGGCGTGAGGCCAGTGTATCTCCTCTGTGGTTCTGAGCTCTGTTCTCAGTCTGCTTTCTCTCTGGAGCCTGGTGATTTTTTTGTTTCTCTGGTGATGGTGTTTTCTGGCTATGAAAGGCTGATTTTGTGGTAATGGAGATTTGTTGTTAGCGGGGCTCTTAAGCCCCGCTTTTCTCGGTCGCCATCTTCTTATGCCAAATTTATAAATCAATTTTTTTTGGTACTGGAGATTGTATCCAGGGATACTTTACCTTAAGGCTGTATCTCCAAACATTTTTTTTAAATTTTGAGATAAGTTGCCTGGGCTGGCCTAGAACTTGTGATACTCCTGTCTCAGCTCTCAAGTACTGGTATAGGCATACACCATTTCACCTTACAATTTAACATCTTAAATGTACAAAGACAGATTAGATGATGATGCAAGACAAAAATTCTATAATTGGTTAGTTGTGAAGTATATAAGCAAATATAATATACAATTATATAAACGATATATTACAAACTAACATACTTATGCAAGTATGATCTAGTTATATGTAGTCTATGGTTATTCATATTTAACACTTCATACAAATACAGAACAAATATATATATATATATATATATATATATATATATATATATATTTGTTTCAAAAATTTTTCCAGATAACAAACTTAAGAATTAAGAATGCTATCTACACAAATTAGAAATCAAACAGAAAGTTAAATTTAAAAAAATTGTTCTCACATTGGTAGCATTCTAGTTTAGAAAGAACAGACATGTGAGAATTTTATGTCCATAGAATCCTGGAGAAAGTATCACTAGCTTTATGTGGAAACTATGACAAATTATATATATTTAAAGCTAAGAGAGAGCAAAACTATATTACCTTCACTCTCTATCTTCAGTCATGTTTTTATTAAGATATCAATATATCCGTTTCTATCTTAATTCAATTTTGATATACAGCAGACATATAATGTGCAGTTAAATATTCTTTTCTTTTTTCATTCAGAACTTTACCTTCTTTGTGTTCTTTCTAACAAGAAGTATAGTTATCAACTATTTCAGAATGATCATAAGAAGTAAATGTTTAATGATTCCACCCACTGTAGAAAGTTCTCATCACCAGAGCATATTCTATCCAATCAAGTGGTTGGCCTATGAGTAAAATGATGCAAGATATTTTAAAAAAACTCTTGCCTGTTCAAAATCTCTTAAACACTGCAGTGCCTAAACCACTTTAAAATTCTAGAGACTCACTATTTTTAATAATAAAATATGCTACCTAATAAATGTGTTCACATTTTTTACAATTTATATTTAAATACTCAAAATGTTTGTTACATCTTTATAACTAGGATAAATACTGTTTTTCTCTTTTTCATAAACTCAGGTTATTTTTTTCACATGATGAAAATGTATCAGTAATTTTAAATTCATCCCTAGCGCTAAAGCTTGGAATTTATGGGGGTTAATGGATCAGTTCTTTTACTTGCTAAATAAAATGTGTCCCCTTAGATGATGGTTGCCATTTCTTAATTAAGAATCTGCTAAAGTGCCATCCAAATGTACATAATTTATTCCCTTTATATTATTGAACTGGGAATTTTGCCAATGAATAAAATATCTTATTCTGAGGCCAAATGGTAACTAATATTTTAAAGCTTGATGAAAATATCATTTATTGAACTTGTTTTAATAATAAATCTCTAATATAATAGAGGGGACATCAGGGTAGTATCTAATTTGACTTTCAGTAAGGGCAATAGCTGACATCTAAAGTGATTGCTTCTTAAAGAAAGTAGTGAAACATCATTGCTACAGAAAGAATCTCTGTATGATGTGTGTGTGTGTGTGTGTGTGTGTGTGTGTGTGTGCACAACTTTTATTGATATTGCCTTTGTTATTCTTTTCTACTTAGAAATGACTTTTGTTGATTCTAATGATAAGAAAGGACACTAACTTTTTCTTTTTTTTTTTATTGGTGCACTGCAATCATACATTTTGATGAAGCTGGGGTTGGTAGAGGAATACATGCACACAGCACTCATTAAACCTTCCCCCAATGCCCACCCTATCCCTTCCTCTCCCCCTCTCCCATCATATGCTCAGCATTTTGATTTACTTTAGTAAGTTTGTGTATGTACATCATGTCCATTGAGGTGTTCCCCTCTTTCCCCTTCCCATCTCCCTAAGTTATATTGCCTTCTTCATTCATCTAAGATTTTTCCTTTTTTGTCTAGAGTCAGTCCTACGTCCTGTTTTCTCTCCAGTTTCTGCATATTAGGGAGAATATCTGACCTTTCACTTTGTGACTGACTAATCTCACTTAACATGATGTTCTTCAGTTTCACCCATTTCCCTGCAAATTAATAGTTTTGTTCTGTTTTATGGCTGAGTAAAACCCATTTGGTACATATCCCATAGTTTTGTAATCCATTCATCTGTTGATGGACATGTCAACCATTTCTATAGTTTGACAATTGTGAATTGTGCAACTATAAACATAGAAATGCATGCATTTTCTTGGTAGTTTGGTTCCATTCTTTTGAGAAGATACGTAGTAGTGGTATTACTGAGTCATATGGTAGGTTCATTCCCATTCTTCTGAGGATTCTCCACATGGTTTTCCAAAGTGGTTATACTAGTGGCAATCCCACCAGCAATGTATTAGAGTTTCTACTTCTCCACATCTTCACCAGCATTTGTTGTTTGTGTTTTGAATGATTGCCATTCTAATTGGGAATAGTTGACTAACAAGGTAGTTTTGATTTGCATCTCTCTGATTACTAATGATGCTAAATTTTTCATATATTTGTTTGTCATCTGTATTACTTTTTTGTAATGTGTCTACTTAGTTCACTTTCCCACTACTTCTTTGATAGAGGACTAATATCTGGAATATACAAAATAATCAAGAAACTCGGTGTCAAAAAAAAAGAACTTTTTCTTTAAATGGAAAATGATGTCAAGGACTTTCTAAGGGATAGACTTATGAATAAGACTGTGAATAGTAGATAGAAAGAGTCTCTAATGGTTAATCACAATAAAAATTGAGTCATTGCTTGCTTTTTTCACAAAAATTTCTTTTGAGAAGTAGAAGATTTTGAAAGTTTATCATTGTAGAAAAACTCACCAATTGTCATTTTAAGAGCTTCTTTTGCTTATGAACTATTATTTTCTTTTTTCTTTTTTCTTTTTTTTTGGGGGGGGGGTCTGAGGATGGAACCCAGGGGCATCCAAATTCTGAGCTAAAACCCTGCCCTATTTTTTATTCTTTAATTCGAAACAGGGTCTCACTAAGTTGCAAAGGGCCTCACTAAGTAGCTGAAGCTGGCTGTGAACCAAGATCCTCCAGTCTCAGTCTCTCAAATGCTGGGATTACAAGTGTGCACCACCACACCCAGCTCTGGGCTATTTCTTAACTTTGCTTAGTTCTTGAATATGGTGAGTCTCAAAATATTTATATCACTCCATACACTGCTTTTATGCTCATCATTGGACTAAGCTAGTTGTTATTTCAAATACTAATAGTAATTATGAAGCACAAATATGGATTTATTACACAAAAATTAAATTTATATCATTCTTATTTTTGATAAATTAATAGGTAGTACAATTTTTATTAATTTTTTATTTTGTGTAAAGGTTAATATTTACAAAAAATTTATTGCACATTCTTACATGCCATATGATCTGAAAACAAAAGTGACAAACATACAATTATCAACAATTATCTTTGTCATATTGAGAAGTAAAGATAAAAAGAATATCACATTTAAAATTCATTTGGATACATTCTATGGGCAAATTTTTATTTTACAATTTGCCAGAGGTTCTTACTTCAGAAAGTGATTTTTAATACTGTAACACTGAGGATCCATATGAAGATAAGCGGCCATTTTCTTTTAATAATTTATTTGAAAAGTAATTCTATATTAACCACCCCAATAAGAAGTAACTGCTTAAAACTTTAGTCCTTATGTCATATATATGTATATATGCATAATTTAAAAATTACAAGTGACTTTTGCATAAATAACTTCAACTTCTTATCAACTTGAAACTTTAGCATAAAAAGATGAGTTTCCATTATTTTGGGGTTGGGTGATTATGGAGAGTGACAGAATATTATTTTCAAATTGTTGTTTCTAAATATACAATTCGTTATGATGTATAAGGTTACAAGTCTAATAAATATTGCCTAAGGGTTGTTATATATGGAAGAAATTTATGAGAATTGCTGTATCTTACAGACTCAAATTTGCATTTACTTGCTCCTAAGTAAAATTCAAAAATTGTGCTGAAAGAATTTGTGTTAAATTATTAATACAGAAGCTTATTAATTATGAATTAGAAAAATAGTGGGACAAAATCAGAAGCACAGATGGTGAGACTTTCTTCCTATTTGCAAATGGAAATAAAACAGTATCACTCTTATATCCTAGGAATAGCTTTTACATTGTATTATTGTCTTAGGAAACTCAATTTATAGTATCAATTTTGTTATCCACTTTTGTATAGATTTTATAGTTCTAAGTGTATGGAGGCAAAAAGAAACAATATGGAATATTCAAACATAAAGGCAATTTCTTAGTGGGATAGAAATATTTTGTATTTAAGAATTACCTAAATTTGAAGGTAAGACTAAGGCCCTGATATTTCTAAAATAGTATTTGCTTATAAATTGATCAGCATATAAAGCTTAAAATTGATTTTTTTCTGTTGAAATTTATTCTTTCTCATCCTAAAGTTCATGTTTGAAATTATTATAAAATTAGGATGCAAAAACATGCTTATGAAATGAGTAAAATTATTCTGGACATGTTGGCTTCAAAAGTAAAATTTTGTAACAGATAAAATGTCATGTTTAAATAACACTAAACTTTTTTTAAACAAACTTTCTGCCATTTGAGATTTTTCAAAAATGCTTCCAGTTCAATCCACTTTTTAATAATAAATGTCATATAATTTTAGTTAGGTGTATTAAGAAGAAAGACTTCTGTGCTTGCTTCAGCAGCACATATACTAAAATTGGAACAATACAGAAAAGATTAGCATGGCCCCTGCGCAAGGATGACAGGCAAATTTATGAAGCATTCCATATTTTTTCAGACATACAGAAAACCACTAAGACAATATCAAAGAAGAACGTCCCCATGCCATATAAAAATCAAAATGACCAACATAGATGTCAAGGAAAGAATCTTAAAAGCAGTGAGAACAAAAGGATGGGTGACATATAGAGGCAAAACAATAAGAATCACCCCAGACTATACATCCCAAGTCATGAATGCCAGAAGGAATCAACTTGAGATGGATCAAAGACAGAAATTAGACCAGAGACTGTGAAGTTATTAGAGAAAGGCATAGGATCAACACTCCAACATATAGGCACAGGCAGTAACATTCTCAATAAGACTTCCAAAGCACAGGAAATTAAAGCAAGAATTAGTAAGTGGGATTTAATCAAACTCAAAAATTTCTTCTCATCAAAGGAAACCATCAAGAACCTAAAGAGGAAGCCTCCAGAATGGGAGAAGATCTTTACCAGCCACCACTCTGATAGGGGGTTAATATCCATAATATACAAAGAGCTCAAAAGACTCTACACTAGCAAAACAAACAACCCAATCAAGAAATGGGTAACTGAACTGAATAGACACTTCACAAAAGAAAAGATACAAAGGGCCAATAGATACATGAAAAGATGTTTAACATCACTAGCCATCAGGGAGATGCAAATCAAAACTACGTTGAGATACCATCTAACCCAATCAGTGTGGCAAACATAAAAAAATCAAAATACAAATGCTGGTGAGGATGTGGGGAAAGAGGAACATTTTTACACTGTTGGTGGGAGTGCAAAGTAGTTCAGCCTCTATGGAGATTTCTTAGAAAACTTGGAATAGATCCACCATTTGATCTGGCTAAAGCACTCCTGGGTATCTTTCCAAAGGGGTTGAAATCAGGGAAGTACATTAACATATGCATACCCATATTCATAGCAGCAGCTTGCAATAGCCAAAATATGGAACCAACCTACATTTGCATCAACAGTTGAATGGATTGCAAAATTATGGGAAATACACACAATGGAATTCTTCCGCTATAAAGAAGAATTAAATAATAGCATTTGCAAGAAGATGGAAGGAACTAGAGAACATTATGTTAAGTGAGATTAGTCAAGCACAGAAAGAGAAGGGACATATGTTTTCTCTAATATGCCCAAGGTAGGGAGTAGTGGTAATACCAGAGGGACTCCAGATTGATGGGGTGTGTCTATATAGCGCCTAAGGAGATTCGGCCTGAGCGGCCTACGGCCTAAGGCAAAACTTTAAGTAAAGTGGTTCAGCAAAAAAAGGGGCAAAGATGGCACCTGGAGGAAGCTAGGAAGGTGTGGTTCCCCCATTCATTATGGGTGGGGAGACTGAGCGGTTTTTCCCTTTCTACCTTTAAAGGAGCTTTCCACACACATGAATGGCTCATGTACTGGCCTGGGATTGGCTGTGAACTACGTGCTAGTGATCTTTATCCCGATAGGCTAGGCTATTTCTCATGGGAATTCCCCTCGTGGTTTGGTGCTATATATAGGACTGCTTGGAGAGAGATAAATGAGATCTCGCTTGACTTGACTCCCGGCTCGTGGGTTTGTGTTCGAGTCGTCGGTACTCATCATCTCTCCAAGCCCCGTCAGCTGTCGGGCCGGATTCCCAACACCAGATGATGGAGGGGAAATCTCAGCAAAGCTTGAATGGAAGGATAGGAGAGGAAGAAAGTTGAGGTTGTTCAATGGAGGAGCTACATCTGAATATGTGTAATAGTATAAATATAACATGGTTAGCCTGTCAACTATTGAGAGGGGAAAGAGAAATTGGGGAAGAGAGTGCATGAAGCACAATCTAAATGTACACCATTTTCAATATGTTCTACTTATAAATAAAACAAAATATGGGAAAAAAAAGAAAGACTTCTTACCAATCACCACTATTTTCCCCCCATTGGGAACTCACTTATCAGTGTAAAAGTTTTTGTCTTGTTTTAAGACACCTCTCCCCACTCCTCACCCTCACCACCACCACTACAACCAACACAATTTTCTTTTATGTTCAAAAGGAATTGCTGTACTGGTACATTTAGGAGAGAATGTGGGTGGTGACATTCTCATTTCTATCTATAATTGGCTACCATCTGAAGTTCTCCACTTTCTTTGTTAATCTATGATGTAACCTTCCAATAGGCACAAAGACACAAAGGCCCAGCACATCCCTGACTCATTAAATAAGGGTATCCAGTTCTGGAGTGTAGTTTCAAAGCTCTGATGCAAATCATGAAAGCTCAGTTTTCCAATATTAGCCTCATCAATGCTATGATTACTTCTCAATCTGTTTTTGTCTTTTTCCTCATTTATTTAGAAGTTGGATAAGGAAAAGACACCTTAAAATTTTCAAAGTATATAACCAAAGTTTTATAAGAATATGATTTTTAGTTAAGATTTAGAATAAGTAACAAATATTTGAAAGTGTATTTAAACTGGCTTAGGCAGAAAAATAATGGAATTCAAAGGCTGATTAAAGGATTTGTAAAGAAGTCTAAAAAAATGCATGGTTTTAAAAAACTGGAGTTGCAGAGTTGAACACCATCTCTTCTTTACTCTCTGATCTCTTTCCATCTCTCCTCTCTGAGTTCCTTGAATTTTACTTCATTGTCTTGGGCCAGTCTTTTCCTTGTATCCTGAACTATGGTTGCAAATAGATATGTGTATTTTTTTTAAACATGTCAAAAAGTGGAAAAATGGTATTTTATTTGTTATTCACAGAAACAAAAATAAATGTAAAGCAAAACAACTGAAAGGACTTCTCATATATCTGGCTTCCACATTCCATACTTATTCTTTGAATAATCACTGTCAAAGAAATTACAGATCGAATTTACTTGGCCTCTATTTTATGTAACACAAGTTTTGGCAAAGTTATTCAAGAAAAGACAGAAACAGCAGAAAAATATAGTCATTATAGATCATGATTTTCAATGTCTCAGAAATACCAAAACAAAACCGATAGTTGCATCTGCACAAAATGTATGTGGTACTCAGGCATTGTAGTTTACTCCTGCAATCTCCTAGTTTGGGATGCTATGACAAGAGATTCGCATATTTGAAGCCAGCCTCAGCAATTTTGTGAGACACTGATTCAAAATTTAAAAAAAGAAATAGAGGTGGGGATGTAGTTCAGGGGTAGAATGCCTATGGTTTCACTCCTCATCACCACAAAAAATATTAATAAATACAATTTGTGTGTAGAGAAAACAAAAATTAAT
Source organism: Muscardinus avellanarius (assembly GCF_963383645.1). Lineage (NCBI taxonomy): Eukaryota > Metazoa > Chordata > Mammalia > Rodentia > Gliridae > Muscardinus > Muscardinus avellanarius. The sequence continues at coordinate 25,709,712 of NC_137786.1, read as the reverse complement.
GACCTCTGACTCCTAACATCTGAGAGTATGTAAGAAGACATAAGGTAAATGGATTTTTCAAAATTAGGAGACTCAGTAAGTATTATTTCTTTCCTCTATTGAAATTAAAGTGGCACTTAGGGTCACAATGAATCCAAATGATAGTAAATTGGCAAATAAAGTGCATCCACATGTTGAAAAACAGCTATTCAAAATACTTAGACTATTCAGGATAGCACAAGATAAATATAGCACAAACACATTTTCTAGGAATGCTGCCCACATGATTCAATGTGTACACAATAATAAACAAAGCTGGGGATGGTGGCGCATGCTTGTAATCCCAGCATTTGGGATGTGCAGACAGGAGATTTGTGGTCCATGGACAGTATCAGCTACTTAGTGAGGCTCTTTGCAACTCATTGAGACCATGTTTCAAAATGAAGAATAAAAAATAGGGCTTGGGGTGTAGTTCGTAGGTAGAATGACTCTGGGTTTCACCCCCAGTACCACAAAATAAAATAAAATAAAATGTATAAATAAACAATTTTTCTCCCTTAATCATGTGCAATTTTGTATGATAGTGTGATTATATCTTGTAGATCTTGGTGGTGTGAAGCTTGCCTAGCCCATAAATAAATTAATTAAATAATTAATTAATTAATCAAAATAAACTATTATATCACGAACCTTTACATTTCCTATTATCCTTCTTTCAAGAAAAACAGTGCGTTTATAAAAATGTATGAAGCTATTCTTCTAGTGTATATGTGTTGGGGGGCATTGGAATTAGGAAAACATAGGTTTTGTCAGATACATCAAATGTTAATCACATAAAAACAGTATAATATCACTTATAAGTAGAATATTTAAAAAATTGAACTCAAAGAAGAAAGAGGAAAAGGAGAGTGTTTGTCAGAAGATGCAATGCTACTTGAGAAGAGGAATAAGTTCTGTTGTTTTATAGCACTATAAAATAAATGAAATAAAATTAGTATATTATATATCACAAAATAGATAAGACTGGGAAATTTGAATGCACTTATTTTGGAAAATTAAGATACTGAATATGCTATTTAGCCTGCTTATAACACCCAATGTCTACCAGTTTCAAATCCTACATTTTTCCCATAAATGTGTTGAATATTATGTATTAATCAAAACAAAATAAAATGGCAGCTAACAAGTGTAGCAATGAAAAAAATTTTAGATGTGATAATAATATAGTGAAATGTGTAAATAGGCTATATGTGTGGTTACTAGAGAAAATATTCATTTAGACTAATCTAATCTAAGAACTAGTATTTGAACAAAATATAAAATCTTGTTTTTTTCCCTAATGTGAATAAACTAGCCATATAAATAAGAATTGCAAGAAAGAGGCTGAACATACATACTTAAGGAAAAACATTGCATTCAGAAACACCAACTGATGTATAAAGTAGTTTATTAGTGTATGTCATTTACTTGTTTTTAATGACTTATTTGTGAAAAAATCATTAGCTAGTTCATGGAAATGTGCACTATTAAAAACAGGATAATATGTAGATATAAATAAATGAAAATTTTATATATTAAAATGAAGAGTCAGGCGTGATGATGGCACACGCTTGTAATCCCTGCGCTTGGGAGGCAGAGACAGGAGGATCGCGCAGATCCAAAGCCAGCCATGTTGGCTTAAGAGACCCTGTTTAAAAAAAAAAAAAAGTATATATATATATATATTTCTGGGAGTGTAGCCCTGAGGTAGAAGGGTTTCCAGGAACCCAAGTACCACCAAAAATAAATGAATAAATAAATAAATAAATAAATAAATAAATAAATAAATAAAATGAAGAGATTTCTAAAGTATTATAATTGTTATGTTAACAGCTTATAAAATAAAGTTAAAAGCTATTTCCTTCTCTTTTGAAGCTATGTTTAGGGAAATTATAAATATGCTTCTTGTTTATCCCAAACATCTCTTTAAAGTCAAATGTCTCATAGGATTACAGATGTCCTGGTAGTATGCATTGAAGAAAAGATCTCTCAGAAGATTTAGAAGAAGGGAGATAAGAAGAGAATTTCCAAATTAGACTGAAAAAATAATGGTTTTTGAAGCACACGTTGTATAAAGTTTTATATCAGTACACTGCAAATTTACAATTCACAAAATAACTTTCACAGCTGTGAAACCTAAGTCATGTCCAAGTTAAAGGTCCTTATTTTTTCTTTTCCAAGTTAATTGCAAAATTAAGGAACAAAACTAGAATTATCTGTTTTTCAATGAAATACATTTTCTTTTATGTAATATTGTTAGTTCTCCCTATGCATGGCAGAATATGTCTTCAGGCTCTAGTTAATTGTTATTTTTAGTGTGTGTGTGTGTGTGTGTGTGTGTGTGTGTGTGTGTGATTTTAAGTTTAGCCCTGGGACATTCTACCTCTGAGGTACACCCAAGCCCTTTTTTATTATTTATTTTAAAACAGACTCTTACTAACTTACCCCACATTGCACTTAGTCTTTTTTGTCTCAGACTCTCAAGTTCTAACACTATAAGTTATACTGAGTTTCTTCCCAGGATCTTTTCTTTTAGAGTTGAGGAATAAAAGCTGTAGACACCAGGAAAATGAAGGCAGGAAGTTTATTTTTAAGGGTATAAACTAATAGAAAGGCAGATTACACCTAGGGTTCTTAGAAGACCTCAGTCCATCCAGGCCTTCTGGTACTGCATGAGTATAACCTGAGCCAAGCACCATCAATTGCACACCACTTTTCCCCAAAGCCCATTTTATCCACCAAAAAGAGTAGCAAGGTTAAAGCTCCCATGTAGCTGAGTGGTGCTCAGAAGATACCTGATTGGTGCTGAGCATAGGGCTCTATAAATGTTTGAAGCCCCTTTCCATAGGCATTAACGAATAAAGTCCCCATTTTTCATTTATTTTTTATTTTATCATTTGCTCTCTAGTTCCCCAATGTCATGAAACTTTTCTGCATGGTTATTCCTCTGCTCTATATGTAGTAACATATCATAGTAACAGTCCATGAGTATAAGGTTGGTGCACATAGATTTTTGGTTCCTGATATCTTGGCTCTATTCCTCTACACTTAATTGTAGAGTTCAGGTCCAATTAATAACACAAAAACACCTTATGTCTGGGGGGAAGGGAGCATCTGGATCTTATTTTTCTTAACCTTTATCTCCTGAGAGTTCCATTTCCTAATTGCCTACCCAATCTCTAACTTCTCATAATTTTTTGACTTAATTTTCTAGTTAATTCTTGAGAAGCAAAATTAAATAAAGTAAGGTTTCAAAAATAAAATTTAGATTTGGAGAAAAATAAAAATCCTAAATTATTAATACTAAATCTGTAATGTTTCTAATACTCAGTGCTAAATAGTCATTCTTTCTCTGTTTTTAATAAATCACTGCATATTGTAAACGTGTGAAATAACATTAAGAAAAAAGACATCTTAAGAGAAATATTAATACTAACTACATGAAAGAATATATAATGACATTAAACTAATAGGATTATAAATGACTTCACCTATAGTAACTATCTTTATTATAATAGTTTTAATTCTTCATTTTTTAAAAAAAAATAATTTTTTTTTCAAAAATTAATGTGCTTGACAATAACTTATTACACGAATTTAAATTTCCAATTTATGACATATTTACTGTACTTTTGGTATAGCTGAACATAAATTTTTTTGATATATTTCCAAATTTCTTTTATTTATTTATTTATTTATTTATTTATTTATTTATTTATTTTTGAAATAGGATCTCACTGTGCTAAGTAGCTGGGGCTGTCTGGAAAACTGAGATCCTCTGGCCTTAGCCTCCTGAGTACTGGGATTACAAGCATGCACAGAACACTGTGTGATAATTTATTTTCTTTGAAAATTTGTTGATGGGTGCACAAAGAATTAAAAGTACATTAATAAATTATTTTTTTCTTTAGAAGGCTGGAAAGAATGAAGGATTATCTCTGATTCTAAAACACATTTAGAAACATCATAGTGTATATTCAGAATAATGTATGCATATACATCTATCACTGAGAATATGTCAATTTATATAAAATTAAAATACACCAATAAAAGTCTCAAAAGTTATTCATCTCTGTTCTTCATAAAAAAATCTCATTCAAAAGAATTCTTAACAATATTAAAGTTTCTAAGAAATAGTTCAAAATCAAGAATGGTGCTTTTTTATAACTAAATGAATTAATCTGAGATGTCTTGGATATAGTAAAAATTTGTAAAAAATAGTAAAAAAAAGAATTTTACTTTTAATAGATAAGAAATTAAAGATATTAGGAATTTGGAGATAGAGAAAGAAGTCATTTTTATAATAATATGTTAAAAGCTACTTAAAATAGTTATAAAAAGTTTAAAAAATGAATATTGGAAAACAAACTAAATTTTATTTATGCAATAAATTTAACTGTTTTAATTTTGATCAGAATATTACTGTTATTATATTAATGGTATTTTTGCTGTCATATAAAAATACAAAGAAATAATGTGACATGTGATTATGTAACAAAAAATGTGTATGTAACATATTTATATTTCTGAGTTTGAAAATTATAACTAATATACAATTAACATTTCATTTTGGTTAAAACTATAAATGCATATATTATTCTTACATGTTGCCAAAATTATGTGTAGCAATTTATTTTCTTGTAAATGTTAAATACTATTAATAACCATAGCTGTAAAAAATTACGTATCATTAGGTAAGCCCACTAATATAAAAACATCAGATTCATCAGTTTTGTACCTAATGGCAGTCCAAAATGTTTGAAAATTTATATTCTAATTTCTGGTATGCATATGGTTACAGATTGCTTTTATATAAATCTGTTAAACGTTGTGTGGCATGCGAACATTTTCCCATCTGGAAGATTGTTCATAAAACTCATTTTCTATGATTTAATGAAACTAGAAACCAATAGCAAGAACAGTTTTAGCTTTGCATTGGAACAGTCGTAAGGTGTATAATCTTTTGTATTTTCTCTAATGTGTACCTAATTTAATAAATGATTAATTTGAGTTTCAAACATTATAAACTGGGTATACTGATCCTTGTAACAACATCATCTATAACATAAATCAAGGGAATACATGTTTAATATTTTTCAAACACTTAACTTCTGCTCTTTCCCAAACCACGCCTTTCATAAAATTTACTGGTTCAGGAAAGCTGAATGTCTTGGAATAAATGATTATGTAGTTTAATGGAAACTGTTGCTGGCATTGCATAAAGTGAAGCATAGATTATATGATTCAAATGTACCAAAACAAATGATATTTTTGAAATTAAATTAGAATTTTATTGCTTGCTCTGATCATTTTGGAAACTATTCTGTAATAAAAGATCATTACCATTCATGCGTGTGCTGTAGCCTCTCTCCAAATGTAGACACTGGGTCAGAAATTGTCCAGCAGCATCTACCCAGAAATAAATAAAAGCATTTCCTGAAAAAATTAGTGAAAATATGACACAGAAACAATTTGAGAAAAAAATTTCCTTTAGAAAAGTTAGTTAATTGTCTATTGCAGACAGTCTTATGTCTTTGAGTTAAAAATTAATATAGTTCATGATCTTACAAATTTTACAATATTTTCTGAAACTATGTGGTTAGAAATTTAACTTATTGGCAAAATGAATGAGTAACTTGATTTCAATAAGCAATATAAAGAGAAACATAATTCTCTATTTCTTTACAAGCTATTTAATAAAATAAAAGCATTTTAACAACAAAAAAACTGAACTGTGATCACCTATATTTAAAAATGGGAGTACTTGGTAAAAACTGCCATATATAATTATATTAAGGATGAAACACTTTATTATTTCATACTTACATACTAAGCAGTAATGAATGTATTATTAAATGGAACTAGAATGGTGCTTTCAAAAAACAGTGGCTGGAAGCTGTATGTGGTTAATGAGCAGTGTAAAAAAGGCAATCCATCTTCTTGGTTCTTTCTTTTAATATTTTAAACTGATACATAAAATATAAAATGTGCATATTAATTAGATGTCATTTATATTTTGATACAAGCATGCATTCTGTAATGTTTGCATCAATTTAAATATAGTTATATCCTCAAACATTTTTAATTTTAAGTGGTGAAAACTAAAAGTCATTTTTTCTAGGTTTTAGAGATGTATTGTGCCATTATCATTATCTGTGGCCACCCCACTGTGCAGTAGCATGTCAGAACTTATGGCTCCTCTGTAACTTGCTTCCTACTCTTCAGTTTTAATCCCACATTTCCTGCTCAGCTTCTTGTAGTAACCCTTCTATTTTCAACTTTTGTGTCATCAGTGTTTTAGATTCTACCTATGAGGGAGTCATGTGGTACTTGTCTTTTTGTGCATAGCTTATTTCACTTAACATTATGGAAAAAGTGTATGATACATTTTCAAAATTCTAAAAATAAAACTCTCAAACAATTAATTTAACTCCTAGGTTTAAATGCAAAGAAAATACAGGCATTATGTATAAAAAAGACATTTTCATTCTCATTTTCTTTGCAGAACTAGCCACAGAAATATAAATAATCTAAGTTTCCATCAACTGATGAATAGATAAACTATAGTACATATACACAATGGCATATGGTGCAACCATATGGAAGAATAAAATACTCTTAGGTGTGACAATATGGATAGAATTGGAGATCATTAGGTCAAGTAAAATTAGATAGTCTCATTTATTTTTCTGAATTATTTCACTGACACAATAAACTTATCGACATACAAGATTGAATAAAACATATTATTAAAATGAGCATAGCATTTTAAAATTGTCTTTATGTAACTATTTGTCAAAAATAGATTTATAACTATTTATTTTGAAGTTGTTAGTTGTTGTTTTTTTTTTTTTAATCAGGCCACACTTTATTCTGGGCCAAACAGAAAATACTGGTTTTATAGACAATGATAGATTAAAAAAAAAAAAAAAAGCAGAGTAGTTAAGGTCAAAAAAGGTCAGAAGAAAGTCAAATCTCAAGTTTTCAATTATGACTCTAGAAATGATTCGATATAGAAATAACTACAAATCAGTAATTAAAAAAGGCTTATCCCCAGCTTCAAAAATTTTGTTTCTGTTTATATTAAAATAATATGACATTACATGAAATGCCTAGTGAAGAAATCATTAGTTCACTTGAGAGAAAAATGATGTTACCAAAAAATTGACATAATTGAATAATCAATAACCATCATTCAAGTGAACAAAAATTAAATGGATAAACAAACAACAAACTAAAATACCATGCTAAAACATCAAGCCATCTGTCTGAATAACATCAGAAAAGCCTAACAATTCTGAACATGTAGTTGAACATAGACTTTTAATAGCTATAAATAGTATTTAAAGAAAAATTTAAAAATAGGTTAATAGTTTTGTTCATATATGAAGTCTAGAGGGAAAAGATTAAGCTAATATTCTAAAAATAAAAAGGGTAATAAGTCAAATAATACACTTTTACTATAAAACACTCATTAGATGATTAAAGATATATTTAATAAAGCAGAATGTAGAATTAGTGAACTAGAAAATAAAATAGTAGGAAATACCAAGACCACTGTTAATGTATGAATATGAAAGAGAGACAGAGTAAAAGATAATAAAGATAGAAATGGGGAATAAGATAAGAAGAAAAGAAGGAGAAACTTTGAAAATGTTAGAGATGTATAGTACAAGAGACAATATTTACACACATATTAAATTATCACATATAGAATAAAAATTCATATATATATAGAAATTAAAGTTTTGCTTACCATAGACTGGTCAACTCATACACAGAAGAAATATGTTCTGGTTTTCTGCTGCACAGTAGAGTGACTAAAGTTAACAATATTGTGTTATACTTTTAAAAAATATTTAGAAGAGATTATTTTTTAAAGTTCTTACCACAATCAAATGCTGATGTTTGGGGTGATGTATTTACTAATAACCCTAAATAGAAAATTAAACTACATGTACATCGAGTGACTCCATAATTATTTGCAGTTATGTCAATTTATACTAAAACTTTAAAATAAATTTCTCAAATTAGTGTTGCTAAAGTCATGTGAGTACTGCATGTTTTTATAAATTATTAAAAATGTAGGTACAACATAAATATATGAAAAATATACTAATGTACCTTATAATAAAGTACAAGAAACAAAGCAAAGTCAAACAACCAAAATCAGATAAATTTAAAACAGAATAATGAATATGACCTGTTATAGTAATATCTTTGTATTTTATATAATACAAATGTTCCTTGACTTTCAAGGGGCTTACAATCTGATAAATTCATCTAAACTAAAAATATCATGATGGGAAATGCATTGAGTATATGTAGCCTGCCTATCCTCACAGCTTAGGATTCCATATGCTCAGGACACTGTCATTAGGCTACAGTTGTGCATGGTGAGAGAGCATCATCTCACCTTTTGGAAATGATTTAGGAACAAAATTAAAACTAGGGATTCTAATGATGGAAGATGGATTTGGCAGTAATGAAAAGTCAAAAAAATCATACATTATTAAATTGTACATTGGAGGCCATTCGTATTTTAAACTATAAATGGAATATTTTCTAGAAATGACTATATGCCAACATTATAACAAATGTCAACACATTTCACATCATATTATAATATAAAATCTTTCTCTGGACTCATTAAGTATTTTTTAACCTCAAGCTTAGGTACCAATAATTTTTTTCTATTTTTTTTTTCGGGTCTGGGGATGTAACCCCTGCTCAATTTTTTATTCTTAATTTTGAAACAGGGTCTCACTGAGTCGCGTAGGGCCTCACTAATTAGCTGAAGCTGTCCAGGAACCACGATCCTCCGGTCTCAGCCTCCCAAATGCTGGGATTACAAACATGCACCACCATGCCCGGCTATTTTTTTCTGATTCTTACATGGGATGGATAGCTTTATATTAAAATATACTTTCATTTTTCTTCCTGACCTTACAAATACTAGTCCTTTAAACATAATATGGCACTATATATAATTACATATGTAACTGTACTTATCAGTTACAGCCTCCTTCAAAAAATCTTTATGAGTATTTCCCAGGCCTTAGCAACATTATTGTTTTATATGACAGGAGATAAACAGAAATAAAGATAAAAATTGTATGAAAAAGAAATTTGAATAAATTGGTGAAATTAAGCATCTCATTACTCTTATATTTCACTTTCACAAGATTTTTTTTTTTTTTGCAAAATGTCTTCATGTCTGAGCAGTTCCAGAAGTGTAGTAGAGATTGGAAAGCAACTCTTATAAGTCTCCATTTTTTGGACATGAAAAATATAAAGTGATCATGGGGTGCTTAATATTATGAAGCAGTTATGAACAACATGAGAAAACAATTAAAGACAATGTTGAATTAAAAATAAGTTAAGATCTATAACATAGTAGCATTTATTTAAATTAAATGTACACTCAGAAATAAAGAACTCTATATACTGTAAAATGATACCTACCTATAAACCCATATTTGAAAGGTGTCAATCATGCTAACATAAACAGGAAAATGAGAGTAAAGATTACCAACTCAGGAAAGGTAATAAGATAAATTTTGGTTGGGATCTTTGTAACCCTAATATAATAATATGTCAGAACTCTGAGTTAAAATTGGTGGTGTTTACATTAATATCTCTGTGGGGTAATATGGATAGGAAAGCTAAGTAATGCAGGAAAGGGGAGAGGGCAGTTCCTCCCTTCATGATATTGTGAAGTTTGAGTCACAAGATAAAGAGACACTAGAGGTCCCTGGGAAAGCAAAGAATACACTGGCTCCTCTCAGCATGTTTAAAAAGGTCTTTATATTGGAAGTTATGTGTAATTTGTATCTTTCTGTCTTCCGATATAAATCTTCTGTTCCATAATCTCACCTGGTTTTAATAGCATTGTATAATTCTACAATGTATTTTGATGCACTGACTTTCATTTACTGAAAGACCTTTGGTTTTTCCATTTTCACGTTGCATTGTGTATTGAAGTATTACCTATTTCACTGAAAGTTCTATGAAAAGTATTAAAAATTATGGATCAGAAGTTAAGAAATGGCCATATTGAGGTTTGGTCTAACTCTTTAAATGTCTTCTTGTAAAAGGGGAATTATGTTCCATAACTTGACTTTTACTAAAGTAATTGACTTTAAAGAACATCTTAAAAGGGAACATTTGTAGCTGCTTGGGGGATATTCTAATCACTTAACTACATGGAATATTATAGATTTGGTGAAAACTACTTTATTATAATATTGTGTGCATAATATACTTAACTTTTATAACCACTGCTCAGGGTCTAAGGGAAAAATATATGTGCAGTAGAAAAATTCACAAATGAATAATTCACAGTTTTAACCATTAATCAAAAATTTTTCACCAGTCCCCAATGCTTTCCCAATATAACTCTGTTCTGCTTTTTGTTTGACTTATCCCATATGGATATTTTTGTGTTTTTCACTATTATTGATAATTTAAGAAAATTCACATTAAATGTATATAATTTTTATAAATGTATATTATTGGTAATTCAAGAAGATGCACATTAAGACAATACACTATGATATTTTGACAATCTGTGGATGTTCTATCCTTTATGTAAATTAGCAACCCTCTGTATTTAGGGAGGTTCACCTAATAGGACTTTGATTTACCCTTTGTCACCTTCCTCATTTATAAATGTTATAGTCAATATGATACAAATGGATGAATAGGACTCTGCACCACAATTAATGATATAAACTATTACCATCTTAGAAGTACTGGCAAAATATTTTGGTTCTGAAAACCATCAACATTTATAAAATTGAGAATTATGTTTTACAAAAGTATTTGTATGAATATTCACAAAACTCTTCAAAATAAATGGTTACCACCATATACAAAAATTGTGTATATAAAATGGTTAAATAGTAAAATAATAGAATCATTATTAGTGTTATTCAGTGTTTAAATATAATTGGAATCAGAAACAAAAAGGAACTAGATATTAACAAAAGTAGCATTTTTATACAATATATTGAGAAAGCCTGTTTCCTAATAAAACACTAATTTTGCTTTTCTCAACTATAATTAGTAAAATATTTAGAATTTTTTTCTATAATAATCTTTAGTATCTCCTTTAAAAAACTTAAATAATTAGAGTACCCAAAGCCATCCTTTTTTTTTTTTTTACAGATTTCTGGGAAAATTGAATGGACATATTGATTGAAAACTTGCAAGATTTGAATATTATTAATGTTATACAGATAAAGAATTTAATTGCCTCATGACATTTATCTTACATAATTATATTTCTCATGTAAGAATGAATAATGGTTATATATGTTAATAAAGACACAAAATCAATGTATATTCAAATATAATGTTTAATAGTTAATATATTTCAATTAATTCTTAAATGTGCATGATTTTATTTTAAAAGTAATATGTTTTTGCATTAAATCTCTTGGTTTTCACAACCAGTGGTTTAGGAAAACATTGGTTATGCCATTTAGTTTCACGTATAACTACAGCTTCCCCCGCCATGTTCTACCATCTTCATATGAAAATGACTCTACAATAGACTTCATATTAAGCCCTTGTTTCATTACCCCTCACACACAATTTGTTTTATTTTACCCATTTCATTTGGCATCTGCAGCCACCACTCAGCCAAAACTGTTGCAATCACAGCTGATGTCCATGATACCAAAGCCAAGGAAACCTGTGTACACTTCATGTTAATCATTCTTTAATAGATTTTGTAAAATCATTTATTTCCTGCCTTTAGTACATATCATTTTTTTCTTTTATAACAACATATTCATTTTGTCCTTTTGGTTCCCTCCCCATCTCTCAAACCCCTCTTGCCTGTTTAATACAACTCTGGTGTCTGTATGTGACTGTGTGTACCGTGTTTAATTCCCTGACATAATTTGACCTATCTATATCTATCTATCTATCTATCTATCTATCTATCTATCTATCTATCTATCTATCTCTATGGTAGGTTTATTCTCATTCTCCTGAGGATCTTCCACACTGTTTTCCAAAGTGGCTGCAACAAATTTTAGTCCTACCACACTCTATCACAGTTCCTACCTCTCCACATGCTATCCAGCATTTATTATTGTGTTTTTAATTATTGCCATTCTAATTGGGACTCAACTTTTTTTTAAATATATTTTTATTGGTTCATTGTAGTCAAACATCTCAATGGAATACAAGATTTGTGAGGATATACAAGCACACATCACCCAATTAGCCTTTATCCAATCCCCATCCCATTCCCTCCCTCTCCCTCAATCCCATGCTTGATTTAGTGATTGAGTTTGATATATTTGTTTAAGTACATCATGTGCTTTAAAGAGATTCCATCCTCCCCTCCTGTCCCCTCTGATAGGTGATCTTAATTGCTCCTCCATAGGACCCTTTCTTCAACTAGATTACCTCCTATTACCCATTTCTTCCTAGTTTTTGCATATTGGGGAAAGCATCTGATTTTTTATTTTCTGTGATATTTCCCTGTGGATGCTGCATTCCAGGCTCCAATTCCACTCTCAAAGGCCCCTGCACTGGCCTTGCCTCATGGCAGGCTCCAATCCCAGCCTTGCTGGTCCCAGCACCGGCCTTATTGCATGGCAGGCTCTAATCCCGGCCTCAGAGGAGGGCCCGGTACAAGCCTTGCCTTATGGCAGTCTTCTATCCTGGCCTTGCAGGCCCCAGTACAAGCCTTGCCACATGGCCGGCTCCAGTCTTGTTCTTTGGAGGCCCCAACATTGGCCTTGCCTCATGGCAGGCTCCAATCCCAGCCTCACTGGCCCCTGCACCAGCCTCACCACATGGAAGGCTCCAATCCCAGGCTCTGAGGCCCCAGCAGAGGTTTTGCCTTACAGCAGGCTCCTATCCCAGCCTCACTGGCCCCAGCACCAGCCTCACCACCAGCAGGCTCCAATCCTAGCCTGTCAGGCCCCAGCACTGGCCTCACCACAAGGCAGACTCTGATCCTGGCCTCGCTGGCTCCAGGATTGGAACCTGCCTCGTGGAGAGGCCAGTACCAGGGCCAACAAGGCCCGAATTGGAGCCTCCCGTGCAGCAAGGCCACTGCTGGGCCTTGTGAGGCTGGGATTGGGGCTCAAATTTTAAAGATTAGTATCCAAAAACCAGTATGTTTCACTTGACTGGAGTGGAAATTTTTTAAAACTAACCAAAAAAAAAATTGTGAACAGATTTTTTTTCTTTTTCTCCACCCTCATTTTGCCTTTTTAGAAATCTTGGCTTATTTGATTTGCAAATAATCAATTTTGATAAGATTAAAATGTGGTATTTTATAGCCCATTTTTATCTCTTTACTACTTCTTTATGTGTTTATAGTTTTTTCTTTCATTTTTCTTTCCATTGCTTCTATTCAATTCCTTTTGCTCTTTCTTACTTTCAACTACAAATGATGAGTTCATTTTCTGTGTAGAAATAAACTATTCCACTAATTCATATATCCTTAAAACTTTTCTAAAGACAAAAAATAATTATAAGGACATTTTTGGAAACAAATAGCATTGACTATAATGGTAAATCAGAGAATTATTAAAATTATTAAAATGCTACGTGATTTTGCCATAATTCAGTGTTATGTGTCAAATTTAGAAAATGAGAGTATTTTAGAGATTGTATAACATTTAATAATTTTAAATATATAAAGTTTATCAAAGTTCATAAAACTTTGCCTTTCTGATTATAAAATTAATATTAGCCCTTTTTATTTTTTAAAATCATAGTGTTATGATATTAATAAAAGTTGCCAGTATGTGGAAAATATTTTTAAATTATTATTAGAACTTAATAACAGTGTTTACAAAATTTATTTTATTTTTTATTTATTCCTCTAAATAGATTATTACTTTCAACCCTCAACACTATTTGTTGGATCATCATGTATGAAAAGTTGAAACTTTATATTGATCCTGAAAACTCATTTCTATATTTAAAAAGGTCCTCCATTTCCTAATATACATCTTTGATTTCTTCAGATTCATTTTGCTCATTTATATGAAACTGATATTTCAAAATTATTTTGTGATCTTGTGAGTTGAAATATTTCTTCATTTTTACTTTATTCCCATTATGTTATTTTTTTATTAAGTGCTTTGTGAAAAAGAATAACATTTTCTCCGAGACACTAAATTTGCTTTGCAAAGATTTTGATGGCATTCTTTATTTTGAATTTGTTGAGAGTTTATCAAACACACCACATCTGATGGAAAATTATATCACTGCCAAGATCAGAGTGTGCACTCAGCTTCAATTGCTGCATCTCATCTTTCAATTTAAAAGAAGCTAAATGTCATCTAAAAATACTCATGCACTTGTAAAGACTTTTGAACCATCAAGCTTTATCACATATGCACAGCATTAAACTTGTTACTGGTTTTGTTCTCAGCTTGCTGGAGTACTGTCCAGCAGCAAGAAACACACACCAATATGTTGGCATCTGCTTTCTAGTTGCAGCAAGCCAGGAATTAACATCTGCAAGAAGCAGATTACACTCATGCATCATATTGAGATTTTTCACACACTTCTTTTATTCCTTCAAGAAACACTTCCCTTATGACATTTTTCATGACAGACCTATTCAATCTGTAGGCAGAATTCAACTCTGTAAGTAATTAATGACAATATCTTCTCACCGATATACTAGGCTTTGCTTCAAAGCACTTTAATATGGACCTAGTGTATTATTTTTAAAATATTAGAAGTTTGTATACATATTATCTTCTAAACCATCTCATCTCATTTATTAATTTCAGGATATCTAAATTTGACTATTGTCAGATTAGAAAGTGTTTGTATACATGAAGAAATTAAATATTTTATTGGCATATACATGGCAATTGTGCTTGTTTATCTTTGGGATGCTTAGTTTTAGTTGTGTGTATATAATATATGTGTAAGAAAATAAATTTGTACTTAGTGAACATGCTAATTCATTCTCTATGCAAAAATTTTGTTTCTTGGAAATTTGCCCAAGACTGCGATCCATTGGTCTTCGCCCACCACCCCAACACTTCCCCAATGCTGGGATTACAAATTTGTACCACGACACCCGGCTAATCTCTTCTTTTCTCAGTGAAATCTTTTTAAGTACCTTGTATCCTAGAGCATGACTTTTTCTGAAGATTATTTAACTTGTTCTATTCATCATGCCTTTATTTTTGTTAATCAGGTTAATAAAAATATACTTTTAATGAGGGGTAAATTTAATACAGATAAAAGTATTTATTATTAGTTTAACTTAGTAGAGAGTTTAACTGCACCTTTGATTTGTAAAATAATTATTTAATAAATAGTCAGCCTTATAAAAATTTAAATAAAATTTTATTTATAAAATATGCATTATTAATCTCTATTCCACAAAAAGGGATCTTATACTATTAAAATGATTCACTGATACATTTACTCTTTCTGTGTTTTTCACACATATATAAAAAATTTGTATGCCTTCTATTTTCTTATGTAAGAGCACAATACAAGATTCATTGAGTGAGGCCAGGTGTGGTGATGCATAATCTGTAATCCCAGTAATTTTGGACTACTAAATCACAAGTTTAAGGCCACCTTGTCTCAAATGTAAAAATAGAATGGTATGTAAATGTGCCTCAGTGATAAAATGACCCTGGGTTCAATCTCTAGTACTTCAACAATCAAACTAAAACAAGATTTATCAGATAATGTTAAAAATGGCAATTGATTTTCCAATTTATTAGCTGTATTAGCCTGCTTGGACTAACTTATGAAAATGAAATATTATCTTGCCAAATGCACACTAATTTTTAAACATTATTTAGAGAAACTCAGATTTTTTCCCCTACATTTTGATGATTTCTTTAATAAACGGGAGGCCAGACTATAGGTGCTTTTTACAATGTTTATTAGGACATAAATTATTTGTCTTCATTAAGACTACTGAGGCATTAAGATGGTTTAGCCATTTTTTAATTATCTGGCAATATGATATTACAAGCTATTACAACTTCAAAAACAATTTCTTATGAGTAAAAAAAAACAATATTTTTTGAATTTTTTAATAGGCCAAATTTATATTCTAGCTGTATAGATCTTAAACTATGATTTCCAAGAGTAAATATTTTGAAATATAATTTGTTTTCTAAGAGAAAAAAAAAATGGCTTATATATGGTCTTTAAAGTTATCAGGTCTATTGTAATATTTTCATCTCTTCTATTGTAGAAAATGAAACCACTTATTGAATACTATTTATTAATCTATTGACTTTGATGGTCATCACACAATCTATAATACAGACAATGCATATATACATATCATATGCTATCTATGGTTCTTGGCCTAGAAGATTAAGTGAGAACAAGTCTTACCCCACGATGCTTACATTCATATATAAGACACATAAATTAAATAAAAAACTTAGCTCCACAATAAAAATGTTGCAACATGGACTGTTAACTAATTAAGAAAAATGGTTATATGGTTATGATATTTATGGATTAAATGATCAAAGAAATCATAATGTCAACAGGAAAGTATCTTTCAGAATTAACCGTATTAAATAGGTGGATAATAAAACTGCATGTCCAACTGAGTTTGACAATTTTTTTTTTTTGGTGGTACTAGGGTTCCAGAAAGCCCTTCTACCTCCGGGCTACACTCTCAGACCTATTTTATTTTTGGAAACAGGGTCTCTTAAGCCAGCATGCTGGCTTCAAACCTGTGGGATCCTTCTGTCTCCACCTCCCAAGTGTGGGGAATTCAAGCGTGAGCCACTACGCCCAGTGAGTATGACAATTTTTTAAATTTGTATATAACTATAAATAGTTCAGTCTGGCTAAAACAATGAGAAGAAAAAAATGAGAAAATGGGATAATCAGTGCTACCGTGGAAAGTTTGTACTCAGTATTAACAATGTTCTAAAGTATTTCAACACCAGAGTAGTATTATTACATTTATATGCTTAGAAAATAAACATGCCTTGTATATTTCAAAGAGGTATTGGAAAATTAAAATTCTATAGATTTGGAGCCATAGGATTTTGCAGTAATCAAAGTGTCAGAAAATTGGGACATAAATCAATGTAAGTACATCTATAAGAAAAAGCAAAGGACAGTGTCAAATAATAGCTTGGGGGTTGAATAAGCAGGTCTTGATGAGAAAGGAGTGAGGAGAATCAAGGGCAAGGCCTGCACAGCTAAAATTGAATTCATTTAAAATTTCAGATATGTTTAATCTGGTGTTAATAGGTGCATTTTTGTAGAGGTCACTGTTGTGTATTTAAGTGCTGTTGAGTATTTACTGACATGCATTTGAGCGGTGCAGCCTGAGTTGTGTAATATATTGAATATTTGCTACTTTTAAAGGGAAAGTCTCATGAACAGGATATATGTATATACATATGGGACTTAAAGGTGAGCTGTGGATATAAGTTTTGGAAAATATTATATTCAAGTGAAGCAAATTGCCTAACAAATAAATATATCACATGAGAAATTAAAAAAGAACTACCATAGTCAAGTGAAATTTCAGGAAGAGAAAAATAGTTGGCCAACCTAATATCCATTTCTAACTTTTTTCTAGAGATTGTAGCTGCTAGAAATAGCCACTGAAATAATTATCACCAAAGGAAACAAAAGAAGAACGCTGCTGGGAAGCTTCAGGGAAAGCTTTTGTTTTCCTGATCCAAGGGGTGCTGCCATTTTCTCCTTTCTTTCTTTATTGACTATAATTAGAGTGACTGAAATTGACTGGCACATCTTATAGAAAAGGTCACAGAAATCTCAAGAAACCTTGCCTAGTAGCACTGAATCACAGATCAAAGAGTGAGGGCCACGGAAGTCCAGATACATATTTTATTTTTGTATATTGAGAGATTGCAGATCTGAGATGGTTTGACATATTTTTAAACTTAACAGTGGTACAAAAGCAATTCTCGTTCAGCAGAAGCCACTCTTCAGATTTTGAATTTAAATTTTTTTCTCAGGCAGTGAAGTGGAATAGTTTCTTGAAATGCCAGACAATAATTTTAATTTGCAGATCCTAGTCAGCCACAAGATGAAACAACTGATATTCCACAGGTACTGTATAATAAGTCTCAAAGTATTCTGAGTTATTAAGTACTTTATTATAAAATAGACCTCATATTAGATGATCACCTCAACCATAGACCAACATAAGTGTTCTGATGACTTTTATGTTATGCTAAGTTAACTAATATCGAGAAGACAAGCATATTATACAAAATGCATTTTGCACAAGATATTTTAAGCTTCTGATGGATTCATCAGGATGTAATAACATCATAATTGAGAAGCATCTGGGTAATTATTTCATTTTATTTGCTAAAAATACAAGTTTCTGAACTTCTTGAAGATGGAGGTATGCAATTTATCACCAAGAAGAAGCAGTGGGAAAAACAAAGGAAAAAAACTCTAAGAAAAACAGAGATAATAGGTTATTTTCCACTACTTACTTTATACCGGGAAGATTAAACAGCTTCAGTGTAGCAATATAAATCAAGAGCAAAATATATTTTAATTTGCAAAATTGATTTATATATTATAATTTAGAAGATTTCTTCAAAAAGAAATATCTTTACAATGGAAACCTCCTATTAAAAGTTTTTCAACCACTTAGCTATTAAGTGTTAAGTATATCTTACACAAATCTATATTTATTAGATACAGACATTTAATGAGCAGTTTATTTGCAAGATTAAAATTCTTTGTTGTCTTTGTCTTCTTAAACAGAAATAGCTTCTTTAAATTATAAAAGCAAAAAATGATCAATAGAAAAATCATATAATATAAACAAAAATAAAAGCCGGGCATGGTGATGCACACTTGTAATCCCAGTACTTAGGAGGCTGAGAAAGGAGGATCGCACAGGTTTGAAGCCAGCCTCAGCTACTTAGTGAGGCTCTCAGCAACTTAGGGAGACCCTGTTTCTAAATAAATTATAAAAGAGGTCTGGGAGGTAGAAAAGCCCCTGGGTCCCACCCTCAGTACCACAAAAAATAAAATAAAATAAGATAAAATAAACAAGAATAAATAAAATGTCAAGAAGTTAGATTTTATGTAATGGAAATACTTTGTTTATAAAAATAAGTAATTTCAAATTTACGCCATGAGAAAACACAGATTAATATTTTTAGAACCATTTTATGTATAGAAAAACATTTGATTTCCAGGAAAATCACTAGATAAAAACCATATAGAAAAATCAAGTATAAGCTAGAATATAATAACTAAAAATATTTCATTTTAAACATATGCTTTTTGGTGCCCATTATGTATCAAGTTGATAAAAAATAAAATATTGCAAATATTTGGAAACAAGTTATAGGATATTTAATGAAAGCCAATTAATCTGTCAAAGAAGAACATCTGGCCACCTATGCTAGGAAACTATTATGGAACGCTCATGCTACGCTATTTCTTAATGCACTTAATCTACAGTTCCATTAGTTGTCCAAAAAATTCCTTTCTCCTGTTTGTGGTGCCGGATTAGGGTCATCTTTGCTGTTTCTACTAGTGCGATTTTAAATCACATGTTGACATACAAAGCTTTGATTCACTAAAGGCAAAACATCTCAAAACAGACAACTCTACTGTAGTAACCCTGTGTAGAAGCGGTTGGGTTTTCTCATTATAAAACACGAATGTCCTGTGGTGGTTTAGGAAAGTTTGGATTACCATGAGACAGCACTCTGAGGCACTAAGCAGGCAAAACAAGGCCTAAGGAGCGCTACAAGAAAAACAGTTACTTTATCATCAGCTGCCTCGTTTCTGCTGGACATCCGCTTGCATGCGGCAGCTGAGCCAGCAGGCAGTTTTAGATTCCATCCTGTTTTAGGAAGCCCAAAGTGACTAAATTGCTGGTTTAAGACAGAGCATCTCGTGGCTTCTTATGTTTCTATGTGGGCTAAAAGTCACTTAAAATTATTCAAATAGTTAAATTACAAGGATTAAGATATTATACTCAAATAGTAAAGGGATTTGCTGTAATTCCAGGCCTAGTGAAGGGTGACATATTAAAAAATTAGAAATAAAATTTGATGCAAATTCAGAGTAAAGCTTTTCCACTAACTATTTGAATAGGAACTTAAAAATAACACCGATGTTCCATATGCTTCAGCTTAAGCCGTTTTTTACTTTGAGCCTTTTTTGCTTAATATCTTCCACCAGCACTCAGCTGCTTTATAAGTTATCCATGAGAAGTTCCTACATTGCTGCCTCCACCTAATGGAATACTTGGGAAATTAAAAAGGCCATTTCACTGTAATTATTAAGCAGAAGTGTTCTAAATTATCTAAGAGTCACCGGGGAATAGAATTGAGTCAAAAGTATAATAGAAG
This sequence comes from Muscardinus avellanarius, assembly GCF_963383645.1. NCBI lineage: Eukaryota > Metazoa > Chordata > Mammalia > Rodentia > Gliridae > Muscardinus > Muscardinus avellanarius. Next base: position 25,689,343 of record NC_137786.1, on the reverse strand, counting down.
TTAAAAAGGTTAACTAGCCTACTTTGCTTGCATTCTCTTGCATATTGCCATGGCAAAGAGGAAGTAAGAGAGATGGGTAAAACATTATAAACATCATGTAATCATCATTTATTTATTCAGCTTTCCATGAGCCTTAACCTTACTACAGCCTTATGTAGTCTCTATATCTATATATCTATATGTGGTAATATAGCAGTAATATTGATAATAGGTAATATTTTTGATAACATTTTTTTCTTAGCAAAATTTCTTATTAGGTTTCTTTATTATTGTGGTATTGTGGGCTGGCTCCAAGGAATTCGAGCTCTGAGCTACACCCCCAGCCCTGTTTTACTCATTTTTGACAAATTTTTAAACAAGGTCTCACAAAGTTACTGAAGGCCTAAGTTGCTGAGTTTGGCCTTGAACCTATTATATTCCTATCTCACTCGCCCAAGTATTGAGCTTACAGGCATGCTCCAGAATGCCAGGCAGTTGTTGACTTTCATGAAATAAAATGGTTAAATACTACAGGGGAGGTTTATGCAGCTATGTTAATGCAGTCAACTTACACATTCACAATCATTTTATCTGTGAATGAAATGATGATCATTTTTTAAAATCAATGTTATCAAGCAAAACTCATAAGAAAAATTGATATATACAACTAAAATAAACACTACCAATAATAAAGAGAACTAAACAAATATAGAGAAAGAATACAAAATATTGGTGAACATCTTATGTTATTTTCTACAGGGGCTTCAGTAGTCTAAACAATGGCAGGTATAAATAAGGCTTCTAGAGCATAAGAAGAACTAAATTGACTTCATTCATAGATGAGAAACCAGATTCAAACTTATGAGTTAAATTAAGGGAGAGAATCAGAAGTAGAGATAAAAGAAATGGGGGCACAGAAATAACAACATGCAAAGGAGAAAGAAATATAACAAAAAATATCTAAACTTAAAAAAAAAATTCAGGAAAGAAAACAAATCCTATAGGTAAATACAAATTCACAACAGGAAAAATAAATATTATTTAACAACCACTTTGAACCATGTATGCGAAGCATATTCACACAGATAAAAATTAAGATATTTACTCTAAAAATATATAGGCAGAAATTAAATAAAATATATGTAGATATTTTGAGTCAATGATTGGAAAATACATTTTAAAAATGAGAAATAGTGAATAAAATCTAAGTAATACATATTTTTATGAATTATAGATTCAGAGTAGACATAAACAAACTAGTATATTGAAACATAGTCCTGAGGATTTTATCATGAATGAAACAGAAAGAAAATGATAACCACCTATAAGGGACTTATTAATCTTCTCTAACAACAACAACAAAAACAAAGTTAGAACACATAAAAAGATTCATGTCACAAAAGAAATCAGTAGATTGAAGTCCAATTTGACGAACACTTTTTGTCACCCAGAGACCCACAGCTGCTTTTGTCTGTATGAGGAAATAAAAAAATACCTAAGTAAAGCACAAAGCAAATATGATTTTCTGTGGTTTTTTTTTTTTTTTTTCAGTACTGGGGATGGAATCCAGGGGCATTCTGTCTCCAAGCCACACTCCCAACCCTATATTTTTATTCTTTATTTTAAAACAGGGTCTCACTCAATTACAAAGGACCTCACTAAGTAGCTGAGGCTGTCCGCAAACCAAGATCCTACTGTCTTTGCCTCCCAAATGCTGGGATTACAAGTGCCCGCCACCATGCCGGGCTGCAAATATGATTTTCATAACTCATGGAAGCAAAGTGAGGAATGGTGTTAAGTACTTGCACTGTCAACAGTCATAGAGGTGAGAAAGATTCCACCAACAAAACATGTTCACAGAAAGATTAATAAAATAAATTCACATGCATACACACAGTCTATGGTAGTATTTCTATTAATGAATATAAGTCTTCCTCCACCCCTACCCTTATATCTCCTTTCTGGCTCTCCTGTGGTATCTCCTCATTATCAAGAGTCTCCTTTTTATCCCAATTACTCTCTACTGGGAGGGAAGGAAAGAGGGAGGGGGCACCAAGAGCATGCGCATATATGTCATTATCAACATGATTTACATAATAATGTCAGATAAAATGCGCCAGTAAAATCACACACAAAAATAAAACAAAATTCAGTTGTTCAAAAAATAAATTACCAAGTCTCAGGGAATAAAATGGAATAAAATATCCCAAAATTTATGAATAAAAAGTAGAAAAAATGAAGTAAATACTCTGGACACTTCAAACTATCAAGACAGGCACTCTCTGTTCTTTGAAAAACAAAAGAAAAATATAACAATTCTGCTCCATATCAGTCTGGGGTGTGCTAATAACTGAGAAAAAAACATATCTAAATCAACCTAGAGTATTAAGCACTGGTTATTTTTTCTTTTTTCAAAGTCAAAGCTTTTGATCCTGAATTAAAATAATCTAAAATATTAAATGAGCTAAATCTAAAATCAGAAAATTGGTCATCATCATCATCATGAGTTATATACAAATAGAACTTACAAATATATTTAATCTCACAGAAAAGAAAGGCTATAATTTTCTTTGGACAAATATAAACCAATTTAATTTAAAATGTTATTTAACCAAAATGTCTGCAAGTAAATTAAAGGAAAGACTACCAAGTACAAAAGGAACAAAACCTAAGTCACGTTATCTGGAAAAAAAAAAAGGTCAACAGAGTAAGTTCGCTAACATAGATTTCAGAATTATTAAATATAGACTTAAAATATCTAAGGTAAAAACAATCAGGAATCTAATGGATAAAGAGGAATAACACTCATGACTTATAGAAAAAAGAATTAAATTAATGACTCAAAAAATGTTTGAAATAAAAAGTGCTATATGACAAGTGTTTTATTATGTGTTTGTTCAACAGCAAAGAAAAACTGAATAAAATTGAAGATACAAATACAATTTGATTATAAGAAAATAAATAAGAGAGAAGACAAGTTAACTGTGGTGGCACATTCATATGACCCCAGTACTTCAGAAGCTGAAACAGGAATATCTGGTTCCAGACCAGCACTTAATCATTAAGCAAGCTCCTGTTTCTAAATAAATAAATAAATAAATAAATAAAGGCTGATGTGTGACTCAATAGTAGAGCAGTCCTGTGCTTAATTCTCACTAACACAAACACACAGACACAAACACACACACACACACACACACACACACACACACACACACACAAACAATAATAAAAATAAAAATAGGAAGAAGGAGAAAGAGAAAGAGGAGGAAAGGAGGAGGAGGAGGAAGAGCAGAAGGAGAAGAAGAGGAAGAGGTGACAACAATATGTTAGGGGAAATATCACACTGCCTAATATGCACATCAGGAGTCAGATGAAATATGTGATAATGAATTGAAGTATATTTGAAAGACAATGTTTCAGATATTTTAATTGATAAAACCATCGAATCAGATATACCTGAAGTTGAACACCCACAAACATGTGCAGAGAAAAGTATAGCTATGCATATTATATTCAAACTGTATAAAGATAAATACAATATTTTAAACCAATCGAACAGGGAAAAGAAAACACTCTGCAAAAAAATCAATTAGAATAATAGCTCTTAAATATACATAAATAATTTATGGCAAGCAATAGCTGAAAGAAGTTTTATGAACAAATATGCAGTAATTTAAAAATAAAAAATGTGTTTCCTCTCCTCTTTTTAAAACAGGAAGTTATAACTTATAGAAACAGGCTTCTATAAATATAATAACTAAAATGTAGTAGTCATGATGTAAAGTAAAAAATATAGGGTGTTTTAAAATAAAATTTAGTATGACAGGATTTATAACATACATATAAATAAAATAAATGACCAGAAATATACAGAGCAAAGAAAGTTATTAAAATATGCATTGTATCATTTCTCCTATTATTCTTAGCATATTTTTAAAAAATAGAATGTTAAGTATAATATATGCATATTTCATATTGACAGAGCTCACACAAATATTCATTGTATGAATTGTCTTCTGATGCTTTAATTTCTTAGCACAATAGTTAATAGTATAATTCGCTAAAATGGGAGATGAAAGAGGATATATTAGAGGTCTGAGATGAAAGGATACCAAGATAGTTTTATGATATCTTCACAATGAGAGTTCATGGTCAAGAATTTTATGTGAAAGCAGTCAGCAAAGTGTTCTGGTCTTATACAGTTTTTTCAGTTGATGAAAATGTAGAGAGTTGTATTTATTCGAGGTAATGGTAAAACAGTAGGGAAGGGGAAAGAAATTGAACATGAATTCAGGAGTAACTATTATAATTAAACAGATTTGGACTGAATAAAGAGGATTAAGACAGAATGGACTTGAGAGTTAGGTATGATGTGTTGGCTAGGCTTGGAAAAAGAGGAACTGTGTGCCATATATGGAGGAATGGAGTGAGAGAAAATAGAAGAAATAGGAAGAAGATAAGAAGTGAAAAAGAATGGGAATATACTTTTAAATCTACAAACTTCATGATCATTCTCCGACTGCAGTCTAGGCTCAGCTCGGCCCTGACTTCCAGCGGGGAACTGGGAAGTGTTGATGGACTAGAGTTTCTTGAGGGAGGTGCTCCCTGGAGGCCAAGGCTTCCAATCAGATGCCAGTTGACATGAGCAGCCAGAAGCCTTAGCCCCTTTTGAGAGCAACTTTCAAACTCAACATCTCATAGTGGAACAATCTGAGCAGCACAAACACCAGGCGTGTTCAAAGGTAGTGAGGAGGTCAAAGAAGGTAATATCAACCTGGAAATTTCAGGCGTTATCCATCAATTAGAGAATATGAGCCTGAAGATACTGAGGAAAACCAGACCACCATAGCCTACTCTGTTCTCTAGTATCAAAGGAATGGAGCTCCTTAGACTGACACCACCCTACGTATTCTTAGGCTCACCATTTTCTCAACACTTACAAAAGTTTCTTATGTAAAAAGAGCCCAGAAGGACTCTCTGTAGCTCTCAGTCTGAGATGGTTGACATTATCTCTTGAATGTGTTTTTCTTGCTTTCTCAAATAAACCTCAGTCTACTCTGTCTTGGAAATTCTTTTTCGATCTTTGTGTTAAGATATTGGGGAGAGACAGTTAAACCAAATGATGTTTCTAATGGGATAAAGAGATCCATATTTAGATTTTTAGAGAAAGATGAAAATTTGCAGGGTTTTGATCAGAGACCTGAAATCTGGGTATTCATGAAGTAGAGAATATTTTAAATCTAAATTATATACAGTACTTCTGTAATTAAAAACATGTAGGAACATTTGGGCTTCAGTTAGTTGCTTCCCAAAGCCCTATTATACATAGGCAGCATAGGGTACATGAAGGGTAGAAACTCTAGCTCTTCTGGAGTTTCCTCCTTGAACCAAAAGCAGACCAAGATTCACTGGGATGAAGTTTCAGGCATTTCACCTAGCACAACACAATAGGCAATGAGAACAGCACTGCTCTGTGGTCTGTTTGGAACTGACCTCTTTGAGTTTCCTTTAGTCATCAGATCTTCTTGAAAAACTATGTTAGATTTGCAATACATTCTTCTGGTCTTAGATATATTAATTCTATTTTTATTATTTATATAAATTGGTGCATTGTATTCATACATCATTATGGGATAAAAAAAAAACTTGTGTAGACATGCATGCACACATCGCCCATTTAGCACCCACCCAATTCACATCCCATTCCCTCCCATCCCTCCTTCCTACACTTGGCTTAGTGGTTGATTCCAGTATGTTTAAGTACATTCTGTGCTTTAGAGTTTTCTTCTTCCCTCCTCCCATCCCCTCAGTTAGGTTGCCTTACTTGATTCTCTGTAGAATCTCCTTTTTCATCTAGAGTTCTTCCTATGACCCATTTCTCCTTAGCTTTCACATATTAGAGAAAGAATCCAATTTCTTCTTTTTTTGTGTGACTGACTAATCTCACTTAGCATAATGTCCTCCAGTTCCATTCATTTCCCTGAGAATGATGTAATTGTGTTTGTTTTATGCCTGAGTAAAATTCTATTGTGTACATATTCCACAGTTTTGTAATCCAGTCATCTGTTGATGGGCATCTTAGCCACTTCCATAGTGGTGAATTGTGCAACTATGAACATAGATATGCATGCACTGGTTTGGTAGTTTGGATTCCTTTCTGTTGGGTAGATACCCAGAAGTGGTATTGCTGGATCAAATGGTAAGTTCATTCCCATTCTTCTGAGGATTCTCCATAGTGTTTTCCAAAGTGTTTGCACTAATTTGCAATACCACCATCAATGTTTTAGAGTTCCCACTTCTCCACATCCTCGCCAGCATTTGTTATTGTTTGTGTTTTAAATGATTGTCATTCTAGTTGGTATTAGGTGGAATCTCAGGGTAGTTTTCATTTGCATCTCTCTCTGATTGCCAATGATGTTGAGCATTTTTTTATGCATTTATTGGCCATTTGAATTTCTTCTTTTGTGAAATCTCTATTTAGCACACTTGCCCATTTTTTTTATTCAATTATTTGTTTTGTTTTAGTGTTGAGTTTCTTGAGTTCTCTGTATATTCTGGATATTATTCCTCTAGCGGAGGAGTAGGTAGCAAAAATATTTTCCCATTCTGTTGACTACAAAGCCATTGTAATAAAAACATCTGGTACTGGTACAAAAAAAGATACATAGACCAATGGAGCAGAATAGAAGAACCAGAAACAAATCCACACACTTAGAGTCAATTGACTTTTGACAAAGGGGCCAAAAACATACACTGGAAGAAAGATACCCTGTTCAACAAATGTTGTTGGAAAAACTGGTTAACCATATGCAGAAAAATGAAAATAAATCCCACTTTCTCACCCTGCACAAGAGTCAATTCAATATAAATGAAAGACTTGGAAATTAGACCAGAGACCTTGAGGCTCCTTGAAGTGGGCATAGGTCCGACACTGCAACACATAGGCACAGGTAAAAACTTTCTCAACAAGACCTGAAAGGCACAAGAAACTAAAAGGCAAATAAATATGTGAGGTTGCATTAAACTGAAGAGTTTCTTTTCAGCAAAGGAAACTGTCAATAACCTCAACCAAGAGCCAACAGAATGGGATAAGATTTTTGCCACCTACCCCTCCAATAGAGGATTAATTCTATTTTTCTAAGAAATTTCTTTTCTCTATTAAAAATACCTTTTTAATCACATGAGCTTAGTAAAAATAAGTTTGCATAAATGATCAGAATCAGTTGTAAAGCTATTCACAGATTAATGACTAGGTTGTCTTCTTTTTGTATTTGCAAAAATTAAAATTGAAAGCCACTCACTTAGATGCATTAGATGGCTTCATGCTTGGCCTAATTCATTAGAGTGTTAAATTCTAGGGTGGGGCATTCATTTGAACCACCCTTCCCTGTGCCATCCTGGCATGGGGCTATAACTATCTTTTGTATTTCTACCTTTTTAATAAACTTCTTTAAATTTTCAGCAAAAAAAGAAAAGAATGTGAAATTCTAGTACATAATTCTTTTATACATTTTCTCCCTTACTTCAGAACTATGGTTTTAAGTCCAAAATATATATGTTGGAATTGAGAACTCAATGGGACAATATTAAGAGGTAGGGTCTTTAAGAGATGATTACATTGTTTAGATAGATTCTTAGGAATAGGATTAGTATTAATACTCTTAAAAAATGCTTCAGGAGACTAACTTAGCCCTTTGCCCTTCTGCTCATTTCCCTCTGCATCCAGACCCCATAAAAAAGTAGGGAAACAATTCACAAGAAACTGGATCTGTTGGCACCTTAATTTTGGACTTTCTAGCCTCAAGAACTGTGAGAAAATAATATTTTTTGTTTAAAAATTACCCAGTCTCAGAGGTGTGTGTGTGTGTGTGTGTGTGTGTGTGTGTGTGTGTGCACATGTTGTGAAACTTCTTGGGATGACAGAAAATTGAAGTTTTGTAAAGATAACTAGTTAAATTGTGTTGTATTTTTAATAAACTCACTAACATAATATGAATTTTAATTTGTCACCAAAAGACTGATATTCTACAAATTGCTCTTTTAACACTCTAACCATGAGATTCTCAACCTAGAAAAAACTGGAGAAGGTAGAGCACACATACCTAATGAGAATTACGGCTTTATACAAACTTAGTATAGAATGAGCAGATAAATGAAGAATCCCTCGTGTGTTCATGCTTTTTGTAGGTATTAATATTTCTAATAAGAAGCCACTGGATGTCACACAACAATCAATTAACATTCTCAGACTCCAAGGGAGAGATAAATAGGGTGAGAAAAGATTTCTATGAATTTTAGTATTATGCACGTGCTCTGTATGAGCCAATAATCACAGAAAAAGTTACCTTCTAATGAATTAAAATTGTAAGATGTTTAGAATTGAAACAAATTAATACAATTAAATCATGTAACAAGCATTAAAAATACTTAGTATAATTTTATAAAATTAAGGTATCTACTTAGAAACAAACATATCAAAATAATGAATCAAAATTGAATAAAAAAAAGCCAGGCCTGGTGGCACACGATTGTAATCCCTGTGCTTGGGAGGCTGAGACAGGAGGATCACACAGGTTCAAAGTCAGCCTCAGCTACTTAGTAAGGCTTTAAGCAACTTACTGAGAACTTGTTTCCAAAATAAAATATATAATATGTCTGGGAGTGTAGGCTGGAGATTAAAAGTCCTTGGGTACCATCCCTAGTACCATACACACCAAAAAAAAAAAAAGTAAAAAAGATAATAATGAATATAACAAAAGGAAAATAAAGCAAGATGAGGGAAAAAAAAAGGAGGAGGAGGAGAAAGAAAGAAATTCAACAAAAAAAGTAAGAAATTCATTGTCAAAGAGGAGTATGGTAAAAGTAATATATCAACAAATTTTGAAATAAGAAAATTAAATAAATATATATGGAAATGAACATAAAGGTACAAAATAAATTAAAATAATCACTGGATAACATTACAAAAAGTTATATAAAATTAGAAAATCTTAGAAATAATTTAAATCTCTAATAATAAAATAAGTAGCTGGATGTGCACACTTGTAATCCCAGTACATGGAAGGCTGAAACAGAAAGATAGTGGGTTCATGGCCAGTCTCAGCTACTTAGTGAGAACCTCTGCAACTTAGTAAGGCCTTCTTTTAAAATAAAGACTGAAAAATAGGCCTGAGATATACTCAGGGATAAAATACCTCTGGGCTCAATTCCCAATACCACAAAAAATTAAAAATTAAATTACTTATGAAGAAGGAGATACTATAGATGAGCAAATAAGGTGACCTAACTGAGGGGATGAGAGGGGGGAAGAGGGAAATTCTCTAATGTTCATGATGTACATTAACAAACATCAATCACTAAGCCAAACATGAGAAGAAGGGAAGGGCGAATGAGGTGGGAACTGGGTAAGAGCTAATTGAATGATGTGTGCATATGTGCCTCCACCATCTTGTACCCCATTAAGATATATCAATATAAAGCATCAATAAAATATTAAAAAAGTAAAAATTAGAAAAATCAAAAATAAATTTCTAGCCAGGCAAAGTGGTGCACACTTGTAATCCCTGCATTTGGGAGCTAAGACAGGAGGATCGCTATTCACAGACAGCCTCATCTACTTAGTGAGGCCCTTTACAACTCAGTGAGACCCTGTTTCAAAATGAAGACTACAAACTAGGGATAGAGGTGTAGCTTGGAGGTATAATGCCCTGGGTTCCATCCCCAGTACCAAAAAAAAAATAAATAAATGAAAAGCAAGAACAAAAACTTCTATGAAGTTAAAATAAAAATTTAAAGTCTCGTGTATAAAAATATACTAGGACCAATGAGTTTTTCAGATTTGTTAAAACTAGGTTATAACTTTTTAAATCCTCACTTTATATCAGATATTCAAATAAATTGAATATGAATAAACCCAATTGATTGTACTTTAGAAGAATGTAACTCTATACAAATATATATACATGAACACATGCACTTACTAGTATTAAAAATAAAGGAAGTATATTGGGCCATATTACTAACCCCAAATCACCTCTATCCAATTAGACAGGTTTCCAAAGACCTAATGCATTACCTATATACATTGAGTATTATGAAAACAGCAGTAATCCAATCAAGATGAAAACATTTAATTCCTGTCATTATAGAACTTTCTGTCTATTGGAAGAGATAGTATGTGTGAAATTCAATGTATTAAAATATCAAGCAACAAATTATACAATAAAAGTATCAATATCTGTAAATATTGTTGAGTGGTAGGAGCAGGATGAGAGTTAACATAGGGACATTCAAGAACATCCTAATTAAATAAGGAAGCAGTATGACTGGTCTCTCAACTCACAAACTGATAATAAAATTCTGGTAATATATTATTACATATAATAGACCAATACACCTCCAATTAATTGAAAGTTATCTCAGATTTCAAGAAGGCTTTCCTAAGAATATGTGCTCACTTGCAATACAGGCACATTTTTGTGATATATTTAGCTATTGGGTTGTTGAAGTGGGTATGTCAAAAAGATTCAGCTTCCTAATTACTGATTTTAATAAGTTTTTGCTATGTCACTCCCTACCAGTCTTTTTACCATTTCCCATATTATAGTTTGGAGGCCAAAATCCTAGTGGGTTGCAATTAGCTATATGTATTTCAATTGAATGCAGCTCAAACAATGAATGAATTCAATCAACAGCAAATATAAAATTAATAGAGTAAGAGCCAGGCATGGTGGTGCACACTTGTAATTCCAGCATTTGGGAGGTCGGAGACCAGAGGATCTCAGTTTGTGGACAGCCTCAACTACTGAGCAAGGCCCTTTGCAACTCAGTAAGACCCTGTTTTAAAAATAAAAAGACTAAAAATTAGGGCTGAGGGTGTAGCTCGAAGGTATAATGCCCCTAGTTCCATTCCCAGCACTGAAAAAATAAAATAAAATAAAATAAAATTTAAATAATGGAGTAAGAAAGAAGAGCATTTTATGTGAAGGTTTAAATATAAAATATATCAGAATATTATAAAGGAAAAACATAAGTAGAAATGTATTCATGTAAAATGAACAAAGATCTATATAATACATATTGCTGCATTTTAAATGTTATTTGTCTAAATTAAGTTTTAATGAACTTGAAGTTATATTAGAACTATCTTGACATTGCGAGCTAAATACAATGTTGTAGTTTATTCATTAGCAAATGTGGTTTTAGTAACTTATAAGCAGTACCTGTATATTGGCAACATTGGTTTATTAATAGAATACTATTGTATTTTTATAATTTTACAGTAAATGAACATAATTTGAAATAAACAATAGAAATGTCCATGTAAATATGTCAGTCATCACATCTACATTTGCTATAGTCTTTAGATCAGAATAAAAAATAGAAAATTATAGCTGTGGTATATATTCAAGCTTTCACTGAACACTAACTTTATCTAAAAGAGAGAATTTAAAGATTTCAAACTTGGCTTATGCAAAATTTTGTACAAATACGAGATCAATTAACTTTATCTAAATTTAGATGTTTCTTTTAACTTTACTCAAACTTTTTATGAGACATATGACATAGATATTCAGCTCTCCTAGAAAATCTTGTATTTTCTTTGACATTATATAGCTGGAATTAGGAAGTGTCTTCCCAATTTGAGATGATATTTTCTTTGATCCTTTGTATTTGAAAGCAACACAATTTATCTCCAACAAAATTTGGCCAGAAGTGATAAGAATCATTTCTACTACAATTAGTTGGGAAGCTCCCTGATCTCTCTTTTCCCTTTTTCACTTCTTTTCTTTTCTCTTCTCTTCTTTTCTTTTCTTTTTTTTTCCTTTTGTTGTATTGGGGGTGGAAGTCAGGGGCATTCTACCTCTGAGCTACAGCCTCAGCCCTATTTTTTAGTCTTTTTCTTGTAACAGGATCTCACTGAGTTACAAAGGGCCTCTCTGAGGAGCTGAGGCTATCCTTGAACAGCGAACCTCCTGTCTCAGCCTCCCAAGTGCTGGGATTACAAGCATGTGACACTACACCCAGCTTTCTCTTTTCACTTTTAAGGACTTAGAAATATAATTCTGAACATCTAGGGTTTGTAAAAAAAAAAAAAAAAAAAAAAAGAACTGGAAAAAATATGACCTCTGAATGACCCCCTATTGGTAAAATTTCAATATTAGACAGGGCTACCTGTACCAATATCAGGAAAGGGCTTCAAAATGTATTTAGCCAGAGCAATAAGGTAAGAAAAGAAAATTAAAGGAGTGTAAGTAGAAAATGAAGAACTCAAACTTTCAATATTTGCAGATGACATGATACCATACTTAGAAGACCCAACAAACTCAACCAAAAGGCTATAGAATTGATCAAGAAATTGAGCCAAGTGTCTGGATACAAAATCAATCTTTAAAAATCATAAGCTTTTCTGTACTCCAACTATAAATCCACTGAAAAAATAATTCAGAAAATACTTCCACTCAGGATTTTCCACACAAAAAATAAAATACTTAGGAATAAACTTAACCAAGGAGGTAAAAAACTTCTATAAAGAAAATTATAAAACATTGAAAAAAAAACTGAAGATCTTAGAAGATGAAAAGATCTTCCATGTTTTTGGATAGGCAGAATAAATATCATCAAAATGGCCATACTTCCAAAAGTGATCTACAGATTCAGTGCAATGCCCATTAAATTACCAAGATCATTTCTCACAGACATAGAAAAATCAGCCTTTAAATTTATTTGGAACAACAAAAAATCCCCAGAATAGCCAAAGTAGTTCTCAGCAATAAAAACTGCAGGAGGAATCAAAATGCCTGACTTTAAACTATACTACAAAGCCATTGTTATAAAAACAGCATGATAGTGACACAAAAACATATACATAGACCAATGGAGCAGAAGAGAAGACTCAGAAATAAATCCACACATTTACAGCCAATTGATTTAAAAAAAAGGCTAAAACTATACACTGGAAGAAAGATAGTCTGTTCAACAAATGATGTTGGCAAAACTGGATAATCATATGCAGAAAGTGGAAACTAATCCCCCTTCCTCAACCTGCATAAGAGCCAATTCAAGATGGATCAAAGACTTGAAAATTAGAAAAGAGACTTGAGGCTCCTTGAAGAGGGCATAAGTCCAACACTGCAACACATAGACACAGTTAAAAACTTTCTCAACAAGACCCCAAAGGCACAAGAAACTAAAAGGCGAATCAGTATGTGGGATTTCATGAAACTGAAAAGCTTCTGTTCAGCAAAGGAAACTGTCAAGAACCTCAATCAAGAGCCAACAGAATGAAATAAAAATTTTGCCACCTACTCCTCCAATAGAGGACTAATATCTAGAATATACAGAGAAATCAAGAAATTCAACACTAAGAAAACAAATAACCCAATCAAAAAATGGGCAAGTTAATTAAATAGACACTTCACAAAAAAAGAAATTCAAATGGCCAATAAATGCATGAAAAAATGTTCATTAGCAATCAGAGAGATGCAAACAAAAACTACCCGGAGATGTCACCTAATTCCAACTAGAACAGCAATCATTCAAAACACAAAGAACAACAAATGCCAGCAAGAATGTGGAGAAGTAGGAACTCTAAAATATTGTTGGTGTGATTAAAAATTAGTGGAAACACTTTGGAAAATAGAATGGAGGATCCTCAGAAGAAGGGGAATGAACTTACCATTTGATCTAGCAATACCACTTCTGGGTATCTACCCAAAAGAAACCAAACTACCAAACTAATGCATGCATATCTATGTTCATAGCTGCACAGTTCACCATTGTCAAACTATGGATCCAGCCAAGATGTGCTTCAACAGATGAATGGATTACACAACTGTGGGATATGTACACAATGGAATTTTACTCATCCATAAAGAAAAACACAATTTCATCATTTACAGAGAAATGCATGGAACTGGAGTACATTACTCTAAGTGAGATTAGTCAATCACAAAATATAAGAAATCAGATGCTTTCTCTAATATGTGAAATCTAGGGAGAAATGGGTAACAGGAGAAAATCTTGTTGAAGAAAGATATCTAACAGAGGAGCAAATAAGGAAACCTAACTGAGGGGATGGAAGGGGGTAAGAGGAAAACTCTCTAAAGCATATGATGTACTTAAACAAAAATATCAAAGTCAATCACTAAGCCAAGCATGGGCAGGAAGGATGGGGAGGGAATGGGTGGTGATCATGTAAGGGCTAATGGGGTGATGTATGTATATATGTCTCCACAAGTCTTTTATACCATTAAGATATATGACTACAATAAAAATAAATAAATAAAAATAAGGAAGGCTGAGGTGTAGCTCAAAGATGAAATGCACCTGGGTTCAATCCCCAGTATCAAAACAAAAACCAACCAACAAAAAACAATAAACAAATGTGGTTGAAAATATAGAAATGACTTACTATATGGTACAAATAATATAATCTTTGATAAATGTTATAGTAAACCCAAGGGACTCATAAGATAGTTTCAGGGAAAAGTAAGTTTAGAATATCTCATTTTTATAAGAACTATCCAATGTCTATTATGAATGACTTTCCAAATAAAGTAGGTCACCTTACCTGTGCCCTTGAGAAAAAAATTAGCTTTGATATTAATGTGCTGGTATTTGGAAATGGCTTTAAAATGTATTTAAAAATAACTTCCATATTAGAAAGCCAGAGCTTGGACGCGGGGCAGGCATTCAGTCAGGGAAGAGACCCTGCAGTACTCCAGGTACCAAGGGTGACTAGCAAGAAGATAGCGGAAGCCCGGGGTCTTTTACATTTCTAAGACAAGCAAACTTCCCCAAGGATATGGGGTGATCCCATAAGCCTTCAAGAGATCACACACTCCAATAATCAATTAACACATTTTAGGGTGTAGCAAAAGGCTTTGGATCTAAACAGGAGACAGGGCAGGCATACAGGAAGGAATCAGCACATCAAAAGACCTGCCCCAGAAGAGGTAGATCTAGTAGGGTCAGAAGGACCATGTATCTATAAAACTGTTTTATATCCAATAACTTTGGTGAATTCTTTTCAAGTCACCCTACTATGTTACCATCTATGTTATAGCGCTTTAGGTTTTATCCTATTTTTTCCATCATTGTAATAATAAAATCGCTTAAGCTTACAGAGTTTGGTCTATTCTTTTCTACACAAAGCTCAGAACAAGAACCCATGGCTATATATTACTTTACAGTTTGGGAGCCCAACAAGGACCTTTAGCAGTCTCACCATGATAATACCCAACTCAGCCAGCTAAATGAACGAGAAATATGTTTTTTTTTTATGAAGCCACTAAAATGTTGTGTTTTGTATGACTTACTTATTTTACATTATGGAAAGCCACTCTAGGGGAAAAAATGTATAATGCATTACACACATGAATAATTTTTTTTGCATATCCCTTTGTATCATTTGAATGCTTTTTGAAAGCATTTACAAATTAATCTTCTAATAAAGACTCATAAAATTAAATGTGACATATTTATATGCACAAAATTACACATAACTAAACTAAAGAAAAAGCTCAAAATTGAATGCTATTATCTAGAAAATGACCTGAAAACCATACCCTCCACACATACTTTTATTTTTCTAGTCTATCAACATATTGTGGAATGAAGAGTAAACAGAAAAGCCTGTTTTGTTTCTCTAAGGATTATCTCACCTCCTCTTTTCTTTTTATCCTGTGTGTTGCTGGGAGCCTGTTATTAAAACAGACTTTATTCCTAAGGGAAAGAAAACAAGCTGGAGATACAGATGGGAGCTATGTGATGAAAATAAGCACTAAGTAAGAGAGAGTTCAATGAAATCATATTACACAAAGAATATGCACAACATTGGCTTTCCCATAAAAATCTATGATTAAGTAAAGTTAAATTTAGATATCTTTTATTTGCTATTATTTATTGATGGCTGGAGGCAACATAGCTTAAGTACAAAAGAGTGGAAATATCTAATTAATTATTAAGGCTTTATTATATTTATTCACCAATGACATAAGTATTTTAATAAGATTCCTATATATAACTGTAAGATCGGCATGTAGTCCCTCTGTGCCCACAGATAGGTAAAACTGTCGGTACAGGTGCCATAAGTCTTTATTAGTTCAGCCCACTTTTTCCAGGCAGCTCCCTCCCCCAGCCCCATGTCGAGGGTTAGGGGTGGAGGAGTGATATGTGGAAGAGAGTCTTCCATGAGTGTAGAAGTCTGGGTCCCCTCAGATCACTGTGTCTCCTTTTTATCAAAAGGGCGTGGTTTCCGTGGGAATCCCAGAGCTCAGCATGGTCCCTGTGGGGACATCAACTACCTGAAATTCACTAGAAAAATGAATATGAGCTCAGAACACTCATATAACAGGATCAAAATACTTTATTTCCAAAGATATTACAATCTCTCCATCACTCTCAACCAACTGGAAAGGTTTATGTACCCATCAGTTATAACAAATGTTAATTCTTTTTTTTTTTTCTTTTTTCTTTTTTTGATGCTGGGAATGAAATCCAGGGGCCTTCTAACTCTGGGCTACATTCCCAGACCTATTTTATATTTTACTTGGAAACTGGGTCTCACTAAGTTGCTGAGAGCCTCATTATGTAGCTGAGGCTGCACAATCCTCCTGTCTCAGCCTCCCAAGTACGGGGATTACAAGTGTGTTTCACCACACCTGGCAACAAATGTTATTTCTAAAAAAATTTTAATAATATTCAAAGATACTTTCTGTATTTTTAAAATATTTAACTTATAATTTTATAATATCTGAATAGGCTCTTTTGGCCCTGAACTAATTTGCTGATCTGTGGTAGATGACTATTAATACAAGAAAAGTTTCTATCCAGCTTTGAAAGGTGTGGTTTATTAGTTCTCCTATTCCCAGCTTGTGATAGGGCCCTACATCCGTTATGCTTAATATCACTTCATTATTTTTATTACTTGAAATCCAAAAGCATTCTAGCTAATGAAAATGTATGAAATATTTTTGTTAGCTAAAATTAACTCCCTATTCCGGTAATTCCTTGAATCACTGTATTTTTTTTTTATTTGTAGAACTGCATCAGAAAAAAAGAATATCATCATTAATGGCCTCCCTATATTATATAAAAGAAAAGACAATTACTTTCTCATTTTTTTAACTTCATTGAGTATTTCTCTGAAATATTTAAAGTCATTTCTGTCAGATATATTTTTTTTAGGTTTTTATTTCAACCTTTTATCAGTTAAGGGCAAACTTTATTGTAATTCAGATTGGTTGACAGAATCCCTTTTGATTAAGCATGAGGCTGATAACATAGTTCTAAGTTTTACATTCTTTTCTGACAAATAATTCATGAAATTTTATTATAAGTGATGGTGATCACATGATCACTTAAGTCCTTGTATAAGTTAAACCCTAATTCTAAATATTGTGGGAAATAGAAGACTATATTTTGGAAACAAGGCTAGAGCCCACAGTTATAAACTGTCGAAATGCTAAAGAAAATATCTAACTTTAAATCTCAGAATATAGTTTTAATTCACTTCAATTTATTCATTATCAGAATTTAGCAATGTTTCATATGTTTTTGAGAATAACTACATATGTTTTAGAAAAAAATTATGATAATATTTTTCTTTTCACTAGGACTTTTTTTTTTAAGAATTTTGAATGGAACATTAAAGTGAAACTGATATCTTCCTTACCACAGTTCTTGTCCATGAAGTGTGAAGAATGGCACTTGAAGATAGTAGAAAGATGATCATGGAGTTTATTTTAAAGAGAATGGGGAAAATAAAATGAGTTAGAATACCCTTGCAGGCAACAAGGACCGTAAAGTCTGACAACTATCTTCTGGACACTATTTGGGACTAGTCCAAACCACATGCTATCTAGTGCAAGCTGCTTTCTCCCACAGTTCATCTACTGAACAGAAGTTCAGGCTATCCGTGGAACTTTGGTCAGTCTTGATGCCTAGTAGGTATCTTCTGGTCTCTACCTTGGAGATGCTAAGGGTGAGTGCCATTAATTATGCATTGCTTTCTCTCAAAGCCAACAAGACTTGTGAGACAGAAAAACTCCCAAGTGGTAGGTGTCGCTGGAATTCGTAACCATTTAGTGTGGCTAGACTAGAGATTTATATAATTCTTTGATTCACCTTTCCAGAAAACTCAGAGGCAGTTTCCTGGACTTTGTATAGTGTATTTCCTTTTTATTTTTTTGTGGGTCTGGGGATGGAATACAGAGGCATTTGAACTCTGAGCTACACCTCCTGCCCAATTTTTTATTCTTTATTTTGAAACAGGGTCTCACTGAGTTGCAAAGGGCCTCACTAAATAGCTGAGGCTGTCTGCAAACCAGAATCATTGGTCTTAGCCTTCCAAATGCTGGAATTACAAGTGTTCGCCACCAGGCCCAGCTTGTAAAGTGTATTTCCACAGTGTCCTTCTTTGAGTCTCCTTATATTTACTGCGGTTACAGATGGTGTTTCCTAAATACTCCAGGGAATCTCCTGCAATTTTTTTTTTTTTTTTTTTTTTGTGGTACTGGGGTTCCTGGAAGCCCTTCTTCCTCCGGGCTACACTCCCAGACCTATTTTATATTTTTGAAACAGGGTCTCTTACGCCAGCACGGCTGGCTTCGAACCTGCGCGATCCTCCTGTCTCCGCCTCCCAAGCACGGGGATTACAAGCGTGCGCCACCACGCCCGGCATCCTGCAATTTCTTATCAGGAGGAACAACTGAAGTTTTATGAAGCTCTGCTCAGTCTCAGGAGACTTTGGGTTTTGTTATCACTTGACAATTGGGAAGTTTGGTCTTTTCAGGAATTTTGGAATTTGGTTATCATCTTTTGCCTCTCAGAAAATGAATTTTTTCCACTGTGATCCTCTAGTCCTATCTTCCTTTTTTTTTTTTTTTTCTATATCTTTTATCCTCTTTCCAGTTAGATGACCTTAACTGCTTTTAGAAACACAGGGAAAATATCAATTTTATCTACTTTTGGCTGTAAAGGTATATTGTGATGCAGCAAAAGTTAGGACTGCATTTAGAGTGGGCACTCTAGGTGGCTATGATGGATATGAGTCTGGAGGTTCATGTGAGGTTCTATTTGAAGGACCATTCACAGAATGATTGTCTCTAAATGAGAAGAAATGAATTTGCCTAGTAGATTAAGAATATAAGGATCTAATATGAGAGTGATAATTAATATGATCAAAGCTGCCCCAAAAGAGTCACATCATACAGAGTATGTACTGTTAAGTTTTCTGCCTTTGTCAACTTGGTTGCCTTCAGGCTTAGCAATGCTACTGCTGCTGCTCTTCTAAGACAGGCAGCACAATCTTTTGCTATAATGCCTATTTCCTTACTGAGTTAACCCACTGACTACTGAGAAAGTCCATGGCCTGAGTCAACACTTCTAATGTCAATCTTTTTTATTCAGTAACATATAAAGTAAACTATTTTCTTATAGGAAAGCTTAAAGCCAGAGGTTGTACTAGGGGCTTATTTAAGCTAGTGAAAGGCATTTTTAGCATCAGGTTCCCACTCTAGCAATCTGACTTCTTTCTTTTGAGAAGATTTAATTAAGTAATATAAAAGATGAGTTATTTCCCCACATTCTATCATACAAAGTCTTCAAAACCCTGTTGTGCCTATGAAACCTCTCAAGTGTTTAGTCTGAAGTAAAATAAAAAAAGAAATGAGTCTTCTTCTCTCCTCTCCCAATGTTCTAGTCTCTTTTGATACTATTTAGCTAAGTTATTCTATGGAGGTTTGGCAAAATTGGGCCTTAAAAATTAAGAGCCTGAATTCCTTTTGGGAAATATCATTGGCAGGGGTACAGAAAAGAATATCAAGAATATTGTATAACCTTAGATTGTAGATATTCAAATTGGCCTAGGTCTTGGGCCAAAGCCTGTCCAAATAGTTGGGGACTATCTCTAAAACCTCGAGGCAAGACAGTGCAAGATATTTGGGTGGACTGATTAGAGAAGTCTTCAAATACAAAAAAAGTGAGTTCTCATATAAGGAAATACAAAATAAATGATCTTTAAAGTCTAGAACAATAAACCATTCAGCATCCTCAGGGATTTGAGATAATAATGTATAAAGGTTAAGAACTACTAAATGCATAGGAATAATTTATTAGATATAGGTCATGAACTAGTCTGCATTCTCTCTGGGGTTTTGTATTTCTAAAATTGGGCCATTGAATAGATTATTACATGGCTTTAAGAGGCCTGGAACATTTAGATTTTATATTATTTTCTGTAATCCTTTTCTTGCATCTGAATTTAGGAGAAATAAATTAAGCAAATATTCAAAGAAATAGGTGGGAGTCTGAAATAAGCTTTGTCTAGGTTTAGCATTGGCCAGCTCCATAGTTTGGCAATGGTGAATTGTGGAGCTATGAACATACACACACATGCATTAGTTTGGTAGTTTGGTTTTCATTTTTATGGGGTAGATACCCAGAAGTGGTATTGCTGGGTCATATGGTAAGGTTGTTCCCATTCTTCTGAGGATTCTCCATACTGTTTTTCAAAGTGGTTGCACTAATTTGCAATGAAACCAACAATATATTAGAGTCCCCACTTCTCCACACCATTGCCAGCATTTGTTGTTTGTGTTTTTAATCATTGCCATTCTAGGTGGAGTTAGATGAAATCTCAGGGTAGTTTTGATTTGCATCTCTCTGATTTCTAATGAGGTTGAGCATTTTTTAATATATTTATTGGCCATTTGACTTTTATTCTGTGAAGTGTATTTTTAGTTCACTTTGCTATTTTTTAATTAAGTTATTTATTTTCTTAGTGCTGAGTTTCTTGAGTTCTCTGTATATTATGGATATTAGTCCTCTACTGGAGTAGTAGGTGGCAAAAATCTTCTTCCATTCTGTTGGGTCTTGGTTGAGGTTTTGATGTTTCTTTTTGTTGATCTGTCTTTTAGTTTCTTGTGCCTTTGGGGTCTTTTTGAGAAAGTTTTTACCTGTATCTATGTGTTGCATTGTTGGACCTATTTCCTCTTCAAGGAGCCTCAAGGTTGCTGCTCTAATTTCCAAGTCTTTGATCCATTTTGAATTGACTTTTGTGCAGGGTGAGAAAGCAGAGTTTATTTCTATTTTTCTGCATGGGGTTAACCAGTTGAAGTAGAGAATTAAAAAAAAAATACAAAAAATCAACAAAACCAAAGGCTGGTTTCTCAAAAAAATTTAACAAAATAGATAAACCACTAGTCGACTTAATGAGCAAGAGAGAGAAAAAGAGAGAGAGAGAGAGAGAGAGAGAGAGAGAGAGAGAGAGAGAGAGAGAGAGAGAGAATCAACCCAAATTATGAAAAGAAGAGATGAAAAAGGAGATATTACCACCAACATGGTTAGAATTCACAGGATTATCAGAAACTACTTTGAAAAACTATACTTCAACAAAATAAAAAATCTGGAAGAAATTTGCAACTTTATAGATAAATACAACCTCCTTAAACTGAGTCAAGAAGATATAGAAAATTTAAGCCAACTGATAGCTATCAAAAAGATTGAAGCAGCAATAAGGGGCCTACCATCAAGGAAAAACCCAGGACCAGATGGTTTCCCAAGTGAATTTTCTAAAACTTTTATAGAAGGGCTAATATTGATACTTCTCAATCTAGTTTTTGAAATAGAAAGAATACTCTTTCAAATACATTCTTTGAAACCAAAATCACATTAATACCAAAACCGAATAAAGTCATCTCAAGGAAGACAATCTACAGGCCTATACTGTTGATAAACATGGATGTAAAACTACTAAACAAAATACTAGCAATATGTATTCTAAACCACATCAAGAAAATCATACACCATGACCAAGTAGGGTTCATCCCAGAGATGCAAAGCTGGTCTAACATATAAAAATAAAACAATTTGTTAAATTTCTGAGTCAGCATAAGCACTCTGTTTCAGACACCTAGATTTTTGAAGTGCAGGCAGACACAGGTGATATTCACATAGCTTTATACTAGTAGAGCTGAATAGGTGGATCTTCACTAACCAACATTCAAACCCAACAATCAAGATAGATGCTATCTTCATCCCACCACTTGAGTGCCTTCTTGTTTCTCATCTTTAGGGCCAAATTTTATTGCAAAGTCATATTAGTAGGAAAATGCATCAAATCCCAATTTTTCCTTGCCCTATTTTTTTTTTTCTTGTTTGATAAGATTTCTGTTGCTTGGTGTCACATAGTTTGTGGAGGCTAAGTGCCCTCAGTCTTAATATTCTTATTACTTTATTTATTCTCACTTTCCTTGGAGATCAGAAGACTAAGTTAACAAACTTTATTCCACTCTTAGCAGGTTCTTACTTCTATTATTCCCTTCAACACTTTGATTTTATTATTTTATACCTATAATTGGAGTTATTGGATTATAAAATATTTCAATTTTAAGGTTTTTTTTTTTGTGTGTGGTACTGGGGTTCCTGGAAGCCCTTCTATCTCTGGGCTACACTCCCAGACCTATTTTATTTTTGGAAACAGGGTGTCTTAAGCCAGCGCGGCTGACTTCGAACCTGTGCAATCTTCCTGTCTCTACCTCTCAAGCGCGGGGACTACAAGCGTGCGCCACCACGCCCGGCTCAATTTTAAGTTTTTTAAAGAAAGTTTCATATTTTCTACATTCACCTTAATCTCTAAGCTAATTTTTATTTACATTAACAATTTTTTTTACTGTTTTTATTTTTCATGTCCTCTCCAACATTTAACTTTTATCTTTTAAATGAAGGCCATTCAGTCAGGTATAGGTAATATCTGTTTGGTTTAGATTTGCATTTCTCTAATGACTAGTAGTGATGCTGATTTTTATGCACCTATTAGTCATTTGAATGCAATTTGAGAAATGCCTGTTCAGGCTCTTGCTTATTTTATTCTATTTATTTTGTGTGTGTGGTACTGAGGATGGAACCCAGGGATATTCTGCTTTCAAACTACACCCCAACCCTATTTTGTTCCTTTGTTTATTTTATTTATTATTTATTATTTATTTATTTATTTATTTATTTATTTATTTATTTATTTATTTATGTTGGTACTGGGGTTCCTGGAAACCATTCTACCTGCGGGCTATACTCCCAGATCCCTTTTTATACTTTTTATTTAGAAACAGGGTCTCTTAAGCCAGCACGATCCTCCTGTCTCAGCATCCCAAGCAAGGGGATTATAAGCCTGCACTACCATACCCGACTCCTTTATTTTGAAACAGAGTCTCCCTAAGTTGCAGATGGCCTCAATAAGTTGCTGGATTTAGTCATGAACCTGCAATTCCTCTATTTCAACCTCCTAAGTAATGATATTATAACCATGTGCCACCAAGTCCAGCTGCCTTTTTGTTTTTGAAACTGGTCTTTTCTTTCTATAGAATTGTTTGAATATCTCATATCTTAGACAGTAATATCTTATCAAATAGATAAATTGCAAGTGTTTTCTCTTACCTTATGAGTTGTCACTTTATTGTGTTTATTTTGTTATATAGAAGTTTTTCAGTATTATGCCATCCTACTTACTGTTGTTTTTTTTTTTTTACCTATACTTTTTATATTTTTATTCAAATGATTGCTGAGACCAATGCTGTGATTTACTGTCTACATTTCTAGGTTACCTCTTAATATTTTTAGAGTTTCATATCTTTTTTATTGATGGATTGTATTCATACATTTAAATGGACTGCAAGATGGTAGGGGCATACATGCACACATCACTCATTTACCCCTTCACAATTTACACCCCATTCTCTCCCCAGTCCTTTCTTCTCATGTCTTGCTTAGTGATTGACTTTGATACATTTGTATTTAATTAATTTTGAGTTATGTTTTATATGTGGTATGAGTTTAATTTCATTCTTTTGTATGTAGATACAAATTTTATGAACACCATTTATAAGGAGTCTGCCTTTACTCCACTGCATGTTCTTTTACATCTTTGTGACTAATCAGTTAACTCTTCATGTGTGAGTTTATTTCTTGGTTTTCTATTTTTTTTTCTTTGGCCTATGTGTCTGTTATTATGCAAGTACTATACTATTTTGACTATAATGACTTTGCAACATAATTTAAAAATCAAAGAGTTTTAAATTCACAGTTTTTTTTGTCAATGATAATTTTAGCTATTTAGATACTCGGGTTTTATTTGAACTTAATTTTTTTTTATTTCTGTGGAAAATATTCACACACAGGGAAATTATACCTCTGAGCTTATTCCTTGGCTATTTACCATTTTTTTCAAAATCGAGTCTCACTTAGCTATCGGGTACTGGTCACAGATCTGTGATTACAGGTATGTGCTCCTGAGCCTAGCTCAATTTTTTTTTTTTTAAATCAGGCTAAGTAATTTTACTTATTACTTATTCATTTATCATCTCTTTGACTCTAGAAAACCAATTAACTTTAAATGTTGAACTTAATAATACTCTCCCAGAAAATTGTTAGGTTTAAACTAAAATATATGAAGTAATTAAATAATATCTGAGTTCATAAATACTTAATAAGTGAAAACTAGTAGTGATAGCAGTAGTAGTAAAATTGTTACCAATAGAATATTGTGGTGCTCTCTCTCTTCTAAACTGTGTAAAATTATTTTTACTCAAACTTAAAAATACAAGCTTATGCACTTTGCAGCAGAATAACACCATATATTAAAAGGATGAAAAAATATTTTAGAAGAAATAAAACTCCAGCTTTTGCCACTAGTTTGCAATTTTTTATTGTTCAATAGTTGTTCCACAGAGTACAAGAGGAAAGAGGACAGAGTACATGCTTGGTAGTATGGTTGAAATAGTTTTCATTTTTTTCCTTTATTTTTATTCTTTGTATTTCTTGAATGCCTCCATAACTGCTGATCTAATGTAGCTAAGAAGCAACTTTCAAGTACTTAATAAGGGCATCTGCTTGTGGAGTATTGGCTGCTATAGAATTTGTAACTCTTGTTTATTGCAGAACCTTCTTATATCTTCTAAGAATTAAGGTCACATAAGGCCTTGTGTCATATATTTATTGCTATGTAATGAAGTATCACAAACATAGCTTTTAAAAACAGCATAGATTCATTTTCTCAGTCTCTATGGCCCCCAAATTTGAATAGGCCTTAGGTACATTTTTTGTTACAGAAACTAGCACAAGAGTATTACTAAATGCTAATTTTAATAACATACATGAGGAGGGAGGGTAGTGGGATGGAATCCAGAGGGAAGCACACAAATTGCTATATGCATGTATTTTTCTATTATGAGCCTCATTATGATTGTAATTTACCAGTTAATGTATATTTTAAAAGATTATCGAAGGCAAGCATCTCATCTTAAGTAGCTCACTTTTTTTTTTTATGAAATTTCACTTTCCTTTTGGAAGTTGGTATGAGAACTTGCATTCTCTGCTACTGGACAGAGATTTTTATTTTCTTGCCATTCATTTCATTAATATTGCTGGTAACTACAACAAAGTCAAAAAGAGATACTTTTTATAAGGCAGAAGTTATATCTTCTATAGACTAATTGCAAAAGTAAAATTTCATTATTTTTGCTGTATTCAATTGATAAGAAAAATATTACAGCAGTCTATAGTAATAAAAATATTACGAGAGAAAAGTACAATAAGTAGAGATCTTTAGAGGACATGTTTAAACTTACTACAGTTGTCAAACAATAAAGACAGGACTCTCTGAAGCTCAAGAGAGATTGTGTAGCTTAGGATGGCATTAAAAATAGATGTTTTATAAATCTATAGATTGGAACCAGGAAGATACTCAAATATGACACATGATTTTCTCAGAAACCAGACCAGCAGATCAATCCTTGAATTTCTTCTTTCAATTTTGTAAATAAAATAAAAGCAATAGTTTTTTTTTTGTTTGATTGAAAAATGTCTTTATTTGATCTGGTGCATGTAAAATAAAGATTTTACTGCTTTTCTTGATTTTGTGGTTCACTCAGGATAATTAATATAAAAATAACATAACTATGTCCCCTGTTAGTTACATATTTATACAGTACTTTTAATTTATTCTGAGTTTAATCATCATTTTAAGATATAATTATGTCATCAACATAATGAATAACAATACTTTTCAATTAAATCAAATTTAATCTTCTCACCAGGTGGTCTTTATACACATACAAATTTAAGTGTCCCTGTGGGAGAAAAATAAATGCATATTTCATTCAGTCCCATCCTAGAAAATTGGCTTTGACCAACCTCTGAAATAGAAGTTAAAAATAAGGTACTACTTAAATTCACTAACTTCCTTTTTAACATAAATTGATAATACCATATCAGACACAGATAATACTTTTGTAGTTTACTCAGGACTAAAGACCTATAGTTAATTTTCAGAATGTGTCTTATTTAATGAACTGTAATTGACTATTAAATAATTAATGAGCAAGTATTTTTACATTTGCATCTAATATATCATTAATTAACACTGGAATTTCTGGATATTTTCCAAATTAACCAACATTGTTTTAAATGAAAACTGTCAGTAATTTTAAATTATTTTAAAGTTCCATTTATTATGTCTTACTAAAGGAGGATATGGAGCCATATTGAATAAGATCTTTTCTCTCAATATCTGAAAGAGTATTGCACTTAAATCCAACATACAGACAATATAGCAATCTATTCTAAATCTTCCAGGCTTTCATAACACAATTACTTATCTTAGTACATTGCTGAATTTGGAAATTTTTTATTTTTTTTAATGTGATATATGAAATTTTTAGGTTGCCATATTCTCCTGGAGATTATTTCACTGGAGACAATATTGTGTCCTAAGAAAATATTGCTATTTCTTGATATTTAAGATTAAATAAAGTATATTTGTGAAGGCAAGTTCTTAATACTAAAGTAAAATGAAATTTAAGTTTAAATTTTAGCATTAAAATTAATTTGAGCTTCTGGAATAATCAATGATACTTGGATAATGTTTATTTTCATTTAATGAAATCTTTCATATCTGAAAAGTTTGAATTTCAACATATATGCCTTTAGAAAAACATTGGATTTCAAAAATAAAAAGATTTTTGTGCATGCTTTTCCATTTCAACCCTTTAATATTTTCAAATAGTGATTTTTAAAATTGGACTAATACTTTTTTGAGAAAATCATTCATGTATCTTAACAATTATTGTAGATACATAGTAACAATTAGAATTGTTACCTAAAAAATAAATGACATTCATTAAATTTGGCTTGAGTAAAAATAAACATTTTTAACTTTTTATTATATAAATTTATATGGTAACAAACATGGGAAGCATGCCCAAATATGGAGAGATGAGTAATTCACTGTGGCAGCTGCTGGTTGATAAAATCATTATAAGTCTTATACCAATATTTTTTCCTGTGTCTAACTTGCTATAACTAAACTTCATTAACACTTTAGAAAATATGAGCATTTTTCCATCTGGCACATGGCTTTTAATGCTCATTTGCTATCATTTAGAAAATCTGCAAACAGCTGGCAAAAATATATTTTTATTAAGTTCTTTGAATCAGATATGAAATATGTGTAGCTTTGCCTATATTTGTAAAACCCAGAATATTTTTTTCAGTTTTCATTACTATAATCTTCTCAACCATTTTCTAAGTTTTGAGGAAATAGATGACTAGGTGTTTATTAACTTATATATTATTCTTTCAGAGTTACATTTTAGATATTGATGATTCAACTGATTTTTTTCTTGAAGATATGAAAAGAATGAGACTTTGAGAGGCTTCTTTTCCATTTGTTTTTTTTTTTTTACAAGGATAGTTTTAGACTCTACCTCTCAATATATACTCTCTGAATGAGTAATTAGTATTTTCCCAGTTTTAGCTCTTGCTTTTATAGCATTTCATACAATATATATTTTTACTACTGCTAAAGACCAGTTCATTTAATAGTCACAATGTTTTCTGATTTTCTTACAGTCTTTACTATTAAGCAATAATATCAATATTTTGTAAAATAATGGGTATATTTCATAAAAACACATATGACCTTATATTCATATGGTTCATAAAATTCAGAAAAAACTCATAATATATTTTTTACAAAAGTAAACTTTTCTCCTCTATTCTCTTACATGGTCACTTACAAAAAGGCAACACTTCTTACATCAAACACAGCAATTAAATTTTTAGCCTTTTCTGATATTATCAACCTGGAGATGGTATTATATCCTACAGAATGAGGATTACTTCAATAAGATTTCTCCCCTCTTTGCATATAAATTCCAAGTAATGCATTTTCACCTGTACTTCTAATAAGCCAGCTATAAATCAAGGGTTCCTAACACACCCTCTTTTGTGTTTAGATATAAAATATTTTCTGAAGAGCTCATGTATTAATACTCAGAGTTCATAAAATTAAGTTTCAGGGCTTATAATCTTATCAGTGTCTAAATCAATTGTGAATATATTTATTGGTAACCTAGACAAGTGAGGTATGGCTGAGAGTGTGGTCTTAGGAATTGTGCTTGTGTCTTTGCGTCCTCTTGCTTGCTTTCTTGCTTCAATCATTCATGATGTGAAAACAGAAGTGTTTCTATTCTCTCATTCTCTCGGCTTCCTGACTCTATTTCCTGAGTTCCAAAGACCTGATTTGACATGGATTGAAATGTTGGAATCTCCATAAACTGTGAGCCAACAAATTTCTATTCCTCTAAATTGTATGGTCAGGTTTTTCAGAACATAGCAGTGAGAATGTTCACTGACACACCTCCTTAGTTATGATTTGTTTGCTAGACTTAATTGCAAAATTCAAGAAAACATTTTACTTACATTTACCCATTATAATAAAAGATTTCACAGAGGGTACAGATAAACTCTAGGGGTAGAGATGCATAGAACAAACTATATAGAAAAAGACATGGAGCTTTTATGACCTCTTTTTCTTTGGGGCTTATATAAAGGCTTCATTTCATAAGCTCAGGTTATATTATTAACTATTGATGATCAACTCAAACTTCAGCATGTCTTTCCTCCCTGTTAGTCTGAGGATAGGGTAAAAATTCCAGTTCTTTATCAGAAGACTGGTTTTCATGGCATCTACCCCACTCCTATCTAATTCTGAGGTTATTTATGGTTATTCATTGAGCACACCAAGTATAACTTTATTAGAAAAAAAAGATATTTCAATGTCCCAGAAAACTTCAAGAGATTTAGGAGATCTATGTTAGATCCTCAAACAAATTCATGTAATTACAAATTACAATGTACAAAAGATAGTTAATTATCTTCTAATTATCTTTATTTAAAAAGTTAATTATCTTCTAATTGGAGTAATTCAAAATTATATTAATAATAATCCAATTTAAAAATTTATGTCTTTAACATTACTGGACAAAAATTTTAAAAATTTTGTTTGGAAACGAAAGAACCGAGACTGACTAAGATAGTAAAAATAATAATAATATTCATGGGGTTTCTTAATGATAGTATTTGCTATAAAGCAAATTAAAACACAATTGCATTAAGACATCAGTAAGAAAAAACTGCAATGAAACAGAAATGAGAAGTCAGAATGACCGTCATTATATGTTCTCGATTGGTTTAAATATGATAGTTTATATTTTTTAATCTCTTCTTACTTATTTTTTGTGGTACTGGAACATTCTATCACTGAGCTTTACCCCCAGGCCTTTTATTTTTTGTTTTGAAGCAATATTTTGCTAAGTTGCTGAGGCTGACCTTTAAATTCCCATTCATCTGTCTCAGTCTCCCCAAATAATATACTTTTAAAATAAATGACGTTAAATTATGAAAATCTAAAATGCTGTATTATAATAGGTAAGGGCAGAAGTCTGAAACCAGATATCTATATTCAAATCTCAGATGTGCACTTTCCAACATAGTCCTGAAATTTTCTCACTTCTGGAGGCAGTGTGGTTACCTGCCCAGGTATCTGTAATGAACACCAAAGGAAACCAGAAGGATAGTTTTTCCACAGCACAGGCAAGCCAGAAGGATAATTTCTCACATTTTATCTGCATTGGTACATACAAATGTTAGAAGAACAGCCACTTCAGGCATTTCAGAAATGGTTCTAATCCCTCTTGTACCAAACATAAATTAAATCTCATTCTATACTAAAATATGACAGGAATGGGAAATTTAGTGTGGATATAAACTGACTGAAAATGGCTGATGGACCAGAAAAAGAGAATAAAAAGTCTTATTACTCCAGGCTGATTAATTGCAAATTATTAAATAATTTTATGACTCATCAGGGAAGAAGGGCACTGACCACTTTGGTTTCCTGTGCCTTTAGAGGAAAAGGACTCAAGACTATCATTTGTGAGGTCCCAAAGTCTTGCCCCCTTTGCCTTCATAATAACCTTAAGGGAACAGGCTACCACCATTACTTAATATAATATAATGCCAGGTCACATTTTCTGGTAAAATCTAGCAAATAAATTTTATGCAGATACTCCTATAACAAAGATATAAATATTTTCTGGTTTTTGCTGACATATTTCCTGGCTGGGTATAATTATATCTTACCCAGTCTGAAAAGGTCCAAGAAGCTATTAGGGAATTACTAAACAAAATTATTCCTAGATTTAGACTCCCTATGTCACCTTAAAGTGTCAGTGAACCTTACTTTATCTTAAAGGTAACACAGAAGGTCTCATGAGCTTTTGGCATAACTTACTGTCCTCATAGTTCCTAGTACTCTCAATCATTACAAAAGGTGAACAGGTCTAACTTAAAACTCAAAATCACCTGGAGAAAGTGATGCCAAGGGACCTTGGGTATGCTTGTTGCCCATTGCTGTATTAAGGATTAGATTTTTTCTAAAACCTATCTCCAACAGAACTAATCTGAAATAGTTTGTGGAAGGCCTTTTATAACTTCATATCTTGTCACTGACACTAAAACACAGGAAATGATTATTTGTGCAATTAACTTGGGGCAAGAACAAAATGCTTTGTTAAAATATGGCAATAAAGTTCTTCCAACTCTTGATTATTTGACCTAAATGGCAAAAATACAACCATATGCTTATGTCATGCATAAAATCTGGAAAAAAAGTTTCACCCTTAGATCAGCTTCTCCCAAAATGGAAACTTCTTTCCAAGTTCTTCTTAGCACTCTCCAACAATTGTTAAACTACAGGGACACAATTTCTGGACTTATATGTCTAGAATTAAACCTGTATCTCTTGAGATAAAGTAAAAAATAAACCTCTGGACACTCTTCATAATATTGTTCCTGTGAGTCTTTAAAATATTTAAAAGTATTATTAAAAGGAAGAAGACTGAATCAGGATATCTTTATTTTTGTGCTTTCTACTTCTAACTACATTATGTTTATACAGACTAAAAAAAATATCAATTTATTTGTTGACTAATTTTTTTCATTAGTCTTCAAGGAAAAGGCAAATATTTTTCTAGAATATGAACAATAACATTCCAGAGATATTAACAATGGTGCCTGTTGGATTTGTGGGCTACTGCCAACTACCAATTTACCTAGATTACCTTGGTGGATGTCTTTCTTGCAAGAAAATGGTTGGTTGAAACTTTAAAACCTTAGTAAGGAACAACAGAAAATGACATTTTAAAGCTTGCTATTAGATCTAACATTTTCCAGTGGCTAATAAATAAAACTCTACATCAAAAAGGCTATGAAAAAATTTCTCTCTTATTCAGACTAATTTCTGATCATTCTTAAGTTTCAATGACTTAATGAGCTCCTAGTTATCTAGGAACATCTTCTGTTGCTTGATTTATTGTTGTCAGGGACTAATATCTCAGATGTTTATGGCTTTTTTTCAGAATATCAATAAATACAGCCAATAAAATCTGACCTTTTTATATTTCCTTTGTATATTAGGCAGAAAGGACATGGATTGGGCAGAGAAGAGAAAATATAGTTTTCAGATCTAGAGATTTTATAATCCTTAGTTTGCCTTATCGAGCTTGTTCTTCCTTAGACAAAAGCCTTTAATGGGCCACAGCTTTAATTTTAAAAGCAGACATAACTTGTCCTTTTCTTAGGCAAAAGTATTCAGTAGGTCAGGAGTATACAATTTTAATAATGTAATAAAGGCCTGTCCTTTACTAGAGTTTTCAATAGATTGGTCAAAACTTTTAAATTATAAAGACCTGGTTTCACACTTGAAATTTCTGAAAAGTCTCAGGTTTGTCAGGCCTCTTTATCTGGTGTCACTCCTCAACTTACTGAGAATCTTAAGAAAAAAAACATAAAAAAAATCCCAGAGGAAGTCTCACCTTTTGTCAAGTCAAACATCAACCAATGAAATGGTGAGAACCTAAAAATTTAAAGAAAGGAGACCAATCATGCCATTAATGCATATCCACCTTGTGTCTCTATCTACTCTCCTCTCTGGGTCCCTAATAAGAAAAGAATCACAAATACCTCAAGGACCACTCACACTCCAGAGGTGGCCCTAATTCTCCCTTTAATACGTATTTCTGCCTTCCTAAATAAAACCTCTGTCTTTGTCTCTGAAATAAATAAGTAAGATATGGCTGGGGGTGTATCTTAGAGGCAGAATTCTCCTGGGTTCGATACCCAATAGAGAGGAAAATGTTAAGATATATCCAGTCAATTGCATAGAAGTATACTGAGCAGTATAATTATAACTTACATTGGTCTAATTGCTTTTATTTGTAAACCATGAAACTTTACTTCTCACCATTGATTGATTAGTATAGGTCATATTTTGCCTTGTAGGTCACATAGGTCAGTAGCCACTAAGGAATTTTCCCCTCTTATTCTCCTCATATCCAACTTCCTCAAGTGATCCTGAAACCACTAACTGTCACATTTTAACTTCTATAAGCCTGTCTGCTTGCTTCTGCCATTTGTCAAAAAAGTATAAAATAGGAGCTTAGATGAAGCTTGAGGCTGGAGTCTTTCAGGAGCTATCCTAACTTTGGCACACCAGTATAATAAATTTTCTCTTTTCCACTCTAATTGGCATTGGGCCAATTATCCTAGAGAATTTCTGCAAATATATATATAATACATATATATGTTTTGCCACTATATATATAACTAAATATATATATACATATAAAATATATATATATATATGTATATAACCATATATATTTATTTTTATATATACTTTATTTGTTTGTTTGTTTATTTATTTATTTATTTGAACCCAACGTCATTTCACAGATCAGCTACACACACAGCCCTATTTTATTTTTTATTTTG
Source organism: Muscardinus avellanarius (assembly GCF_963383645.1). Lineage (NCBI taxonomy): Eukaryota > Metazoa > Chordata > Mammalia > Rodentia > Gliridae > Muscardinus > Muscardinus avellanarius. The sequence goes on along the minus strand of NC_137786.1, from coordinate 25,656,190 downwards.
AAACAGAGTTTCACTAAATTGTGGAGGTCTTCACAATGCTGCTGCTATGTGAACCTCCTGTCTTAGCCTCCCAAGTGCTAAAATTACTGGCATGCACTACCAAACCTGGTTCTAACACAACATTTCTAATATTATTTTATATTAATTATTGTATTTTGATCACAGAAAAATAAAATTTGTTTATACTATTAAATATTGATTCTCACACCTAAACAGTTCTTACTCTTATAACAGGATAGTTTTACATATTTAGGGGACATAGAAATACTTATTATCATGTGTAAAATATTAACTGGCAGATGTCTTAATATTTTACCTATATGAATTTATGTAATCTTCATAAAAAACTATTGCAAATACATACTGTACTTTTCTTTTTAGAAATGATGTGTCAGTCACAGAGAAGCCAAGTGGCTTAAAGTGAGAATTTTTAATGGCACTGCCTTGGTTAGAACCCAAGCAAATTGGCTCTAGAGTCCTAATTTATTATTATCCTAATAATAAATTCTCATGTACATCTTCATTATTTTAAATATCATCAGTCCTTAAAAATTTAACTTATATTAAATCCCACTGGTTTTATATCTCATTGTATATTACACCATCTATCACGCTTAGTGATTATGTAGCACTCTGAATATATAGTATATAGAATATATAAAAAATTTATATATAATCTTCAATGACACATATTTACACACACATACACACAACACACACACACACACACAGAAAGTGAATCATTTCTAATATTTTTTGTGTCTAGTTCATGCTTCAATGTATTAACTTTGGGGAATATATGGTTTGATAGTTAATGCCAAGAAAATCCTCCTTTGTGTTTATAAATACTACAGATTACCTATATAAGAATTTTCTAATTTTTATTAGAACTCTTAAAATTGATAACAATATAATTAACAAATTTTAATTAAATTTGTTTTTCAGATATGAAAACATACAATCTGTACTTATTTATGGGATAATATGTGACTTTTTATAGATACATAGACCGTATAATGTTTAAATCAGAGTAAGCTTATTTATGTTCTCAAACATTTATCATTTCTTTATGGTAATAAATTTTAAAATCTTTAATTCCAGTTTGTTAAAATGTACAGTGCATTTTTATTACCTGTAGTTACACTCACTGTGTGATAGCACACCAGCATGTCTTGCTCCTATTCTTCCTTGTGAGCATGAGCATTAGCAACAGCATATGAAATTTCTAAAACACCTAGACTATCAGAAGGTTTCATCAGAGTTCTAAAATATTAAAATCCTTATTTTATAGGTCTAGGTGAACTATATGCACTTTAAAGTTTTATAAGTATCACTTTAGAGTCAAATGAATAGTAACTTCTAACAGCTAACATTCTTCTATGCTGTGCAATATGGTAGCTTCTCTTCCTAAGTCTTACTTATATTTAAGTGTAAAATATTTGAAATAAAATAACACAAATCAGTTCTTTACTACAACTAACGAAATATTACATGTTCAATAATTATTCATGGGAATATAGATACTGTTTCAGATAACAATAATGTAAAATATTTTTTATCATTGCCAAAAGTTTTATTTAAAATATTACTCTGAATCAAATATAACTGATTTTTTTAAAACTCAAGAAGTATTTTGATTTATTGGACTTTGTATAGTCTCTGTTATTGGTCCCGATATCCATCTTTATCCTCTATGTACTTCTTTTTCTTCTACTTCTTGTTTCAACAATCCTTTCAAAAAATGTAAAAATACTTTTTAGACCATAAGTAGTAGAAAAGCAAGCAATGAACTAGATTTGGTCTATAAGGCATTTGTAGGTACCTAGTCTTTTTGAGAGTTTAATAAATAAAACATATGTTTGGACAATATAAAATATGCAAAATATTTTCTGTTGGCTCAAACTAATATTTTAAAAATACACATTAAATCTGTTTTTTCTGTTTATGATATTTATTGATTTTATTTTTAATTAAAATGATTCTAACAAAAAAGAGGTGATACAAAATACACACACACATATACACACACTGGAAAAAAGGTTGATTTTATGAAGGATAAAAAATTTCAAGTTGGAAAGACAGGGGAATAAAACTCATGATCAGTGGAGTCCTTGGCTTACATGATGGAAAATAATGTGATCATAAGCCAGTCAGACATGGAGATTTATTTATAAAAAGAAGAAATAGACATACAAGAGAGAATGTGAGTCATTTTCAGAGTGAGTTATGCATTTGGTGTCAATAGCTTTTATTTTATAGGAGATTTTCATGAGAGGTGAGTAAGGAAGGTAAGTAAGTATTATATCAGTTAGATAATCACAAGAAAATTTGGGGTGTTTGGCTCATCTTTTGGGTCTTTATGGTGCCTTACTGTTTTGTCAATAGTTATGCATTTTGTTTAAACTAGTCACAGAAAGAAAAGCTAACATAAGATATCCCATTGAGGGCAGTCAACAGTGCTCCAGGTTATTAGTAAAGATTAACAGAATATTCAGAAGTTTGATACTAAGCCGTCATGTAAGCCAAGGATCCCGCTGATCATGAGTTTTATTCTCCTGTCTTTCCAACTTGAAATTTTTTATCAGAAGTTTGATACTAACAGGCCAGTATAGATGTAGGTGACATGCCTACATTCAGAAATAAAGGGTATCAGAAAATTGTGTAACCAGCTTTCAAATTAAATTTGTGTACATCTTGTTCGCCTTTGTGTCTCCTTTCTACATATGTCTATTTTCTGACATCACACTTGGTTCTAAAGAAGCTTTGAAATAAAAAAAAAATTACCTGCAAGATAGAGGCATAGATATTCACTCTAAAGTAAAAATAATTAGATACTATAAAGTACAGATAGAGATACAGGATAGCAATTTCAGAACACAATAATGATGATGTCAAATAAACTGAAACAATAGTTCACAATAGATCCTTCTTACAAGAACTTCAGAAACCTATAAAAAGTACCTTAAACATTGATCTATTTCATTTTTACTTAAAAAAAGGCATACCAATCTCCTCTGATCATGAATTTTTGTTTCTTTCTAGAATTATAAGAAATCGTTACTATAGAAGTTACAAGATCATATAGAAACTAAAAAGGTTTTCATTTTATAACTGTAGCCTAGGCATCCATTATAACTTTTGTACATGTGTTTATATGTTCATTTATCTATATACTGGTTTTGTGTTTCTCCTTTTTTAACATCTACCCAGTGAAAACTAGTCAAATGGAATAGATTGTAAAGCCATATTTCAGCCAGGGGAAAACCTGTATTGGCCTTCAAATTAGGGAATAAAAGGCAGGGCAGACTGCCTACCCATTGTGCTTGCTCTACTCTTTTTATTGTATCTCCACACCCTTCTGCCCAGAAGTAAATTGCCTTGCTGTTACTTTCAATTTCATGAGTTTTTATTTGTGGTTATCCTAAAATTTGTTTCTAACAACTGATAGTTTGCCTGGGGTCCCTGCCATTCAGGTGAGTGTCATGGGCTCCCATCTCAGTGGGGGGATACGTATTACTGCCTCTATGCAGTAGCCCCTCAGTAGTGATGACAACTTGGAAGATCTCAAACTGGCTGAGACCTAGTCATAAATGTCTCTAGGAAATGTGGGTTAACATTCTAAGCATGCACCATGGTAACCAGACAACTTTTTTGAATGAAGCAAGGCAAGATATGCCAAGGGAGGTGGTGATGTATTCCTTTGTTGATCATGTCATTCCAGAGGCTTTGTGTGTGTGAAATGAGTGTGTCTAAGGCATAACGTAAGTGTGGAGTTCTGATGTGCAGTTACTCTGCTGGCTTCATAAGGCTTACAGCAGCCTCATGCACTTTGAGACTTAGTCTGATATAGCAACTGCTATAAAGCATCCAAAAATCTTGGAAGAAAGACAGTCCATGATGAACCATGCATGTTGGAAGTGCATACTGGAAGAGTGGAAGAGATTTCTGATAAAGGAGATGAGCCTGGTCAAACACTCAGAACCAGGTATCAGGAGGGGAATAAGCAAAATAGGAAATATTTTGATCAGAAAAAAGAAAAATGAGAATAATTTCCCCTAAGGCAGACTAATTTCCACTGTGTTATATGTTTAAATATTGGGAAGATAATTCATAGATTTAAGAGAAAATAAAGAATCTGTTGTGAGCAATAGGCTGCAAGTTCCTAAAAGCAATAAATCACCTCAAACATAATTTGTATCTTTCCACGATGTCACAAGGTTTAATTAACACTTGAAGGTTATAGCACACAGAAAATCATTTGAAAATTCTATTAGTAAGATTAAGCTAATTTCAGATACTAAATAGCTCCTTTGCCATTCTAAAAAATTGCATTGGAAAAGTATGTTAGACAACATATCTAACATTAAAAAATCCTATTATTTGAGCAATTCAAGTCATTTTCAAATAACAGGCTACCAAAAACAAACAAACAAACAAACAAAAAAAAAAAAAACAGGGGGAAAGAGATAATGAACCAAGTCCAGAAATAAGAGATTACAAAGTTAACTCAGGCATCCAGAAGGCTGTGCAGTTGCACTGATCCTTAATCAGCAAAGAACAGGCCAAAGCAAAGTGGCTGAATTTTAATTGTATGCATGAAAGACTTGTTGTGATGTAAGCAATAGCTCAGCACACTGCATGTCAAAAACGCTGCTCTTTTTATAGGGTTATTTTCAAGTGTCTTAAGCGGGGTTATCATATCTTACCAGACACTTGCCATTTCCATTAATGTACTGACTATATAAACCATCAGACGCAGGGAGAGATAAAGTGCAGCACAGGCATGCTGGTCTGAGCCATATTCTGGTATGTCCAAACAAGTTGCTCTATGAGTTTCTGAAGTTGTTTATGTCTGTATTATATGATTGGCATGTCCAAACAAGTTGCTTATGAGTACCTAAAGGTGTTTTATGTCCCATGCTCTACACAGAATAATTATTATTGTTTCATTTGGACTTATGAGCCCATATTACAATTGGTTGATTTTTTTTTTTTTTGCAGAAGTTCAGACTAGGTATGGATTGACTATATCAATTATAGATAAGTGAGCACTTATATTTTAAAATAACAACAACAAAAAATGCATCCAAATATGCTTTAGTTCATGTGACTTTTAAATCTTTAACAAACAGGTTTATTGAGGTTTAAAAAAAGTAATATTATTAAAATAATGTTTGCTAGGCTAGTCAATGAAGATTTTATTGGTTTATAAAAATGTTCTGATTAAAAGCATGTATTATAAAATATAATATAAAAAGACTAAGTCTCAAAGTGCATGAGGCTGCTGTAAGCCTTATGAAGCCAGCAGAGTAACTGTACATCAGAACTCCACACTTACGTTATGCCTTAGACACACTCATTTCACACACACAAAGCCTCTGGAATGACATGATCAACAAAGGAATACATCACCACCTCCCTTGGCATATCTTGCCTTGCTTCATTCAAAAAAGTTGTCTGGTCACCACGGTGCATGCTTAAAAACAGCGTTTTTGACATGCAGTGTGCTGAGCTATTGCTTACATCAAAACAAGTCTTTCATACATACAATTAAAATTCAGCCACTTTGCTTTGGCCTGTTCTTTGCTGATTAAGGATCAGTGCAACTGCACAGCCTTCTGGATGCCTGAGTTAACTTTGTAATCTCAAAACAGGAAAGTATTCAAACCGCACTATGGTCATTGTTGTCCTCATTCAGTGAATTGTACATTAAATTTTAGGAACAAAAATGTAAAGCACAGAGACTGTATAGATTTTCAAGTTGGCCAGAAAAAAAATGTGTAAAACTGGTTCCCAAAGGAATGATAAAGAAAGTAAAATGACTGAAGGAAAGTCCAATGCTTTGATTGAAAGCAATGAAATGCAATTAAAAATAAATTTTAGAAGTAAAATTATCAACTAAAAATGCTTTCATTTTTAGTAGGCCAAGCAATAAAATTTCTATTATCCTGACAGTTCTCATCATTGTTATCCAAATCACTACCCAAAGTAATGATTTTGGTGGTGTGTGCTGCATAATCCCTTAAATGTGAGGATTAGTCGAAAGACTTTTAGAGAAAGCTATTATTTATCAGCCTCCACAACTGTACCATGATAATCTTTTTCTATTTGCAAATCTTGAGTGCAAAAGTCAGTTCATGTTAGCAGAGTTCAAAGAATTAGAACATATAATAAAAGAGAGAAAAATTGTAAAAAATATAGAGAAGTAATATTTTCTTCATGTTGAAGTTACAAGATCATGCAGAAACTGGCAGGGTTCCATTTTGTAAGTCATAAATCCATTTTGTAACTTTTGTGTTTATATGTTCTACTCCTGGATGTTCTAGATTCTTGTTTCTTCTTTTGTAAAATCTATGCAGTGAAAATTAACCAACCAGAGTGCATTGTGAAGCCACACTGCAGAAAATGGGGAACAACATAGTGGCCTTCACCTTACAGAATAAAAGACTGAGCAAACTGTCCACTTAGTATGCTTTCTGCACTGATCTTATGGTGGCTCCGCACTCTTCTGTGGAGAAGTAAATTGTCTTGTTGAGTTACTTTCAATTTCACTAATTTTTATTTGAGAGTACCCTAATGTCCATTTCTAACACATTAAAAGGGCCATTTCACAATAATTTCTTAGGCAAAATGATGACGCACTTTTTTTGGAAATTTTTAAGGAATACAGCATTTTTAATGCTGTTTGTTCTCAAGTTGGTGTGTGTGTGTGTGTGTGTGAGTGTATGAGTGTGTGTGTGTATTTAGAGTAGCATATACATGGCTTCAGTGAAGAATTTTTCTCATTCAAAACTGTAGTTTCTTTCTGAATATAGCTTGGTTATCTATATTCTATTATATAATCTAATATATTATATTATCTAATTATATTATAATTATTTTATAATTATATTATAATCTTATAATTATATTTTATATATTATATAATTATATAAATATATTTATATAAATATAATTATATTATAATATATTATATTTATATTATATAATATATTATATATGTTATATTATATTATATATTATAATTATATATTATAATATATATTATATATTTATAGATATATGTATAAATATATTTATATAAATATATTATAATTATATTTTATAGTTATATTATAATTTTATGATTATATTAATTATATCAATTATATTATATTATCTAATATATTGTATCTATATTCTGAATATAGCTTGTAGTAACTTTTAAAATATTTTTCATTGTTGCAGTCTAATTATAAATACTAGTGAGATTCATAGTGATACACATATATATGCACATATGATTATTTGGTCTCTTTTCTTTACAAAACCTTCTTTTACCTTCCCTAATCTTTTCTTCAGTGTATGCGTTTGGATTGTTTGCCAAAGATCAATTGACTATAATTGTATGGGTCTGGGTTTGTTTCTGTATCTTCTATTCTGTTCCATTGGTCTGTATGCCTGTTGTTGTGCCATTACCATGCTGGGTTTTTGTTTGTTTGTTTGTTTGTTTGTTTGTTTGTTTGTTTTTTCTACTACTATTGCTCTATAGTATAATTTGAAGTCAGGGATTGTGATGCCTCCTGCATGGATCTTATTGTTAAGAATTGCTTTGGCTTTTTGAGTCTTTTCTTTCTCCATATAAAATTTATGACTGATTTTTCTAGGTCTATGAAGAATATTGTTGCTAAACAAATAACCCAATCAAGAAATGGGCAATGGAACTGAATAGACACTTCACAAAAGAAGAGATACAAATGGCCAATAGATACATAAAAAAATGTTCAACATCATTAACCATCAGGGAGATGCAAATCAAAACTACACTGAAATTCCATTTAACTCTGATCAGAGTGCCAAAAAAAAAAAAAGTCAAATAACAACAAATGATGGCGAGGATGTGGAGAAATAGGAACACTTTTACACTCTTGGTGGGAGTGCAAACTAATTCAGCTGCTATGGAAATCAGTGTGGACATTTGTTAGAAAACTGGGAATCGATCCACCATATGATCTCACTATTTCACTCCTAGATATCTTTCCAAAGGAGTTGAAATCAGAAAACTACATTAACATGCATATCTAGGACTTCCGGGAAGATGGCGACCGAGAAAAGCGGGGCTTAAGAGCCCCGCTAACGACAAATCTCCATTACCACAAAATCAGCGCCTTTCATAGCCAGAAAACACCATCACTAGTGAAACAAAAAATCACCAGGCTCCAGAGAGAAAGCGGACTGAGAACAGAGCCACAGAGGAGATACACCGGCCTCGCGCCCGAGGACGCGGCAAACGCGGCAGCAGCGCCATACTGCCGGAGGCACCGGCGAATTCACAGGACGGCTACAGCAAGCCGAGGTGAGCCACTGCGGAACAGCCAGGCGGGATTTCTCCACGCAGAGAGCATCTAAAGCTCCCAGTGACCGAGCTCAGCACACACTGCAGGGATTCAGAGTAGAAATCAAAATCAAGAAGAAAAACGCCAGCCCCATAGCCGAGGGCGTAGCAGCGGCGCCATATTGCCACCAGCGGCAGCAACAGCGAATTCAGCGAGGCCAGTGCAGCCACATCTGCGTACTCAAGAACAGTGAGTCAAATTGCGGGCCACAGAGGAGAAATCCCAGTACTGTACTCCCTGGGACTTGACCCAGTGGGGGAGGGGCGGTGGCAGAGATATCACACCATAGGAGAACGTGCAACCTGGCACCCCCCGCAGTCTAAAGCAGCCTCTATCGACTCTCTGGGTCGGAGACTCTGTGATAAAACCCAGTAAAGGAGTAGTGGGGTCCGAGATACTACTGACTCGAGATCCAGAACACCTTAAGGGAAGTCATAGTGACCCAAGGGAAGAACCCAGAGAAGGCACAAACATCGGAAATCATGGGAAAGAGGAATAATACTGGAGCAATTAATGCCCACAACCCCACAACATCAGAACCCGATAAAACGGAAAATCAGAGATTTCTAGAAGATCAAATCAGGAAAATAACTGTAGAAATAATAGAGGTGCTTCGAAAAGAACTCAGAGAGAGCCAAAAAGAGATAAAGGATGCAATTAATGAAGTAAAGGCCTCAATTCAAAGCACAAACAACCGATTAGAACACATGGAGAACAGAATCTCGCTCTTAGAAGATGAGCAATCCAAAAATGAACTCATAGTTTCTAATCTAGAAAAAAATATCCGACAGCAGGAATCTGATATTGAAGAAATATTGGCCCATTTTAAGAGAGCTAACCTAAGAATAATTGGAATAGAGGAGGGAAAAGAAAGTGAAACCAAAGGGATCAACAATCTCTTCAAGGAAGTAATAGCAGAAAATTTTCCAAACATAGAGCAAGAGGTTGATACAAAGGTCCAGGAAACTTATAGAACTCCCTTTAGACAGGATCGGAGAAGAGGATCCCCACGCCACATAATTGTCAAAATGACCAATGTGGAAGCCAAGCAGAGAATCTTAAAGGCAACAAAAGCAAAGGGCCAAGTGACATTCAGAGGCAAACCAATTAGAATCACTCCAGACTTCCCAAACCAAGTTATGAGAGCCAGAAGGGCTTGGAGTAACATATTCCAAACTCTGAAAGAAAACAACTTCCAGCCAAAAATTTCCTACCCAGCAAAACTTTCTATCAAATTAGATGGAGAAATAAGAAGCTTCCATGACAAACAGAAACTGAAGGAATTTATGTCTTCAAAACCAGCACTAGAGAAAATACTCAAAGAGATTAACTACAAAGAAGAAATAGGTAACACACACCAGAACCAGAGAAACAAGATTTTCCATCCAACAGACAACTAAGATTGGTTATCTGTGGAGATTCATTATTTATGTTAGTCTTTTACCTATCTCTAAATGGTATTGTTTGCCTTTATTGTTGTTAATTTTTAGGATTTCTATTTGGAATATTAATATACCTTCAGATATAGCAATTGGAAATATTTTATCCCATTCTATTAGTAACTGTTAACTCTGTTTACATTGTCTTTGGATATACAATTTTTTTATTTTTTTATTTTTTAGGGAGTCTGTATACTCCTCTGTTGCCTGTGTCATTGAAATCATAACCAAGAAATCACTGCCAATTTCAATTTTGTGAGGTTTTATGACCCAGATTTTCTCCTAAAAGTTTATAGTCTTAAGATTTGTATTTAGGTCTATTATCTATTTTGAGTTAATATTTGTACATGGGATTAGGTAAGGGTCCAATTTTATTCTTTTCCATGTAATTATTATTTTTTAACAATATTTAGTTAAAAGATTATCATTTCCACCACCAAATGTTTGTGGAAACCTTGTCAAAAATAACTTGACAATATAGGGAAGAATTTAGCTCTAGGCTTTTATTTAACTCCAATGGTTTATATATCTGCTTTTAGAATAGTACTATACTGTTTCAATTATTGTAGCTTTATATGGTTTGAAATCAGAAAATATATATCTTCTAGCTTTGTTCTTTTTAAAAAAAAAAAAAAAAAGAGTCAACTGAGGCCATTAGCCCCAAAAACTACAATAGAGGCACCACCTGGCTAAGGGATATGTATGTCAAAATAAAAGACAGATATGATAAGTATGCAGGTATAAAGTTTTGGTGGTTATAAAGATTATTAAAAGAGGATGGTAGAGGCTAGAGGAGTACATCTGACAATTCAATCTAAAAACTTCATGTTGCTTTTTGGGCCCTATCTGCTAAACTGTATTGTGAGTGTTGTTTCATAGAATTGAGGTTTTCAGACATCAGACGGTGTTGCAGACAGCCATCGCAGCCCTCTGGATCGTCATACACGGCACGGATTCCCCCATGCCAACTACATGCATGAAAGCTGGAACCTCCAATTCCGTCCCCATCCAGCTCAAAAAAGTTACTAGATAGAGGAAGACATGGACAAAGCCTAAGGAATGAAAGGGTTAAAAGACATTCTAAAAGCCAAATTCTCCAAAAAACTCTGGGTGTAATTCTTATCCTTTCCAGAATTTGTCCCCTAAGACCCACTTGCAGGGTCAGGGGGCTGATCTCATTCACAAAAGACCTGTGACGTCACAGGCCTTACTTTTGTCTTGTTTATGGTTGGTGATTTACATGTCCTTCACTCTACCCTTCACTATTATTCTTTGGTATTTACACTTTTCTACTAGGAATCTCACTGGAAGGGTACAAATCTTGATTCTGGAAAATAAACTGAGTCAGTTGCACGAGGAAAAAAAAAACAAACAAAAAAAAAACATGCATATCTATGTTCATAGCAGCACAATTTGTAATAGCCAAAATATGAAACCAATCCAGGTCTCCATCAAAAGATAAATAGATTGCAAAATTATGGGATTCTACTCAGCTATAAAGAAGAACAAAATCATGTCATTAGCAGAAAGATGGAAAGACTTGGAGAACATTATGTCAAGTGAGATCAGTCAAGCACAGAAAGAGAAGGCACATGTATTTTCTCTAATATGCCCAAACTTATGATCCATATTATGATGTGAAACTAGAGTATACTAATAAAAATAAAAAAATAAAATATTATGGAAATATCCAAACCAAAAAATGTGTTCTGAACTCCCGAATACTCATAAAATACAAGCAGAAAGAAATTTTCTAAGATATTTCTAAATGTTTTATACATATTATTTAATGATAAATATAAAATATATAGTTCGAATGGTGAAACAACATTTTATATTACTTTTTATTGACAATATTTTATAATAGTAAGAAAAATATAATATTGTAATTTTAAAAATGTACTTTTCTTTCCTATTTGGGCTAAACATATCAATCTCGTTTATGGTGATGAACCCACTCTCTGTTATTTAGAACTGGCCGTTACATCTACATGGAAATAACATTTTAGTGTATGAGGAAAAAGATTTTCTATCTCAAGCTCATTAAATTACTTGTATGATTATGTAAATTGTAAATGTTTTAATAATGGAATTACTTGAAATACATAATGTTACTGACAACTAATTATATTGTAAATTGCATTATAGCATGTTTGCTATTTCAATTTTACTCTTCAGCCAGGAAGTATAAAATTTGTAGCTAAGCATTCAAAGTATAATTACTTTAATAAATGTGCCATGCTTTGCATACATTTTCAAGCTCATATTCATTACAATAATTGTAACTATGTTCCAAAAAATAACGTGATTCTTTCATATCAAAAGATAATTGAATTTTAAAACTATACCCTTTAAATAGAAAGGTAATAACAGTTTTGAAAGCATTCTGATAGAGTATACAGATAAAAGTTAACTAAATTTCATGTTGTACATGGTTTGGTCTCCAATTTTCATTGATTGATTCACCAAAAAGTACCTTAAAGAATATGAAAATATTATTGCTATAATATTTATATGCATACCAAGTATAAAATATACTTAATATTTATTTGTATTTGCATACATACTAGTATAATATATACATATGTAAGAGTATGTATTAGTATATACTTAGTATATATTCACATATAAAATATGTATAAATATATGCATAACTATACATACTTATATAATACTACGTATGTATGAGAATATTTAACTTGCATGAATATATTTATATTAATTTGCATATTAAGTATATAAAATAAATATATATGTAAGCATCATATAATAATTTTTAGGTAGATAACATGAAAATAATTAGTTTATATATGAAGACAGATACATATGTCACTTGGGGACAGAAAAATAAGAAAGCATCTATTTTGTTTATTTACTGCTTGTTTTAAAAAATATTATACCTTGTCAATGAAAAAGGTCTATTTTCTAATAAGAGCCCCTCTTTATCTGAAGCAGTTACATGAGAGGCAACAACTGAGAAATTGTAGGCAAGGACTGGCAGATGAATTCTTATAGAGATCAGTGTTAAGAGAGTATAAAGGATGAGATTATGAGAATTGATTATTAAGACATTTCATAGTCTTTTGAACTTTGGAAAGGTCCATGATTTCTGACATAATCATACATCACTTTAAAGACTGCTGTACTGTTCTGCCTTTCAGTGTGATGACTGTCCATAAATCCAACTCTAAGAACACTCTGCAGAAGGCCAAGTTGTAAAGAACTGTTCCATGAAAGAAGCTGACTCAAACTGGAGAGGGTTGTGGGTTGAATCAGAAGAATGACAAGTGTGAATTTTGAAGTGTAATGAAATTTCAAGTGTAATAAAAGTGTGAATATACCTCTCAGCTGTTTACTGTTTATAATTGTGAGAGAAAAGCAAGGGAGAGACGATTTATCAGAACAAACTTACCTAATTTCTTAGAAAATATATCATATAACTGTCATTGAGTTTCATTTATATGGAATTTATTTTTCCCAAATGAAGACAAATTTGGATAAAATAATTGAAATGACAAACATGTTCATTTCAAGATTGCTTTCCATTATTACAAATTGTATTCTTAATATTGAAATAATTTTAATTTAATATAGTTATTTTATTATGCATTGTAAAACTACTGATACTGAGATAAGAATCATGAAATACATATACATGGCATGACAAAGTGTCTTTTATTCTGTATATAATTTAATGTAAAAAATTCATTAACGTTTTATATTTTGGTGATATACATTCTAGTCAGTGAAAGTGACATAGTGTTAAGATTTGTTAAAAATATTTTTCAAGAGTAAGAAAATAATTTATGTGCCATGATAAATCATTTTTTCATGTTTCCGTTGAAGTAGACATTTAAGTACATTTGAATAATATTTTAATTGAAGGATTTGAACCAGAAAGTTTTAGAACTATTTACTCTATACAGGAAAATTCTATGAATTTTATTCATTCCGACATTCTTATTTCATAATACATATTTGAGGATTTTGAATATCATCATACATATTTATTGATTGATACATTATAATTATACATAACAGTGGAAATTTTGAGATATAATTGTATATAAACATATTACAATTTGTTTGATATTATTCTCCAGTTCCTTCCATTTTCTTTAGGCTCACTTCTTCATTTATTTACTCATTACTGATTTCTCTTCTATTTTCTTGAGATCCTATTCTTCCTATTCTTTTTTTTTTTTTTTTTTCAGTAGTGAGGATGGATATCAGGGGCATTCTGCCTCTGAGCTACACCTCCAGCCCTATTTTTTATTCTTTTTATTTTTAAACAGGGTTTCACTCTCACTGAGTTGGCAAAGGGCCTCAATAAGTAGCTGAGGCTCTTTTTGAACCGAGATCCTCCTGTCTCAGCTTCTCAAATGCTGGGGTTGCAAATGTGCACCACCAGGCCTAGCAAAATTCTATTCGTATTCCTTTTTTTTTTTTTTTCTCTAGCTTTCATATAAGAGAGAAAACATAAGGCCCTTGGCTTTCTGTGTTTGAATCATATATTAAAAAAATTGGTACATGAACTAAAGAGACACTTCACAAAAAAACAAATTCAAATGCTCAATAAATACATAAGAAATGCTCAACATCACCAGGTGTGGTGGCACATGCTTGTAATCCCAGCGTTTAGGAGACTGAGACAGGAAGATCCTGGTTCGTGGCCAGCCTCAGCTATTTAGTGAGGTACTTTGCAACTCAGTGAGACCCTGTTTCAGAATAACGAATAAAAAATAGGGCTGGGGACATAGCTCAGAGGTAGAATGCCCTGAGTTTCATCCCCAGTACCACAAAACAAAACAAAACAAGAAAATCCCAACATCATTAGTAATCAGAGAGATGCAAATCAAAACTACCCTGAGATTTCACCTAACTCCAACTAGAATGGAAATAATTCAAAACACAAATAATAAATACTGGTGAGGAAGTAAAGATGTGGGAACTCTAATACATTGTTGGTGGTTTTGCAAATTAGTGCAACCACTTTGGGAAATAGTATGGAGGATCTTCAGAAAAATGGGACTGAACCTACCATATGATCCAGCAATACTACTTCTGGGTATCTACCCAAAAGAATGGAAATTAAACTACCAAACTAATGCATGTATAGCTATGTTCATAGCTGCACAATTCACCATTGCCAGACTATGGAACCAGCCAAGTTGTCCATCAACAGATGAATGGATTACAAAACTATGGAATATGGACACAATGGAATTTTACTTAGACATAAGGAAGAACACAATTATGTCATTTACAGGTGGACTGGATGGAACTGGAGGACATTATGATAAATGGTATACATTCTACTCATTGAAAGTGACATAGTGTTAAGATTCAGACACAAAAAATAAGAAATTGGATGTTCTCCCTAATATGTGGAAGCTAGGGAGATACTGGATCATAGGAGAAACCTTAGACAAAGGAGATCTATAGATAATAATTGCCTTATTTGTTATTTATAGCAAATAAGGCAATTTAAAAGAGGAAGATGGGAGGGAGAAGAGAACAATTCCCTAATGTACATGATGTACATTAGCAAGCACATTAAATTCAATCACTATGCCAAACATGAGAAGAAGGGAACGGGGAGGAAATGGGTTGAAAATTAAGGAAGAGCTAAATGAGTGACGTGTGCATGTATGCCTTTACCATCTTGCATCCCATTAAGATATATGACTACAATGCACCAACTAACGAAACTAAAAAAAAAAAAAAAATCCCAATTCCAAATGCAATAGCATTAGAAGATGAAGCCATTAAGAGTAGACACACAACTATCAAGTAAATAAGTAAATAAAACTCTCTAAATATAAAAAAGAGTAGGTACACAATCATCATGAATTGGATTAGTTTTTTTTTTTTTTGGTGGTGGTACTGGGGTTGCTGGAAGCCTTTCTACCTCTGGGCTAGACTCCCAGACCTATTTTTTATATTTTTATTTGGAAATAGGGTCTCTTCAACCAGCGCGGCTAGCTTTGAACCTGCGCGATCCTCCTGTCTCTGCCTCCCAAGCACGGGGATTACAAACGTGCACCACCACACCCGGCTCTGGATTAGTATTTTTATGAAAAATATTCTCTCTTATTTTGCAAGCTGAGACAGGAGACTTTCAGGTTTGAGACAGCCTTAACAATTTACTGAGATTTTTAGCAACCCAAAGACTGTTTCAAAACAAACAACAACAACAAAAAAGTCTGAGATTATAGCTTGAAGGTATAATTTATTGGATTTAATCTCAATAATTACAAAAAACAAAAACAAAAAGCCCTCCTCTCTCTCTCTCTCTCTCTCTCTCTCTCTCTCTCTCTCTGGAGAACACAGGAAAGAGAGACACAAACATTACAAGCATTCACAAGATAGCAGGTACTGTATCTCTGGACAACTTGATCTTAGACTTCTCATCCTTCTAAACTGTGAGATAAAAATTTTATTTAAACCATTCCATATATAAAACACTGGACTGACTCAGATATATATTTTTTTCTTAAAATTGTTTTATATAAATTTAACACATAGCCCTTAAATATTATTGATAATAATAATAATAATAATAATAATAATATTTCTAACTTTACCTTAACCTTTTTTAGCATGAAAGCAATGCATATTCAGTTTGCTGAAAAACTTTTTCAACATTGTGGTATATGGTTTAAATTTCTAATATTCTCTACACAGAAAGTGTGGGCACTGAAAATGTTTATTGCTCACAGTGGTTCTACTGTTACTTTTTGGTGTGTTTTTCTTTATAGTCTTAAAACTGTTCTGTTTTTCTCCTCTTAAATTGCTATTTGGAGAAATTTCACTGCTCCATTGCTTAGGCATTGTAACCATTCCCTGTAGCCTGGCAAACAGAAAGAAAAACTTGAATGAAGACATTTACTCTTGGCTTTGAATATCAACATGCAGAAACACAATCTAAAGTATTCCATTATGGAGAAGAATAGAAAAGGCACTGAAGTGTACTATTGTTTATGCAGGAAGGTATTTTCCCTGACTTGAAAGTATTTGTTTTTTATCTATACAGTAATATATATTTTATTTCCTGAAGATCTCTTCCTATTTCTTTTCTTTTTTTTTTGTTTTCTATTATGTTCTAACCTTGACAGAGAAAAAAATTATGACTACATTTTTCCAATGATTTACTAAACCATGCACTGCATTCTTCATAAAAATTCTTGCTTCTTCTTTAATGTAGTTCTTTGCTAAGCAGCAGGTGTTAGATGCTATAGCCGAATTTGCTTAAATGCTTTATCAACCCTTTGAAAAAAATTAACTTCATACTTGGTGCTAACTTACAAAACTGGAATCAGTTGTTACTATGCTTAATGTTTAATATTGGCTTTTTAAATAATTGGTCACTGGCCAGGTGCAGTAATACATGCTTGCCATTATAATATTTGAGAGGCTGAGACAAAAGGATCACAAGATCAAAACTAGCACTTAACAAGACTCTAAAACTACAATAAAGGCTGGAGGTGTAGCATATGTAGAAAACTTCTGGGTTTAATCCCTAGCCCATAAATAATAATACTTATAATAATTTGCCATTGTATTTCCAAGTTAAAAACCTAGATTATGCCATTTACAAGAATATAGAAGGACCTGAAGACTATTATGTTAAGTGAGATTGGCCAGTCACCAGAAGTGATGGGTCATATGTTTTCTCCAATATACACAAGCTAGAGATAATTGGGTTACCAGAGGGACTACAGAGACTGGAAGAGAAACCTCAGTGAAGCCAGGGAAGTGATGTAAGCGAAGGGGAGGGGAAGACCAACGCTCATTAATGAAAATATTACCATCAATTATGCATACATATATGAATATACCAATGTCAGTCTTGGTACTGGGGAGAGGTAGAGGGGGAACCCACTACGTGCTGTGTGTGTTTGTCACTGTCAACATGATTTACACTATAATGTAAGACTATAATGCACTAATTAAAGCACATTAAAATAGGTTAATATGCACTTGGCATAGTTCTATACTAATTATTACAGACATGAAAGTTTAACCCAGGAGCATTCTATAAACTTTGCCTATGTCAATTTTAACTTGTTTTTAGTTATTATTATCCTTTATATTGATGATATAAATATTATTTTAATTGTAAAATCTAGTTGAGAAAACAATACTAAAGAACAAATGAATATATAACTGAGAATTAAGAAAATAATAAAAATAATCAGTGATGTATGGTATTACCGTTTAGAAAGTTTATACACACTCACTTTTTAATACTACCATAATGTTTGTGTAAGAAAAGATCTGAGCCAGGTGTGGTAGCGCACACTTGTAATCCCCGCACTTGGGAGGCAGAGACAGGAGGATCCTGAAGGTTTGAAGACAGCCAGGCTGGTTTAAGAGGCCCTGTTTCCAAATTTAAAAAGTATAAATCGGTCTGGGAGTGTAGCCCGGAGGTAGAAGGGTTTCCAGGAACCCTAGTACCACCAAAAAAAAAAAAAAGAAGAAAGAAAGAAAGAAAGAAAGAAAGAAAGAAAGAAAGAAAGAAAGAAAGAAAGAAAGAAAGAGAAAAAAAAGAAAAGATATGATGGATGGGTGGAATTGCCATCATCAATAAATCAAGATCAAGCATGCAATAACTTTTTTATTTGTATAAAGACATTATCAAGCATCTAACATTATACAATTTGCGTATACAGTATTATTAGCTTTATAAAAATTCAGCTTTAATTGTAAGTGCAAATAATTTTACATTTATTACAAAATTAACGTAGGCTGCACAATTTCTTCTTTATTTTCCTGTGTATAGTACTGGAGATAAAACCCATGGTTAGGGCATTCTACCTTTAAACTATACTCCCAGACCTTTTAATTAATTAATTAATTAATTAATTTTGGTACTGGGGATGAAACCTAGGGGCATTGTATCTCTGAGCTACACTCCCAGCCTTGTTTTTTAGTCTTTTTATTTTTGGAACAGGGTCTCACTGAATTGTGAAGATCCTCACTAAATAGCTGAGGCTCTCTGTGAACCGCGATCCTCCAGTCTCAGCCCCCTGAATGCTGGGATTAATAGCGTGCACCACCACGCCTGTCTTAATGTTTTGTTTTGAAACGGGCTCCAACTAGTTCGCTGAGGCTGGCCTCAAGCCTGTGATCCTCTTGTCTTAGTCTTTCAAGTACTGTGATTACAGCCATGTATCACCATATCCAGCTGCCTACTTTTCTTTGTTGTTGCCAATGAACGATTATGGAAAAGTGCCCAAAATCTGAAAATAAGGTAAAAGGATATATACTCTGATTTCATTGCTATACTGTATATTATGTTAAAAGAACATATTATAATCACTTAATTATTGAGGAGACTGTATCTGTGTTGGCATTAAGTATTGAAGGGTCCAAGAATTTCCCACCAACCCAAATATCGAAGGACTCACAAGAGATGTAAAATGCACGCGAGGTTTATTGTGCTGCAGCTGTCCCGGCTAGCCAGGGGTCGAGACCAAGACACTATGGCCGAGGTTCGACCCCTCCCCACTCCACGCTCTGAATTTTATAACCCTAGGAGGGAGTGGTTACACACGTCAGAGCCCACCAAAAGTTCGAGTCCGCCAACCTTAGAATACAACCAATCGGATACAAGGACAAACAAGTACAACCAATAATTTAAAAACATGCATCCACACACATCAGAGCCTGCTCCGCCTTTCCCACCCACCTTGGCTGGGCCAGGCTTATCTCTGCACTGAATAATCTGCCTGGAGAGCAGATTAGCCTGGCCTTGTTTGCTGATCTAGCTCAGAGATATGGGGATGGGGTCCCATTTACAAAGACCTTGGCCAGCAAGCTGGAGATTAGAGGCTTTGACCTTGTGGGTCCCCTGCCCTCGTCTCTGCCCTCGTCTTTGAATCCTGCAACCTGGGCATCTGGGCTTATGGATCTTCATTCTATTTCCAATCCTACCTTACTTCTATATCTTAACTCTATATTTTAATACCTTATTTCTAATCCTAATATGGAAGACTTCCCTAGTTAACCTCTCATACTGGGGGGAAAGCGCTTCTTCCAGCCTCCTTTCCAGCACCCCTACAGTATTTGAGTTAAGCCCAGTCAAGGGAAGTGCTTGCTAGCATGAATATTTATGCCCTATAGGAAAGACAATCCTACAGTTTCTGATTTTATTGCCTGTAAGAATTCACTAAGTTTATTGCTGGCTTAGGCACATTATCTTAATAACATTTATTAGTATTAATTTTCAAAATGACTTTCAATGCCTAGTTTTTCTAAATTCTTTTCGAGTCAGCTTTATACATTTCCTGGTTTTATCACTAATCGTTAATAAACATTTGACACTTTCATGTCATTCTTTTATCAGAATCATATTTTTAACTTTTAAAATTATACATTTTTATTTTTGATTTTATTTTTAAACCCTTATTGGTGCATGCTAGTCTCATATCGACATGAATTTCGTAGTGATAGTGATGTCTATGCACACAGCACTGGGTCTGCTTTCACTTCCTAGGTTTTATGTATTCAGTGATCATAATTGAAGTTGTCCAATTAAAAAGCCAGTTGCAAGTTTTAAAATGTTTACTTGTCTGTGATTGAAAAAAAATAATTTTTAGATCAACTTTAATTTTCTTATGATCTTACAGATGACAAAAACAGCACAAATTAATTTTAAATTTTCTGAAAGTCCTCTCTTTGATGTAAACACAGTTTAGCTTTCTATGAACCCGAACTTATAACCATTTTAAGAGACAGATTTGTTCACTCACTCATGTGTCTTTGATTCTTTTTGTAACTGCATAAACCCTAAATCCATTTTATTCCATCCCTGTGTCTTGGTGCCTTATAAACTAATTGAAAATACTTTCTCTCCTCTGTCCTATCTTAGTTTACCCTCAGAAATCTATAGTAAAGTGCATATTCTTATTCTTAAAATTCAACTTAGCATATGAGAAGGATTAAGGCATGAGCTTCTCTTCTCTGCCAAGAACCAAACAATTCCTTTAACACATTTCTTTTTGAGAGTAACACACACACACACACATACACACACACACACACACACACACACACACACACACACACACATTGAACTCAAAGGCCAAAATGAATGAAAATATAAGTAGTTAATCTCATTAATAAAGGCCAGTTATCAAAGTATATATTCTAAATTTACTCTATTGGAAGAAGTATCAGAAATAGACACATGTAAATGTTCATTGTATTGAGGAATCAGTGTCAGAAAATGATGTAATCTGCTCTGTAAAATTCACTGCTTTTAAAGTCAAAGCTGAAAAAATAGCAAGATTCCTCCTTCTAACTCTGTTGTTCATATTGCAGTTCCATTTCATGAAGAGAGTTTATAATGTTTCACAGTAAACCACACTGATATTTTCACAGTATCACATTTGATGTGTTGATACAATTCTTTATATTGGTACCAGCATTCTGCGGTTTGTCCATCAGAAGAAGGAGAGTCTATCAGTGAAAACCACTGCTTCATTACAACAAAGATTTCATAGCCACACCATCAATAGAAACCAGAGAATCTTGTTTTCTACTACTAAAAATAACAAAATGATGAACCAAATGAAAATTTATTTTTCTTCATTGTACAGAAATATTGTTTTGCTCACTTAAGGACTAATCCAATTTTTTGAAGCCATATGCATGATTTTTTCTGAAGAGTATAATTTCTTAGAAACCTTATATGGTTGATTATTTAGAACATCTTTTTTTTTTTTTTTTTTGGTGGTACTGGGGTTCCTGGAAACCCTTCTACCTCCGGGCTACACTCCCAGACTTATTTTATACTTTTTTATAAAATTTGGAAACAGGGTCTTCTAAGCCAGTGCAGCTGGCTTCGAACCTGCATGATCCTCCTGTCGCCACCTCCCAAAGCGGGGATTACAAGCATGCGCCATGATACCCGGCTTAGAACATCATTTCTAATATCTTTATTTGTATATCATCCTTTCCTCATCTACATAATGAAAAAATAAATCTACGTTAGGTCTTTCTATCGTATTCTCCCCTAATGTATATTTTGAAAGTTTATAGTGAAAATTGGGGTAAAACTTATTATTTAAAATACTATATCCTTCATATTCAAGAACAATTACATTAACATTTTATTTTATTTTATTTTATTTTATTTATTTTTTTTGTGTGTGTTTGAAAAAGGATTATTTTATTTATTTATTTACTTACTTATTTTTGGTGGTACTGGGGTTCCTGGAAGCCCTTCTACCTCCGGGCTACACTCCCAGACCTATTTTTACATTTTTATTTGGAAACAGGGTCTCCTAAGCCAGCGCCCGCGGCTGAATTCGAACCTGCGCGATCCTCCTGTCTCTGCCTCCCAAGCACGGGGATTACAAGCGTGCGCCACCACGCCCGGCCGAAAAAGGATTATTTTATTTTATTTTTTTTTTTAATTAATTTATTTTTTAAATTGGTGCATTGTAGTCATATATCAATCACATTGGAGTACAAGACTTGAGAGGATATACAAGCACACATCATCCAATTAGCCCTCCTCCAGCCCCCATCCCATTCCCTCCCCCTCCCTCCATCCCACACTTCTTTGGTGATTTACTTTGATACATTTGTTTATGTACCTCCTGCATTTTAAAGAGGCTCCGTCCTCCAGTATTACATACCCTCTGATTGGTCACATTAGTTGCTTCACTATAGGGCCCTTTCTATAGCTCAACCTCTTCCTGTTGCCCTTTTCCTCCTAGTTATTGCTGATTAAGAGAAGCATCTGATTTATATTTTCTGCGATATTTCTCTGTGCATGCTGCGTTGCAAGTACCAATCCCACTCTTGATGGTCCCAGTAGTGGCCTGGCTACTCAGTGGACTGATCCAGACCTCGCTGGCTCACGCAGCGGCCTTGCCTCATGGGAGGACCCAGTTCTGGTCTCGCTGGCCCCTGAACCGGTCAAACCCCTAAGCTGGCTTTGGTCCCGACCTTGGAGGCCACAGGAGTGAACTTGCCTCACGCCACGCTCCGAAGCTGGCCATTGGCCCCTGCACCGGTCTAACCCCTTGGCAGGATTCCAATCCTGGCCTCGGAGTCCCCAACACTGGTAATGCCTCACGGCAGGCTCCGATGCCGGCCTCACTGGCCCCAGCACCGGCCTAACCCCTTGACAGGCTCTTATCCTGGCCTCAGAGGCCCCAGTACCGGCCTTGCCTCACGGCAGGCTCCGATGCCGGCCTCGCTGGCCCCAGCACCGGCCTAACCCCTCGGCATGCTCCGATCCCGGCCTCGGAGGCCCCAGTACCGGCCTTGCCTCACGGCAGGCTCAGATGCCGGCCTCGCTGGCCCCAGCACTGGCCTAACCTCTCGGCAAGCTCTTATCCTGGCCTCGGAGGCCCCAGTACCGGCCTTGCCTCACAGTAGGCTCCGATGCCGGCCTTGCTGGCCCCAGCACCGGCCTAACCCCTCGGCAGGCTCTTCTCATGCCCTCGAGGCCTCAGTACCGGCCTTGCCTCACGGCAGGCTCCGATGCCGGCCTCGCTGGCCCCAGCACCGGCCTAACCCCTCAGCAGGCTCTTATCCTGGCCTCGGAGGCCCCAGTACCGGCCTTGCCTCACGGCAGGCTCCGATGCCGGCCTCACTGGCCCCAGCAGCGGCCTAACCCCTCGGCAGCTCCGATCCCGGCCTCAGAGGCCCCAGTACCGGCCTTGCCTCAAGACAGGCTCCGATGCCGGCCTCGCTGGCCCCAGCACCGGCCTAACCCCTTGGCAGGCTCTTATCCTGGCCTCGGAGGCCCCAGTACCGGCCTTGCCTCACGGCAGGCTCCGATGCCGGCCTCGCTGGCCCCAGCACCGGCCTACCCCCTCGGCATGCTCCGATCCCGGCCTCGGAGGCCCCAGCACTGGGCATGCCTCACGGCAGGCTCCGCTGCCGGCCTCGTTGGCCCCAGCACCGGCCTAACCCCTCAGCAAGCTCTTATCCTGGCCTCGGAGGCCCCAGTACCGGCCTTGCCTCACGGCAGGCTCCGATGCCGGCCTCGCTGGCCCCAGCACCGGCCTAACCCCTCGGCAGGCTCTTATCCTGGCCTAGAGGCCCCAGTACCGGCCTTACCTCAAGACAGGCTCCGATGCCGGCCTCACTGGCCCCAGCACTGGCCTAACCCCTCGGCAGGCTCTTATCCTGGCCTCGGAGGTCCCAGTACTGGCCTTGCCTCACGGCGGGCTCCGATGCCGGTCTCACTGGCCCCAGCACCGGCCTAACCCCTCGGCAGGCTCCGATCCCGGCCTCGAAGGCCCCAGCCCTAGTCATGCCTCAAGGCAGGCTCCGATGCCGGCCTCGCTGGCCCCAGCACCGGCCTAGCCCCTTGGCAGGCTCTTATCCTGGCCTCGGAGGCCCCAGTACCGGCCTTGCCTCACGGCAGGCTCCGATGCCGGCCTCGCTGGCCCCAGCACCGGCCTACCCCCTCGGCATGCTCCGATCCCGGCCTCGGAGGCCCCAGCACTGGGCATGCCTCACGGCAGGCTCCGCTGCCGGCCTCGTTGGCCCCAGCACCGGCCTAACCCCTCGGCAAGCTCTTAACCTGGCCTCGGAGGCCCCAGTACCGGCCTTGCCTCAAGGCAGGCTCCGATGCCGGCCTCGCTGGCCCCAGCACCGGCCTAACCCCTCAGCAGGCTCTTATCCTGGCCTCGGAGGCCCCAGTACCGGCCTTGCCTCACGGCAGGCTCCGATGCCGGCCTCACTGGCCCCAGCAGCGGCCTAACCCCTCGGCAGGCTCCGATCCCGGCCTCGAAGGCCCCAGCCCTAGTCATGCCTCAAGGCAGGCTCCGATGCCGGCCTCGCTGGCCCCAGCACCGGCCTAGCCCCTTGGCAGGCTCTTATCCTGGCCTCGGAGGCCCCAGTACCGGCCTTGCCTCAAGGCAGGCTCCGATGCCGGCCTCGCTGGCCCCAGCACCGGCCTACCCCCTCGGCATGCTCCGATACCGGCCTCGGAGGCCCCAGCACTGGTCATGCCTCAAGGCAGGCTCCGATGCCGGCCTCGCTGGCCCCAGCACCGGCCTAACCCCTCAGCAGGCTCTTATCCTGGCCTCGGAGGCCCCAGAACCGGCCTTGCCTCACGGCAGGCTCCGATGCCGGCCTCACTGGCCCCAGCAGCGGCCTAACCCCTCGGCAGGCTCCGATCCCAGCCTCGGAGGCCCCAGTACCGGCCTTGCCTCAAGGCAGGCTCCGATGCCGGCCTCGCTGGCCCCAGCAGCGGCCTAACCCCTCGGCAGGCTCCGATCCCGGCCTCGGAGGCCCCAGCACTGGTCATGCCTCAAGGCAGGCTCCGATGCTGGCCTTGCTGGCCCCAGCACCGGCCTAACCCCTCAGCAGGCTCTTGTCCTGGCCTCGGAGGCCCCAGCCCTAGTCATGCCTCAAGGCAGGCTCCGATGCCGGCCTCGCTGGCCCCAGCACCGGCCTAACCCCTCGGCATGCTCCGATCCTGGCCTCGGAGGCCCCAGCACTGGTCATGCCTCAAGGCAGGCTCCGATGCCGGCCTCGCTGGCCCCAGCACCGGCCTAACCCCTCAGCAGGCTCTTATCCTGGCCTCGGAGGCCCCAGCACCGGCCTTGCCTCATGGCAGGCTCCGATGCAGGCCTCACTGGCCCCAGCAGCGACCTAACCCCTCGGCAGGCTCCGATCCCGGCCTCAGAGGCCCCAGTACCGGCCTTGCCTCAAGGCAGGCTCCGATGCCGGCCTCGCTGGCCCCAGCAGCGGCCTAACCCCTCGGCAGGCTCCGATCCCGGCCTCGGAGGCCCCAGCACTGGTCATGCCTCAAGGCAGGCTCCGATGCCGGCCTTGCTGGCCCCAGCACCGGCCTAACCCCTCAGCAGGCTCTTGTCCTGGCCTCGGAGGCCCCAGTACCGGCCTTGCCTCAAGGCAGGCTCCGATGCCGGCCTCGCTGGCCCCAGCACCAGCCTAACCCCTCAGCAGGCTCTTATCCTGGCCTCGGAGGCCCCAGCACCGGCCTAACCCCTCGGCAGGCTCTTATCCTGGCCTCGGAGGCCCCAGTACCGGCTTTGCTTCACGGCAGGCTCCGATGCCGGCCTCACTGACCCCAGCACCGGCCTAACCCCTCAGCAAGTTCCGGACCCGACCTCGGAGGCCCTAGCACAAGCCTTGCATCATGGCAGGCTCCAATGCCGGCCTCGCTGGCCCCAGCATCAGTCTAACCCCTCTGCAGGTTCCAATCCCGGCCACGGAGGCCTCAGTAGTGGCCTTGCCTCACAGCAAGCTCCGATGTCGGCCACTGGCCCCGGCGCCCGCCTAACCCCTCAGCAGGTTCCGATCACTGTCTCTGTGGTTAGTATTTCAAAGGATCCAGTTGTAATGTATCAGATCTCTGCCTCCCCCGAATATTGGCCACTGGCATTGCCACTGCCTCCACCGTTTCAAATCCTTCCCAGGCTCTTTTTCCACTCTGAATGTTGTCCAGTGTTCCTAAGCATGCGTGATGGTAGCATTCGACATTTGGTGTAATTTCTCCAAAAAAATAAAGTTGGTAAGATCCGGTTTCTGCTTCTCCTGAATACAAGTCTCTACCACCATCGCGAAGAATTCTTTCAACACCGCATTTCTCCTTGGTCTCCGCTAAACTCTCTCCTTATATGTGATGTCTGAGATTCTTAACAATATAGAGAAATAGCAGTCCTCTTTCACGGCGAATTTTTCCATAAGTTCCAGTGCATTTAGATAAGTTTTGTCTGCATCTCCAGTGTCCTGGCATCCATAACGGCTTTCTTACCACCTCTCCGATATTTTTCTTTATCTTTTTCTGTTCTGGGCCCGGTTTCTCCAGGGGTCTGGCGTGCTACTCGCAGTTCGGCCTGGGGCCCAGAGTCCCGCGACCCGGGCCCCATCTGGCGTGCCCAGCCCGCGACCCCTGCCCAGAACCCAGCGTCTTCCTGGGTCTGGTTTCTCCAGGGGTCTGGCGTGCTACGCGCAGTTCGGCCGGGGCCCAGAGTCCCGTGACCCGGGCCCCATTAGGCGTGCCCCGCCCGCGACCCCCGCCCAGAACCCAGCGTCTTACTGGGCCTGGTTTCTCCAGGGGCCTGGCGTGCTACGCGCAGTTCGGCTGGGGCCCAGAGTCCTGCGACCCGGGCCCCATCTGGCGTGCCCAGCCCGCGACCCCAGCCCAGAACCCAGCGTCTTACTTGGCCTGGTTTCTCCAGGGGTCTGGCGTGCTATGCGCAGTTCGGTCTGGGGCCCAGAGTCCCGTGACCCGGGCCCCATCTGGCGTGCCCTGTGCTCGACCCCCGCCCAGAACCCAGCGTCTTACTGGGTCTGGTTTCTCCAGGGGTCTGGCGTGCTATGCGCAGTTCGGCAGGGGCCCAGAGTCCCGCGACCCGGGCCCCATCTGGCGTGCCCAGCCCGCGACCCCCGCCCAGAACCCAGCGTCTTACTGGGTCTGGTTTCTCCAGGGGTCTGGCGTGCTATGTGCAGTTCGGCCGGGGCCCAGAGTCCCGTGACCCGGGCCCCATTCTAACATTTTATTTTAGAAAAATACATCACTTAGAGTTTGGTCAAAGAACAACCACTGTAAGTAATAAAAATTATTTATAATGGTTGTTACGGATTGAGAGAATATGGTTTTGGGGAAACTGTTCCCGGGGATCCCTGTTAGGGTTCTGGACATAATTTCCCTCAAACCAAAACAAAACCCAATAAACAGAAAAAAAAAAAAAAAAAAAACCCACGGTTCCTGTCCTGAGTTAAAGATAAATATATACATAGCTTGGACAGTTGCTGGAGATTTAAAGACGTTTATTAGAAAGATAGAAATACAGAAAATAGTTACAGCCTCATGCCAGAATTGCATGGGCGGAGGTAGTTCCGAGCCAATTCACCACCCAAAGATACAGCACATGAACTGGACTTTTTATACCCATGTCCTCCATCTTCTTTATGTAGCTCTGACTTAGTGAATGTCCCTGTAAGGTACTTCCCCAGCAAGGTGTGACAAGGTGTCTCCTTTCAGTAATGTCTACCCCTCCTCCAGTCCTAGGTAGCTTATCTAATCTTGTAGATCTGTCTTTAGATAGAGAAAGGCCTAGTTCTCCTCTCCTATTGACTTGCTAATTACATTTAGCTAAGTCAATCTAAGTTTCAATAGCTGTTTGCTTCCTGACCAAAGCCAAGCCTTTCTCTCTCAAGGTCTGCCGCCATTTTGACACAATTAATTTTGAAATATATTAATAATCAGAGCTTTCTCAAATCTTCCTAGGCCATTCACAATACTGGTACACTTGGGAGAATGAGACAGGAAGATCACAAGTTAAAGGCCAACAACATAAGAAGGCCCTCAGAAACTTAATGAGACCCTGTTTCAAAACAAAAATAAGTTTTAGGATATAGTTTAGAGGTAGAGCATCCCTGAATTCAATCCTCTGTATCACTAAAAAAAAAAAAAAAAAGAAAGAAAGAAAGAAAGTTTGGCATTCATCTTAATTTTCCATAAATATAATCTAGTCACACTCTAACCAAAGAATATATGAATAAAAATAATCACAGAAGAGGAATTTTAGGTATAAATGAAATATGAGAATGAAGCAAAGAAACTGATAGAAGTTTAGGTGTTGCCATAGCTCCAACACATGTAACAACTCAGCTGTTTTGCCCTGTTGGTGACTGTGACTTCAGGAGTCTCATTTTCTCTAAATTCTCTAAATTCTGGGAACATCCTAGGAAGATTTTGGAAAGCTCTGATTATTAATATATTTCAAAAGAAAATAACTGATATATTTCAAAATAGTTTTGTCAAAATGGCTGCAGACATGGGTAAAGAAAGGACTTGATTTTTGCCTAAAACAGGCAGCTATTCCAGTGTAAATTAACCTAGCTCAAAGTAATTAACAAGTCAATAGAGGAGAGCTAGGGCTTCCTCTATCTAAAGACAGATCTTAAGAGAGGAGAACTAGGCCTTTATCTAAAGACAGATCAACAAGATGATCTAGGGAGGATGGAGCAGGGTTTGACCTTGCCCTTCATGAAAGACTCCTTGCCACACCTTGCTGGGGGGAGGTACCTTACAGGGTTAAGGGGAGGTACTTTACAGGGACATTCACTACATCAGAGTCATGCAAACAAGATGGAGGTCATGGGTATAAAAAGTCTAGTCCATGTGTAATCCCTTTGGTGTATTCATTTTGAGTCACCCCTCCATGCCAGTCTGGTATGGAGCTGTATTTCTATTTTCTGTATTTCTATCTTTCTAATAAACTTCTTTAAATCTTCAGCAACTGTCCAAGCTATGCATATTTATTCTTAGCTTAGAATAAGAACCCACGGTTGATTTGTTTTTGGTCATTTTGGGTTTTTGTTATGGGTTGGGGGAAAGTGTCCGGGACCCTAGCAGGGGTTCCCAGGGAACAGTTTCCCAAACCATATTCTCCCAAACCGTAACAGGTACAATGGTGATTGGATATTAAATGATTGTGAGAAAGAGTTAAGCAAACTATGTAAATTTGCTACTCCAACAGCTGGTAAAGTAAGCTGGTTTCTTTGTCAGGGATCAAAGATGAGCTTCAGAAAAGAAATAGCCAGATAAAATTTGTCTCTTTAGGCTGAGTTGGAACCCTGTGAAATGAACTGGAACCTATGTTTTTCTTTAATTTTATCCCCTAGTTTTAGAAACACCAGCAACTTGCAGAGTTTGTAAACTGTGTCACAGAATTGCATATGAAGCATGCCCAGGAGCGAGGGAGGTAAGCCAAAGGATATGAGGAAAGCTGATGAAATCAAAGTTCAGCTGCCTCACTGAGAAGATCAGCAGAATTTAGAGAAAATGAGACTTCTGAAGTCACAGTCACCAACAGGGCAAACCAGCTGAGTTGTTACATGTGTTGGAGCTATGGCAGCACCAAAACTTTTAGTGTTTCTGTGCTCGATTCTCATATTTCTTTTATACCTAAAATTCCTCTTCTGTGATTATTTTTATTTATATATTCTTTGGTTAGAGTGTGACTAGATTATATTTATGGAAAATTAAGATGAATGCCAAACTTTCTTTCTTTCTTTCTTTCTTTTTTTTTTTTTTTTTTTTTAGTGATACAGAGGATTGAATTCAGGGATGCTCTACGTCTAAACTATATCCTAAAACTTATTTTTGTTTTGAAACAGGGTCTCATTAAGTTTCTGAGGGCCTTCTTATGTTGTTGGCCTTTAACTTGTGATCTTCCTGTCTCATTCTCCCAAGTGTACCAGTATTGTGAATGGCCTAGGAAGATTTGAGAAAGCTCTGATTATTAATATATTTCAAAATTAATTGTGTCAAAAGGGCAGCACATTTGAAGAGAGAAAGGCTTGGCTTTGGTCAGGAAGCAAACAACTACTGAAACTTATATTGACTTAGCTAAATGTAATTAGCAAGTCAATAGGAGAGGAGAACTAGGCCTTTCTCTATCTAAAGACAGATCTACAAGATTAGATAAGCTAGCTAGGACTGGAGGAGGAGTCGACCTTCATGAAAGGAGACACCTTGCCACAACTTGCTGGGGACAGTTACCTTACAGGGTTAAGGGGAGGTACCTTACAGGGATGTTCACTATGTCAGAATCATGTAAACAAGATGGAGGTCGTGGGTATAAAAGTCTGATCCACATTCGATCCCTCTGGTGTATTCATTTCGAGTCACCCCTTTATGCAAGTCTGGTATGGAGCTGTATTTCTATTTTCTGTATTTCTATCTTTCTAATAAACTTCTTTAAATCTTTAGCAACTGTCCAAGCTATGCATATTTATTCTTAGCTTAGGACAAGAACCCATGGTAATTTTCTGTTTTTGGTCATTTTGGCTTTTGTTATGGGTTGAGGGTAAGTGTGTCTGGGACCCTAGTAGGGGTCCCCGGGAACAGTTTCCCCACAACCATATTCTCCCAAAACCATAACACAAGTACTGAAATTAAAGGTGTGCAACACTATGCCTCGCTAAATGGAGAAATTTCTATATACTTATGCATTATTTGTCTCTAATTTTTTTGATTTGCAGAATCATGTGTATTTCATATCAAAATGCTTTATTTCCCTGAGTAAAGAGAAGTTTCCATTTGTCCTAAAAGTTAACTCTTTAAAATATATTTTAAGAGCCAACATTCAGTCCCAAGAAGCTATCAAATAAGTAACAAACTTATTAATTTTGTCCTTTCTTTTGGTGGTACTGGGGTTCCTGGAAGCCCTTCTACCTCCAGGATACACTCCCAGACCTATTTTTACATTTTTATTTGGAAACAGGGTCTCCTAAGCCAGCGTGCATGGCTGGCTTCCAACCTGCGCGATTCTCCTGTCTCTGCCTCCCAAGTGCGGGGATTACAAACGTGCCCCACCACACCCGATTATGAATTTATTTTATATAATATTTATTATTATTTTAAATTACTGATATTAATTTAGTTTTAATTTTTTATTCATATTTATTTTGGGGCAAATTACCCATTTTCTCCTGTAGACCAGACCTATGCATGTGCTTAGAGCTCTGAAATTTCTTACATGAATAAATTAGTAAATTACTATGAATATTTAGAAGATGGAAAAAAGTGAACCACTCTGCAAAACTGTAGAGAGGAAAATGAGAATAAATTTGATTTTGAGAAAAAATGAAAAGAAAAAAATGGATATTACAGATAATGCATATTACTAAAAAGTCTATCAAATTTACCAAGTTTCTACAATGCTTGAACTTTTGATAGTCTAGATTAAACTGGGTAAATGCAAGAAAAGTTATTTTGGTATAAAATTTAAAGTTATATAAACAGAATTGGAAGGGATATGATAAAAGTGTGGTTATAAACTTTGAAATAAATTCAACAAATTTCAACTTTTATATGCACATATTATGAACTGAATTGTATCCCATAAAAGATTCATAATCTTCAACACCTTAGAATGTGAATATATTTGGAGACAGAGTCTTAAAAATAACAACTAGATTAAACTAAAACCATTGGGATGATAATCTAATTTAATAGGATAGGAGAGCACAGAAGAAAGGCCATGTGAGCACACAAAAAGAAGGAAGCTACAGTGAACTTAAACTTCCACTTGCAAATTGTTGAAAAATACATTTCTGTTGTTTAAGACACTCAGTCTAAAGCATTTTCTTATAGAAACCTTAGAAAATTAATGCACCACATCAACAGGAGGATCACACAGGTTCGAAGCCAGCTTCAGTTACTTAGTGAGGCTCTCAGCAACTTTGTGAGAGCCTTTTTCCAAATAAAAATATAAAATAGGTCTGGGAGTGTATCCCAGAGGAAGAAATCCCCTGAGTTCCACCCCCAGTACTGCAAATAAATAAATAAATAAATAAATAAATAAATAAATAAAATGAATAAAGTTTAGTTAGGTTAACTGTCTAGGGAAGCATTTGGGCATAAATAATGGCTGCAAGTAGAAGTCAGCTGTGTGAAGAAATGAAAAAATCTTCCAAAGAATATAAAAAAAACTTTTTTTTGAAAATTAAATTCAAAGAATATAAAAAAAAGAGATAGAAATATGTCTAGGGATTTTAGTGACTATTAATAAGACTAATTGAGTAAAATATTTAATAAGTAATATAAGAGATGAGAAAGTTGGTCGTTATAGAATATATTTTTTGTAATAATGACAAAGTAGACATTAGAATGTATGTGCAAGAAAGTAAGATAATATGAGATAACATGATGTTCGTAATTGACAAAATCAATATTAGGAATAATTGGGGATGGAATTTATTTCTATAATTAAAGAGACTAATATACTACATTTGGAAACAACTGATGAAGCCAATATCCAAAAGTAGATGTAAAATTATAAAATGGAAGGTGACAGCAAGTTTGTAAAGTATGTCTAAAGGTTAAGTTTTAAGGTCACTCTCTTGCCTGGACACAGAAAGCACTAATAACACATGAGCATGCATTTTTAAAATTTTACGTGTGTGTGTGTGTGTGTGTGTGTGTGTGTGTGTGTGTGTGTGTGGTGTTGGGGATTGAACCATGAGACATTCTTCAGTTGAGCTACATCCTCAGCCTGATTTCATTTCTTACTTGGAAACAAGGTTTTCACTAGCTTGACCCTCCCAAGTACAGGGATTACAGGTGTGTGCCACCATGTCAAGCTAATTTTAGAAAATTTTAATCACACTTATCTAACATTGACATTTTTTGTTCATATTTTTCTCCACAAGCACATTTCTCTGATATAAGGTGGTGTTAAAAACTGACACAGCCACTTTTCTCTCAGTATAAGGAATTGTAGACTAAATGACACATTAAGTTTGGCTTTAGTATTTTATGTTTATATGACTAAAATTTCCTTCTGACTTCGATCAGTACTTCTAGCTACTGTACTGATTTTTTTACAAAAGAAATTTTACTTAACAAACGTATTATAGAGTAAAAGAAAACATTCATAACATTTAAATATATTATAAGCTCAGTGGCTTCTAGAATCATATAATTGACTTGGCAACATAGCATAAATGTCCAATTCTGAGCTATTAGAAGGATAAAAGCTTATATATGTATGCAAGAATGATGTGGAACTGAATTGTCACTATGATTTTGAAATTCAGCTTTGATAAAAAGAGTTTACCCACTTAGAATAAAAAAGATAAAAAGGGCAGAAATATACTGAATTAGGTAAATATTTCAGCAAATTATTTAATAAATTCTATATTATATAACATTTTCTTCTATATCATCTTCTTTTTACAGACAAACCTTTTAGAAAAAATGTAATTACTGTCCAGCATATACCTCTGAATAACATAAAAAGAAATTAATGTTAGGTGGTTACTTAACTAATCTTTCTAAAATTTCCTTCAAAATCTCTTATCATAGTTTCATTATATAGTATATAAAACTATAAAGATACACAGAATAAAACATTACAAGTTTGCGCTAAAATTATAATACTTTTATTTCTTCTTTACTAGTCATAGTAATAAAAGTGAAAAAATGTACTCAATAGCTATTGATCACTATCAGTGTGATTGCATGAAGCTCTATGGTCTTTCCTCTTATTGATAGATTACTTCATGGAGCTAATAAATTAGACAAACTGCCATCCATATATTTTGAAAGGGAAAAAAATGATGAAATTATTTTTGTTCTTTGGAAAGAGAAGTACTTCTATATTTTGGTATGGCACAATGATGTAGTGGAAAGAAAATATAACCAAGATTCATGAGCCCAAATGTTCAACTAATCACTATTTATGTCCCCTTTGCAAAGTCGTTATTCTTTGTAAACCTCAGTTTACCAATCAGTGCAATAACATATCTATATTTATGTTATATATATTTATACATAGTAAAAACATATGTCTTATTCTACTCTGTTGGAGCTAGTAAGACTTAATCATTACAGTTTATAAATAACATTTCAGAAAACTAAAGTGAGGTTATTTTATGTACTGTTATTTTAAGAATAGTAGAAATACTGAAGATAGTACCATGAGGTCAAATCTCAAATGTTTTGAAAAAAAAAATCACTAGTCAATTCTCACAAACTAAATCTATCACACGAAAAACCCATATCATCATTAGAGACCTTACACATCTTTCATTCTAGAATATGAAAAGTTTTGTAAAATAGCACTTATCTTTTTACCAAGTACTGGAGAGGAAAGGTAAAAGAGTCCAAACAGGAAGACAGGTACTATTTTCTAGGTGAATCACACAACATCACTCATTTGATCCACTGCAGAATTGAGAGGACCAGGCATTTACATAGGGATGCAGCGGGAAAGAAAAGAAAAATCTAGTTCTATGTGATGTTTAAAAATTGAGCAAATATCTTTCACTCAAGTACAATGTTGCAACACATTTTGAAAACTTATGAGAGCTTCATAACTTATTAAACGGTGATATGTCATTGTTTGCTGACATATTCTCCAGAAAAAACAATATAGAGAGAAATACAAATAATTATATTTTGTAAATCTCTGAAAATTATTCTAATAAAATACAATAAATTAAGAAGCTTGTTTTTATCTGAGTGTAATGATGCAGATTTGTACAATGGTAGTTGGAAAGTTGAGACAAGAAGATTTTATATTAATGATACCCTGCTGTAAAATTAAAAATAAGAAGGAATCCACGGAGTGTAGCTCAGATATTGCTACTTATCTCCAGTACCAGAAAATAAAATAAGCCCTCCTTCAAGCATTCAAATCATAATAAAAACTGTGATTCTACACCATTTGAGCCATGACTTCTCTCACCCGTAATTTCAACATAAATATTTTTTTCTCTTTAGTAGGTGCAGGCAAGACTATAGGTCTACCTATTCCCTCTGAAACCAGTCACTGAATAAAGCATCCTTCCAGAGAAAACCAGACAGGGTCATCAGTAGAAAACCAAACAGGGTCCTCAGTCATCAGCTCCTTTTTTCACCACTGCTTCACATCTCAGAGTTCCCATCCAGATGAAAACAGCTAATAAGGCTGGGATTCTCCTCTTCCACCTAGCCCCACTTGTTAACTAGAAGCCACCTCTCAGGCATGACAGGCTAAGACTGCGGTGATCCAAATAGCTTACACTACCACTTAAAAATGGGATTGAAGTTATAACTTGTAAAGATAGGGCCAAAATATTGCAGGCTACTCTCTTGTTGGGTATCCCATTTATACAGAAAAAGTTCCATTCCCAGAGAAGTAGCTTACTGTAATTCTGCCCAAATCTGGAGCAATGGTATATGACATCTGTGCACTGGGTATCTCTGAGATTATTTTCACCCAAATTTACTTACTTTGGAATAGTGTTTAAGAAAGATTAAGCCTAATGTCACTTTGGAACACAATCGTGGTAAGAAATTAATACCTGGCTGATTAGGTAAAAAGCTAATTTGTGTGTGTGTGTGTGTGAGGGGGTTCTGGGTGTGGAACCCAGGGGCATTCGACCTCTGAGCTACACCCCTGCCTTATTTTTCATTCTTTATTTTGAGGCAGGGTCTCACTAAGTTGTGGAGGCCTCACTAAGTAGCTGACGCTGTTCGCAAACTGTGATCCTTCTGTCTCAGCCTCCCGAATGCTGGGATTACAAGTGTGCACCACCACGCCCAGCTGTTAAATTTTACATAAGCAAAACATATACCAGGGGGAAGCAGAGTAAGAGATAACTAATAAAAGACACCATTGGATCAGAACAAACCTCAAAGACTAGTCAGAAAGAATATCCATGAAGAGGTGCCTAAATGTAATTTGATTAGACTGTGGAACAATAGACCCAAGGGCACTGTCAAAAACAATAGAGAAATCATCTAGGAATTACTGGACACTAATTCAAATACACACAGAAAGCAAAGAGCATGGAAATACAATTAAAGGATTAGAAATGACAGAGATGGGCACACTACAGAAACAAGATGTTACTCTGCTTTCTACTGGAGACTTTTAAATCCAAAATACCAATCGGGTCTGTGGATGTAGCTCAGTGTTAGCATAGTGTGTGCAAGGACTTAGGTTTCATTCCCAATACCACACACATACACACACAACGAAATAAGTGAAATTTAAAAGAATGAAGCAAGATTTATTATCCAAAAATTAAAAAATTAATAGAGAAGGCTTGAGGGTGTAGCTCAGTGGTCGACTTCTTACCTAGCATCATGATGCCCTGAGTTACATTTTCAGCACCATTTTAAAAAATAAGAGAAACTGAGTAGTGCTACATTTCAGATTTAAAAAATTAACTTTTTAAATGCCACTTGGAAGGGGAAATTATTAGATAATAAATGAATGAAACTCTGACATTATGCTATAGTATTTTAATTAATCCGCATTATTATATTACAATATTATTTAATCTTAAAATAATTTGCTGAGCAAAACAAGTTAGCTCCAAAGACCATTCATTGCATAACTTTACTTGTAGAAGATGTCAAGAGTATGCATAAATATAGAAAGAGAAGATTAGGTTTTGTTTAGGACTAGGGGATTTTTAAAAAATGAGGTAACTCCTAATGAGCAAGGGGTTTGTTTTAGAAATTATTCAAGTATTTAAAATTTTGATTATAGTTACTCAGTTCTGTGCCTACACTAAAAACTACTGGACTATAAATTTAAGTAAATTATACAGATTATAAATTGTGTCTCAATAATATATTATTAATACATTGTACATGGAAACATGTATTATCTAATAGCATAGCTGGATTTTCTTTTAAGGTTTGTTTGTATATTATAAAAGATTTGACCTACGTTGTGCCTTTCCGCCTTCCTCCTCCGCGCTTTGGAGCTGGCCTGGGCCCGGCTGTGCAGCATGGAGGCCGCGGGAGAGCCTAGGTCCTGTCGCGTTTGTGGCCCTGCGGCTAGGCGCCTGGTGCGGAACCAGCAGGTAGGCGTGGGGCGGCTGCTATGAAACCCCGGAGCCATGAGGATCCACAGCAAAGGCCACTTCCAAGCGAGTTGAAGAATTTCTCAGCAAAGATATTAGTTATCTTATTTCGAATAAGAAGGAAGCAAAATTTGCACAAACATTGGGTCGAATTTCTCCTGTACCAAGTCCAGAGTCTACTTATACAGCAGAAACCACTTCTCAACCCAGCCATGATGGAAGTTTAAGTCTCCAGACACAGTTTGTTTAAGCAGAGGAAAAGTATTAGTTGAAAAAGCTATCAAGGATCATGATTTTATTCCTTCAAATAGTATATTATCAAATGCCTTATCATGGGGAGTAAAAATTCTTCATATTGATGACATTAGATACTACATTGAACAAAAGAAGAAAGAGTTGTGTTTACTTAAAAAATCAAGTACTTCTATAAGAGATGTGTGGAAAAGAGTTGGTACTGGAACACAAAAAACAAGAACAGGAAGACTCAAAAAGTCTTTTGTAAAGGTAGAAGATAAAAGCCAATTTTATAGGCCATTTTATCTTCAGCTAACCAGTATGCCTCTTATAAACTATTCTATTCTGAAGTCCTGCAGTCCATTTGATGTAGATAAGCCATCTACTATCCAAAAGCAAACTCAGGCTAAACTAAGAATTCAAACTGATGGAAATAAATATGGTGGAACCCCAATTCAACTCCATTTGAAAGAGAAGAAAAAAAAGGATATTGTGAATGTTGCTTACAGAAATATGAGAATCTTGGAACACACCTTTTAAGTGAGCAGCACAGAAACTTTGCACAGAGTAACCATTATCAAGTTGTTGATATTATATCGAATTTAGTTTTTTATTTTGTGGAATATGAAAGAGGCATACCTAAAAAGAAAAGAATAAAATACACTATTGGATCCCTTCCTTTTTCTACAAATGTCCTGAAAAAGACTGAACCAAAAGAAAAGCGAGAATCGCAAGATATTTCTCAGAAAGACATTAGGCAAAATAATGTACAGGTGTCAAGCCGAATTTCCTACATGAAGAAAACCAGGAATCTGAACAAAAACTTGTGTTTATTTCGGAACACATCCCTTGCCCATCCCATAAATTGAAAGGACATAATGAGAAAACAGTGAAGGAATGCTCCATGTTAAATGAAGCTGAAAATGATATAAAAAGGAATTTTACACGGCTACCTCCACATAAAAATAAACAGGATTCCATTCTTAACATTTCCGAACATAAATTAATTATAAATGAGCCGGGTGTGGTGGTGCACGCCTGTAATCCCAGCATTTGGGAGGCTGAGACCTGGAGGATTGCGGTTCGCGGACAGCCTCAGATACTTAGTGAGGCCCTCTGCAACTCAGTGAGACCCGGTTTCAAAATAAAGTATAAAAAATAGGGCAGAGGGTGTAGCTCGGAGGTAAAATGCCCCTGGGTTCCATCCCCAGACCCACACACACAAAAAAAATTAATTATAAATGAAAACGACTTACAAAAACTAAAGGTAGATAATTACCATGCAGGCTGCAGATGTCTATGCAAGTTTCTCATATGAATACAGATAATAGTGCATCCCAACCAAAACAAAAGTCAGATACTGTGTTTTTTTTTCAGCAAAAGATCCAAAGGAAGCAGACCTTCATTCAATAGTTGGTCACGATTCTGGTCTGATAACAATAAACAATTCAAAAGAGCGCCTGACAATAAAGACAAACATTCCATCCTGTGGTCCAGAGAAACCCTATGAATGTGATGTCAAGAATATGGATAACTTACCTTCTAGTAAAATCCATCAAAAAGTGAGGATATTATTAGGACGAAATAAAAAAGAAAATATGGAACCAAATACTGAATTAGAAAAGAAAATAACTGAATTTCTTCCTATACAAGAAGAAAACAGAATTTGTAGTTCACCAGTACAATCTCTACTGGACTTATTTCAGACAAGTGAAGAGAAATCAGAATTTTTGGGTTTCACAAGCAATATTGAAAAGAGTGGTATATGTGATATTTTAGATATGTGGGAAGATGAGAGTTCAAATTTGTTAACATTTTTCTCTTCCCCTTTAACGTCTACATTTACTGGCTTTTAGTCTTTAAAATGTATACTTTGAAGAAGTGGTAAAGATTATATTCTTGAAATTTTTATCAATATGTATAACTCTTAGGATTTTTGCCGTCTTTGTTTACAGAACCAATGTAAATATTAAAGGCAATATTTGCATTTTTATAGAATTAAATATCTCATAGAAAAAATATAAAATAAATGAGTCATTTAAAAAATTAAGTAAAAGATTTGATCTAGAAAATAGTTCATTATTTTCAATAATATCCATAGACAAAATGCAATACTGTAAAAAAATCAGAAGATAGAAAGCTATTATACCTATAGTCACTATAACTCCAAGAAAGACCATAAAATCTAGAAGAGGCACATATAGTGTGTGAACACAGAATCACAAATACTACACACATCTATTACATGCCACATAGTATTGTTTGAACCTATTCAAAAGTCAACTCAAAATGAATCAAATGTTTCAGTATAAAACTAGAAAGGTTTCAACTATTAGACTGTCAAAGGTAGGCAAAGTCTTCCTGAATAAAGGTTCTATAGCTCAGGAATTAAAAACAAAAATCAATAAGTTAAATGGCATAAAATAAAGGAGCTTCTGAACAGCAGGGTGAGGAGAAAACCCACCAAATGGAAGAAAATCTTTGTCACCTATTCTTCTGGCTGAAGATTAATATCCAGAAGACATAAATAATTTTTGTGTGTGAGGTACTAAACATTGAACACAGGATGTTCTACCTCTGAGCTATATCCCCAGTTCTACTTAGTTTTATTTTTTGAAATAAGGTTTCGCTAAGTTGATGTGAGTCTCAGTAAATTACTAAAACTGGCCTCAAATCTGCTATCCTCCTCTCAGTCTCCCAAGTGCTGAAATTATAGTTATGTACTGCTTCAGCAGTTATGGACTTAGAAACATATAGAAAATTATCTGTTAGAGAAAATGATTTTTGAACCTTGGAGTAGAGAAGAAATTTAAGCAGCTGAAAATGAAGTATGTATTAAAATAAAATTACCTAAAATCATCAATTTTAGAAAATAGAATTACTTGAGCCAGGAGTAGTGGTACATGCCTATAATCTGAGTACTTGGAAGGCTAAGACAGAAGGGTCACGGGATCTAGGCCATCACACAGGAACAATACAAATCTGTTTCAAATTAAAAATAAGAAATATATAAAAGTGATGAAGTATAACTTACTTGTAGAAAGCTCCTGGGTTCAATTTCTAGTATCATGTAAAAGAAAAAAAAAAGAAAGAAAAGAAAAGAAAAAAATAGCTTTAATATAAATGTAGAAATGCATTTTAGCAGATTTAAACAGAAATAACAAGATCATTAATGAAGAGAAAACACATACAGACAAGGAAAGGCAAGCTATTATTGTTAAATACTGATAATGAATAATCTATTAATATTATAATAATATATATAAAAAATAAAATAATTTGAGGAACATTGATTAACCACATCATATAATAGATAAATGGTAAATAGAACATTCTTGAGAACACTACTGGGTTTATTTAGATGAACTGTGTTATACATATGCAAAATTATGCAAAATATGTGTAGAGAATTTATTACAAATGCATAAATTCCCCTTTCTGAGTTTTAATCTTTTTTTTTTTTTTTTTTTTTTTGGTGGTACTGGGGTTCCTGGAAACCCTTCTACCTCTGGGATACACTCCCAGACCCATTTTTATACTTTTTTTATTTGGAGATAGGGTCTCTTAAGCCAGCGAGGCTGGCTTCGAACCTGCAGGATCCTCCTATCTCTACCTCCCAAGCACAGGGATTACAAGCGTGTGCCACCACGTCCGGCTAAGTTTTAATTTTATTTCTGTCCCATTAAATAAGGGCTGCAATACTTACTAAATTATGTCAGTGTGAGGTGACAAGGATGCTCCAACACTTCAAAGCCTAGCCCAATGAATGCATTATCCTTGACCTTCAAATCAGGTAACTATACCATGAGCAAGCTTTCAATTTGTGTCATATTAAATAATATTGAATTTGGAAACATATTCCGTAAAGGATGTTACTAAAATTATTAGTACAATATAAGTTATGGAGAATTAAAGCTAAATAACACATAGAGAGATAGATGATAGATTGGTAGTTAAAGATTTATAGATAGATGGATAGCTACAGATACAGATATAGATATTTATATACATGTACATACATATATGGCAAAAATTATCTTGATCTTTAAGGACAATATTTTTTGGGAG
Organism: Muscardinus avellanarius; assembly: GCF_963383645.1. Classification (NCBI taxonomy): domain Eukaryota; kingdom Metazoa; phylum Chordata; class Mammalia; order Rodentia; family Gliridae; genus Muscardinus; species Muscardinus avellanarius. Next base: position 25,614,753 of record NC_137786.1, on the reverse strand, counting down.
ATAATACAATAGGCACATATAATATTTAAAATCTTCCACCATCTCAAAAATAAATAACAAATTTTCAACCAAAATAAAATATAAAATACCTATGTGAACTTAAAAGAGAAAAATCATTAAATTCTGTTTTTTGAGAAGAAGTTTTTACATATATACATATATGTAAATAGTCTTTCAAAATCTGAAAAATTTAGGTACATACTTTAAATCTCTCAATCCAGGGAAGAAATAATTAAAAAGAAAAGTAACCAGCCAGGTGTGGTGGTGCACGTTTATAATCCCAGCATTTCAGAGACTGAGACAGGGAAATCACGGTTCGCGGACAGCCTCAGCTATTTAGTGAGGCCCTTTTCAACTCAGTGAGACCCTGTTTCAAAATAAAAAGAATAAAAATAGGGATGGGCGTGTAGCCCAGAGGTAGAATGCCCCTGGGTTCCTTCTCTAGTACTGCAAAAGAAAAAAAAGAAAAAAGAAAAAGAAAAAGAAAACTAACCAGCTAACAAATTTCAACTTTCCATGACTAAATTATATTAAAAAAAAAGTGATTATAGAGTCAGAGAAAGAAAGAGAGATTAATACATTATTTTTTTTAATGTCACAAAATAGTGATTTGAAATATTGTTGTATAAGTGAAACAAGAGAAAAAAATTGCATTGGTCTATCATAACTCAGTCTAAGTCAATATTGGAAAAGCCATAAGGAAGACTAAATGATGATATTTATTTGCAATCGAATTGTGAAATAATTATTTTTAGTTTATTATGTATACATTTCAGAACAATAGCTATAAATAGTTCTATACCATGGAACACTCATCAATTTAATGAGCATCATGGTAACCCTGTAAAAATGTCACCCTTATGGAAGTATAGCTTTGTATCAGACTTATATAGTTTTACCATGTAAAACTTGTAAGAAAAAATGCCACTTTAAAACAATAAAAATTAAAAAGACATTAGTTTGTATCTTCTCCTAATGCCTCATGTTTCTTTGCAAATTAACTGGCATTTTAAAAATAAAAATAACTGGTATTTTTCTATAAAAACATTAAGTATTTAGATACTTATAAAAACTAGATTCTTCTCTACAATAAATTATACTGGAACTTGCTCTGAAGTACCACATGTTGACGAGTTGCCAAAACCTTTCAATTAATTAAATCACTATATTTGGCTCTGTCTCTGGTGGGTTTTCTGCTTATCCCAAGCAGGTGTTGATGGATTAGGACATTTCTCTCTGGCTGATTCCTGATTAAATTTGGACAAAGAACCTGACAGCTGTCATGTCTCTGTTTCCCATAAGTCTTTTCTTGTATCAGAAAGTACAGACTCTCCTGCACAAGAAAAATGTGGTGAGCTATTTTATGCAAGTAACTCTTAAGTTAGCCAAAGATTAAAATAATTATCATCTCTGTCAGCCATAAGATCAATTAAAATTGAATGAAAGCAAAAACTTTAAAAGTCTCGCTTGTTGGGTGAAATTTAAAATAAGAATATAACAATAATTTTTATTTGCCTTTTTTGTCAGTGTCAGGTTGATCTGATAGCCATACTACCATTTTCTTAAGACAGAGTATCTCTACGTTGTGCAGGCTGGCCTCCAACTTAAGGTATTTCTGACTCAGCTTCTCAAATTGCTGAAAATATAGTAATCCACCATTGTTCTCAGCTCAATATTTTTTATTCTTTTGTTCTATAAATAGGCAAAGTATTCTTATGGTCTCAGGATCCTCATTCTCAAGATAAATACAGTTGAGCAAGTGTGCAAAACTAATGTTAACTTATGACTTAACTGTACTGGTTTTCTTTTAAGGCCATTTTATCCAGATAAAATTGGGAAAGATAAATTAGGAATAAGCTTATGGCCAAAAAGTAAATTATTTAATTTTCTATCATTTCTTTTTAGTACTCAAATAATTTAAATGCATTTTGAATGCATCGAGAAAAAATATTTTGTTTTCTGTTACTGGGAATTGAAAGCAAGGGCATTCTACCTTTGAGTAAAACCCATGACCCTTTTTGTTGTTTGTTGTTATTGTTGTTGTTGTTGTTTGGAAGTAGGATCTCACTAGTCTGCTGAGAGTCTTGATTCATCGCTCAGGTAATCCTTGAATCTGTAGTCCTTCTATCCCAGGCTCAAAACTACTGTAATTTTAAATGTGTGCCACCACATCTGATTCAAGAAAAAATATTTTAGAATAAAATTCTTAAGTCATTGTGACTTCCCCACAGATCCATTTTGTCTTTATTTTTGAATGAGCAGGCATAAAGGATGTTATAATTGTTTATAAATAATACTTTAAATGTTAACTGAATCTTCTTGTTGTTTTTGTTTTCTGGAAGCTGAAAACATATCTTCTTGTGCAGCAGTGAAAATAGAAATGTATTCATTCATCCTTCCTCATATTTCCTATTCCCAAAGAAATACAGGACAGAACTGTTACTGAAGTAATTGAGACAAACTATAGTGTCCATAGGTTCTGCCCTTGGTTTCAGTAGGATGCCTGTATGTCCTGCACAATTGCTGCTCTCTCTTCACAGAGTAACTGTACAGTTCACAGTTCACTCTGTGTCCATATGAGACCACAGAAGTCTGCGTCTTGGATTAGGCCAACATACCTTTCAGGACATAGAAGCTGGCTTCCCAAAAGCTGCATAGTAACCAGGCAAAACTTTCAGGAATGTGGTGGGTGGCAGGTTTGTCATGGTAAACTCCTCATGGAGACACTCTTACTGGAGAAGGTGAGAGGGAAATGGAAGATTTTCTCCTTTACTTTTTACAGTAGATAATTTGAACACACTTTTTTCGCTGTTATCTTTGCACCCATGCACATGGTAAGAAAAGCAGACCTGTGCAGAATTAGCTAAAGCCTGCCACAGATTGCTGTGAAACCCTAGAAAGTGTAACTTTCATTTTCTTTCACCTCAACAGTTCTATCTCCAATTCTGTTTTCCAAATATTCTACCCAATAAAAAGGTTAGATTTAAGCCTCGCATGGACTCAGCATTCAAGAAAATTGGATACGAGGCACAAGATAAAAGATCCTACATTTATCATATAGATCAATTCTTTTATATATTGTGTGTGCTATGGACCATGGAATAGGTGGCCTTCACTAGCATGAGAGTTTGGCACAACTTCCCTGAGGAACAGATGGACAGAGCAGTATCTGAAGCATTTGATAGACATTTATTGGTACACTGTAATCAAACATTATAATGAAGCTTAGAGTGATTGGATCATACATACATACAGAATTTGGTGAGCTTCCTCCCAGGTCCCACCCACCCTTTCCCTTCCCAGTACGTTATATTAAGACTGACACTGATAATTTTGTGTATGTATATAGCATCATTTCAAGTGCTTTCATCATCAAGTCTCTCTCCCCTCACCTTCTACCTCCTCTAGACCACCTCTATGGCTCTAATGTGGTTACTACTCCTTCATTTGCAGTCCCTCTTCTATCCTAATTCCTTCCTATCTTCCACAGATGAGAGAAAACATATGACCATTCACTTTCTGTGACAGTACTATATGCATTTCCATTTTTACAGCAGCACAATTTACAATAGCCAAATTATCGAACCAGACTACGTGTCCAAACTAATGGATTACAAAATTGTGGGATAAACACACAATGGACTTTACTCAACCATAAAAAAGAAAAAAAAATTGTGTCACTTGCAGAAAAGTGGATAGAACTAGAAAATATTCAATATTATTTAATATACATAACAAAGTATATATTATATTCTTAACACCAGAAATAAGTGGATGATTGAAATTTATATTTATCCCATTAACAATAGCAAAATATTTTGTATTTTTATTTTAAAATAATGAAGAATTATAGAAAGTGTATCATGCAACATATATATATATATATATATATATATATATATATACCTACATGTACATATATACATACATATATACATATATATACATATATATACATATATATATATACACATACAATGATTATAAAATAAAAATGGACTTGATTTATATTGCTAAGTTTTTTAGTTTTTAGTTTTTGGTTTTGGTTTTGGTTTTGGTGGTACTGGGGTTCCTGGAAACCCTTCTATCTCCAGACTACACTCCCAGACCTATTTTATATTTTTATTTGGAAACAGGGTCTCTTAAGCCAGCGAGGCTGGCTTCGAACCTGCACGATCCTCCTGTCTCCACCTCCCAAGTGCGGGGATTACAAGTGTGCACCACGATGCCTGACTTGTTTTATTATTTTATGATGACCATGGAAGTTGTGTTACATTAACCTTTTTGAGGCTTAGAAAATTTGTACATCCTATTTTTGGGGTTTGATTTAATTCCATTAATTAATTTTGCAAATATTTTTATTTAATACTATACCTAAAATACAGCAGAAAAAGACATAAGTGTGTGCATGTATGCCCCTACCATCCTGTACCTCATCAAGATGTTATTGAAGTGAATCAATACATTTTTTTAAATAGAAGAAAAATAACATATTCTTGTCTCTTTTAAGTTTATGACTTATATTTGAAAACTTTTACACTTCTTTTATCACTTCAGTACAACTGGGCTCTTTTCCACTAGCCTAAAAAGTGCTAATTTTTAAAAATAAACATATCACCCCATGTTTCTGTTCTACTCGAACAATCTAATATGGCTTATTCTAAAATCCAGCTCATATAGTATGAAAACGTTGTCTTTTTTCTGACCTTCCATTAACTTCTCACCCTCCTGTAATGGAGCTTCTACTCTCTATATTTTTAATAAAATTGCATTTTTCCAGTTTATAAATTACTTATTTTCAAAATATAACAAGTCTTTTCCAGTTCTTGTCTTTCTTGATCTTGATGCACTATATAATCTGTGGTCCATTAATTTATTCTTCAAAGTGTCCTTTCTTAACTTCTGTGACAATATACTAGCTATTTTCTTTTTTCCTCAATGCCTTTGGGCATTCAAATTAAATATTGTATTTAGTTTCTTTGTATTTGTCTATTTTGTGAAGAAAAGCCTTCCTACTAAGCCCTTTTTATTTTGTCCAATGTATTAGTCTTTTTCCAGTACTTTTTCTATGTATAGTACTTTAATATTGGAAGTTTAGTGCTTTTATATGGAAAGGCCTCATAGGCAAAAAAAAAAAAAAAAATGGTTTTCTTCATGTTAAAGTGGTTTTTACCATGTTGTTGAACCTATCCCAAGTTCTAATGAAATGTAGTTTTATATATAATCTTAATTCAAAGAACTGAATAACATTACTCACTGCTATTTTTATATATTTTACCCTCTCTGTTCTTTTATTCTCAGAGATTCATTTCAAATTATTTCTTAAAGTGGGCTCATGTCATTGCTCAAAATAAGGTGAGAGTTATCACTGTAAAATGAACTCAAATCTTAATCCTCCTGCCTTAAATTTTCAGAATGTCCTTATCTTTCAGAAAATATAATCCAAACTTCTTAGCAGAAAATGCAGATGCTTCATTTTCTAACCCTTTTTTTTTTGTCCCCTGCTGTCATGAAGGTCATTTTGATGCACCCACTTTTGTAGGCTAAAATGTTTTGGAGATACGATTAGACTCCATAATAATTCCTGGATATCCTTTAAAAAAGTAAAGTCAGAATACTATAGAGATAGATACATATCCATGTTTATATCAGTACAGGTACAATAGTCAAATTATGGAATCAACCTAGGTATTCATCAAAAGATGAATAAATTATGAAATTATGGTGTGTATTCACAAAATAAAATTTTACTGAGTGATAAAAAGAACAAAATTATGCAATTTGCAGAAAAATCAATGGCATTAAAATATTATATTAAGTTAGATTAGCCAGTCATGAAAAGTGAAGGGTCATTTGTTTATTATACTCATATGTGGAAGCTAGAGAAAAATTGGAATACTATGAAGATTTTAGATAAATGCGGAGAGATGATAGCTGAATAGTGAAAGTGGATTTGAGGGGTGGGTGGGGAAGTGAAAGGGGAAATCTGATGGTGAAAACAGTTCAAATAATTCTTTGCTCATATATAAGGCTATCTATATCAATGTTAATACTTTGTAGGGGTGAAGAGTGGAGAGAGACCTGGAATGAAACACAAAATGAATGTTCTGTGCATATATGTTTATATCCCTCTGAACCTCACCATGGTGTATAATTATAATGTACCAAAAAATTCCCAATAATATTTACTCACAATCAGTTTAAGTACAGAATACTATCCTTCCAGTGGGAAGCAGTTTCAAGCTCTGCTCTGGAGATTGAGCGCTCTCTTGGTGATTTCTCACCCATTGATTTTAAACTCAACTTGTTATGTCCCACATTAGGACAAGTGAATTTCTTGCAATGAATATATTATTGTATATCTCTTACTAGTTCTGGTTCTCTAAAAAACCACAACTTATACAGCTTTGGGAACTGAGAGTAAATTTAGTGAAACAGAATTATAAGGATGTGTTGTTGCATGAAGTCTGTGTGGCACAGAATGGGATTTCCAATCTGGTTAGATTTGGAGGCACTAATGATTTTATTTTTAATGCAAAATATAAAACTGGTACTTCGTGGCATATAACAATAATAACAGAAAAGACTCTAAAGACAATCTATTGGACGCTCTTAAGCAAAATAAAGTTGTTTGGAGGGACTTATATATAGATTTCTATCCACTAGATTCAAAACGTTACCGTATTTCACAGTAAAGAATAAAGGCCTATGGAAGTCATGTGATCAATGGAGCTTTAAATTACTTTTTCAAACGATCACAATTTCAGAATGCATAATTAAAATAGGCATACTCAGCAACTGGCAGTATCCCCATATTACTTATTCAGCATGTAGAAAGGGCTGTTTTGGTAGAAATGCCAAATGGAAAACCTTAACATTGTTCATGGTAACCCACAAACAATATTGTTCCTGGGTGGATTATACAAATCAGTGCACTAAGGACGTGAAAGATGCAAGGATAATTATTCCCACCGTGTCCTCCAATTAACTTGCCTCGTTGGCCTATGCAGAAAAGGACAATAGATTACTGTGAATTTACTCTGGTGACTAAATGCAGCTGCTGCTCCAGATGCAATTTTGTTGCTTGAGCAAATTAATACATCCCCAGGTATTGGCATGCAACTCTTCAACTATTCATCTGGTAAATGCTTTTATCCCCTTCTCTTAGTAAATGCCACAAGGTACAGTTTTCTTCATGGCAAGGCCACCAGAACATTCCAGTCACTGTCTTTTCCTGAGGACAATACTGACTTTATAACCTTTATGCAACTATATAGTTGACAGCTATCTTCCTCACGTTTTTCTTCTATAAGGCACATGCTGGTTTATCTGATTGATGATATTGTGGTGGTAATATTAGTAATATTGTGTTGTGAAAGTAGAAACTAACTTTACACACATTAACAGACATTTGTATGTTGGCAGGTTATAAATAAATTTCCCCATATTTAAGAATCTCCCCATCCCCGAGTGAAATTTGTTACAGTCCAGTAGTGTGGACTATATCTTGATATACCTTGTAAGGCAAAGGATAAGATGTTGCATCTGGCCCAACCTAACATTTATTTATTTATTTATTTTTTTTTGGTGGTACTGGGGATGGAATCCAGGGGCCTTCTACCTCTGGGCTACACTCCCAGACCTATTTTATATTTTATTTGGAAACAGGGTCTCTTAAGCCAGCTGAGGCTGGCTTCGAACCTGAGCGATCCTCCTGTCTCAGCCTCCCAAGCGCAGGGATTACAAGCATGCACCACCACGCCCGGCATACCAACCTAACATTTAAAATAACAACAGCCACAATCCCTTACTTTTTTTTTTTTTAATTTGAAAAGAACATATATCACATTTAAATGTTCTACGTCTACTGCTCCTTTCACTGAAGTCTGGAAAGTTGCTAATTTTGAGTGAGGCTCAGAAAAATTGAAGGCTTAGTATTCTATGCAAAATGTTTTACTATTCAGAACATAGGATCCAATGGTGCTTAAAATAAAGTGATGAAAAGAGATACTATGCATAGCATTTGGTAAGCTCTGATAATTTAATCAGTGAAAGCCTTAGAATTTGGGGCCAAATTTTCATTAATTTTTGCAAATAACTACTCTCCTTTTGAGTAAATGGCTTGGGGTTACTACTGAGCCTTCATAGACAATGAAAACCAGGCTTTGCCTTATGAACAGGGTCTGATGAGCCAGGTCATAAATGTAAGCATATATATATATATATATATATATATATATATATATATATATATATATATATATATATTCATTTTCAAATGAAAGCAATACATATGAGAAAAAGCTCAATGTAGGTTTGAATGTATTATTATATTGCATGCAGAAATAGGGCAAATAAATACCTTTGCTGCATTATCTTTTCTTATGGCTTAAATTTATGGTTCCATTAGTAATTCTATATGACCAGCTGAAAGAAAAAGAAAAAACTCGAACCTCATTTTTAGATGGTTTTATATAATTTTTGGTAGTATTGAAAATGGACAGCTGCATCACTACAACTCCTTGATGGAATATTCCTTAAAGATACCAGTGGAAAAAAATCCTCCCAAAGAAGAAAATCACCTTGCCTGACACTGAGAAATTTATAACACCACCTTTTGCATGATTTCTCATCTGTGTGATGCACAAGAGTAATCACATATCACATAAATAATTTGAATAAATATTTAAAATAAGTATACATATTCAACATTTAGCGTGTGTATTACCTACAAGCAAGTAATATACATTTACTACTATTATCTATTATTCATTAGAAAACTTTTTGATTCTTCTTAAATAATGCTTGCTAATATACTAAAAATTTGTTTATTAACTAATTAGAATATTAAAAGAAAGAGCTTGCAAATTGATGGTTAGAACTACTATTTTTTAACTTGAGGCTACTAGATTAAAATGAGCACTTAAATATAGTCAAATAATATATGATTTATAATACATGAACACCACAGTATTGTACAAGTTCACTTAAAAAGATTTAATTTACAGAGGGTAATTTTGAAAGATGGAATAAGTAAAATAATAAACGATGTGCCAACCTTTGTGCTTTTATTCTGTTTGGATTCAAAGAACAGATTTTTCCATAGCAGCATAAAGTGTCATAAAAAGGAAAAGAAAAACAAATACAATAAAATAAATGTCAAGCAGTTCGAATTAAATCAACACAGAATAACTTAAAACTGACATCCTTTAAAAATACCATTATGAAAAACGAATTCACAACAGAAGTTAGAAATGTCAGCTGCAAAGAATGAATTTCTTTGCTCTTGTCAATGTAACAAAAGACCTAAAATATTGTTTTGAGTACATTCAATCTTTTTATATTTAAAAATATCTCAATGGATGAAAAATTACTATTATCCTAATTTAAAAGCATATTACACATATACCTTTTATGCTTCCATTTTTATTGATAACTCTCAGGCATTTTTGCATATCTTTGTAGATTTCTGACAGGCATTGTTCACGGTTGAAATAATCTGCAGGAATATGCAAGACTTCTAAAAAACTTTCTTTCTCTGAAAAGGGGCATGCGAGAGGAATATTTTCCTTATATTTTTAGATTTTTCTGTGTGAATATCGAAATACTTTTGTCTATTTTATAAATATAAAAGGACAAAATTGAACAAGATGAAGCATGATAGGGTTTGCACCTCAATGATATTAAGTATGACATTAATGATATTCCTCAATGATTCTGTAGAAATCCTTGTTAATTAAACCTAAAGTTGCCTTCTTTTTAAATCATTCTATCAACAGATAAATTTCCCCTACTCTCAGACTAATTCAGATTTTGTTCTCCTTATTTGATCACACATATTCTGATACATACTCCAAAGGGATTTGAATCTAGAAATTATAAGTCATTTACTGTTATTACTCTCATTGTCTGGAATGCATGGCCATATGTAAGCTCCACCCTAAAGGCGGAATTGCTTTGATATCTGTGATCCCCACAGAAGATGCTCTGAATCACTGGCCTAAAACCTCAAAGGAACAGGATAAAGAGAATTGTAATTTTATATGGGTGTTCATAATACCAAATTAAAAGAAGTTTGGTAGAATTTAGTGATTGGATTTGCCTGCCAGGTCTTCTTTACAGAAATATGCTAATAAAATTTTTTGAGAAAAATTAGTTATTGATTACTTTAATATTATGATGTTCTAAGAAAAATGTGGATTTATGGATAGGTAAGTCAAGCTTTGCTCCTTAGAAAATAAAACAACTTTAGCCTAATCACTTACTGTTCTTGTGTTCTAATTCTGCATTGTACATAGGGTATGACTCAAAGGTACCCAATAGAAACTTCATCTGTGAGACATGTTGGTTGTTGACTAGACTGACATTGTTTATCATGTATTATATAGTATGTTGGATAAAATTAATTCAATCCCCAAATCACTGTCATTTGCTTTAATATATATATATATATATATATATATATATATATATATATATATATATATTATAATGTAAAAGAAATTCGATAGGTAAATTTAGCAGTTCTAGTCACTTATTTTATTCAAGAAAGGGTGTTTTGCTGTTTAAAAAATTGTTCTCATTTTAACGATCTGAGTTAGTAACAAACAAATATACACATTGTCTTTCATATCTTTATACATTGAATTGGACCAATTGAAAACTCTGGACTAAAAATGCAGGTCTATTTTTATCCTTAATTTCAATCCTTTTTATTTACAAATAAAGGTGATTTATGAATACATGCATTTGTGAATATAGATGACAAAAATTGTACAGTAAGTTAATGATATGTATAACTTTTGTAAAAGAGCTTTTTTTATTTACTGGATGGAAACAGACTAGGTTTTATATTTGGCATTCAATTTTATTTTACTAGGCTAGGTCTTATGATAAATCTCATTGAACACTTTTCTTTTCCTAAAAATTAGTTATTCAAACTAAAAATAATGTGTCCTGAATTTTCTACATTTTTATTAGTTCTCTAAATAACATTTTTTATCACACATGTATTTTATTTACTGTGTATATTTCCAATTTCATAGACACCAATAAATTAATAGTAGACCCAATTTAAATACTACTAAATAATTTTAATTTCCTCAGTGGTGGAATTTCCATTAAAATCATTGAAGTATATACCTAGAAATAAAATAATTTACCTAGTCAGGTACAATATTTAAAATTTGCTTTTATGCTGCTAGAAAAGATATAGGAGACAATTAAGACAGATAAGCAAAAATCTTAATTTTTAATATAATTAGGTAAAAGTGTATGTAACTATGCCATTTCTTTTATCATAAGTAAAATAAATTTTGTTGCATTGTGTTGCCAATTGTAATAGGCACTGGACCATATCAAATAATTTTATGATCCAGCTATCTTTGCCAATATGAAACATTTGTCTAAACAATTTGTAAATGCAAACATTTTAACATATTTAAGATTATCATGAGAAGTTATAAAACATGATTGATGTTTCACAGATTTCTTATGTTGTTGGTGCATGTAAAATTTAATTAGACTTAACGAGTTCAGTATTTTTATTAAATATAAAATGTAAACAGTACAATTGTTAGTATGTTTCAATTCAGTTTCTGTTGTACATTTTACTTGCTTGAATTAAATTAAAAGTACTTCCTTCAATTTCTAAGTGTAGAGTGCATAATGAAGCTTTATTTTATCCTGTACTGTTTTCTTGCTTCAGTTTTCTTGAAAGTTCACAATATTTTTCAAAATAATTTTTTTTGTTTTTCTTCTTAAAAAATAATTTTTTGGTACTGGGCATTGAACCCAGGGGAATTCTACTTCAGAGTTCTTTTCCTCTTTTTTTCTACTTTTTGTTTAGAAGTATAGTCTTTCTATGTTGCTAAGAGTCTTGCTATGTTTTTAAAGATTGTTCTGGCACCTTCAATACTCCAGTCTCAGCCTCTCAAAATACTTAAATTACAGATGTGTTCCACCATAAAATAACTAAATCAAGGTCTAATTTCATAGGTAAATAAATCCATTAATGTATTAATAACTCAAATGGATTTGCTGGGTGTTAGTTGCAGGCAGGTAGGGCGTATCTGAAAAACGTAGACTACTGAGGGCATGGCCTTGGTTACTATATTTATTCCTGGTCCTTTCCACTCTCTGATTCCCAGCTGCCCTGTGCAGCTTCCCTCAGCTACACTCTTTCTCCATGATATTTCTGCTTTGAAGTCAGCTCAGTATGGAATAACATTCTGAAACTGTGAGCTTAATAAGACTTCCCTCCTCTATGTTGTTCTCCTCAAGTGTTTTGGTCACAGTGATGAAAGAGTAAACTAGTAAAACACAGAATCAGCATTAGCACTCAACAAGAGGTAAATGGATAATAAAGTGAGGCATATTTGTACAGTATTAGTCATAAAAAAGCAAGACATAAAAAAGTAAGTATTAGATGTCCTTCCTCATTTGAAAAGATTAAACACAGGACCTGTAAGTACAGTATTGATTATTAAGGATTTGGAAGAAAAGAGGGATGGATAGGAGGGGTTAAAAAAGGATGGTTGGACTTGATTAGTGTACACTATATGCATTTATGGAATATCACATTCAACTCATTTGTAAAATTATTATTATTATTATTATTATTATTATTATTATTATTATTATTGGTGGTACTGGGGTTCCTGAAAACCCTTCGACCTCCAGGCAGAAAAGGGGCTAGGATGGCGCCTGTAGGAAGCTATGAAGGCGTGGTTTCAAGGGTGGGGAGACTGAGCAGTTTTTCTGTTTTTACCTTTAAAGGAGCTTCTGCACACATTAATGGCTCCTGTACTGGCCTGGGATTGGCTGCGAGCTATATGCAGGGTCCGTGAAGAGGTGAGCTTTATCCCGATAGGCTAGGCTATTTCCTCATTGGAAATTTCCCTTGTGGTTTTGTGCTATATATATGTTGCTTGAAGAAGAATAAATGAGCTCCTGCTTGACTCCGCTCCCGGCTCGTGTGTGTTTCTGTTCAGGTCATCAGCACCCACCATCCTTCTAGGCCCCACTGCTGACGGGCTGGACCTGTCAATGAATGACAGAAGAAACTGGTATGATGTAATCCTGACCCTGGAAGAAAACAGCTCTCAACCAAAACTGCTTTATCGAGCAAGGTTATTATTCAAAATTGATGGAGTAATAAAAGTGTTTCCATATAAGTAGAATCTCAAAAAAAAAAAAAGAATACTAAGCCAGCAGTAGAGAAAATATTAATGGAAGTAGAAAACAAATCATAAAAAGAAAAAAAGAAGCAAATTATAGAACCAGAGACGAGATGAATTTAATAAGTGGGGCAACTAAGCAAAGAAAAAATAACATATCAAACAGACAATAGAACACAAAATGACAGGCACAAAAATTATATTTCAATAATAATGGAATATCAAAGGACTTACCAATTAAAAGGCATAGACTGGCAAAGTGGATTAAAAAACATAATCCAAAGATATGCTGCTTCCAAAAAACTCACCTTGTAGCCAAGAATATTCATAGTTAAAAAGTGAAAGAATGAAAAAGTTATATCATACTAATGAAAGAGACAAAAATGCAAATGATAGTCCACATGCATGCCTCAAACATAGGTGCAGCCACTTTCATAAAACCAACTTTTTATGATATTAAGTCACACAGATATCTCAGTGCAATAATACTAGGAGACTTCAACATTCCTCTCACACTGCTAGACCAATCTTCTAGACAAAATTTCAGTAAAGATGTCTCAGACCTGAAAAACACCATATGGACCTTTTAGGTACATACAGAATATTTCTTCAAACTACAGATTAATTTATATTTTTTTCAACTTCTAATGGAACCTTCCCCAAAAGAGACCACTCCTGGGCCACAAAGTAAGCACTAGAAAATTTTAAAAAATGTGACATAATTTCTTCATTTTTTCAGCTTACAATGAAATAAAACTAGAAATAAATTATAAGAAGACCCAGATTAACCACATAAACATAAGGAGACTGAACTCACACTGCTGAACAAGGAATGGGTGATAGAAGAAGTAAGTGGTAAAATTAAGACAATTCTAGAAATGAATGAAAATAGGAACACAAATATCAAAACTTTTGGGACACTTTGAGGCAGTATTAAGACCAAAATTTATAGCACTGAGTATTCACATAAGAACAAAAAATTACCAAGTTGACATACCTCAAAGGGCTTGAAAGACAAGAGCAGTCTAACCTGAAGGCTATTGAAAGACAAAAAAATTATTTAAATTTGAGCAGAAATCAATAAATTAGAGAATAAAAAATCCAGAAATTAACAAAACCAAAAAATGGTTCCTCAAAAATAAAGATACTTAAACCACTAACCACCCTAACCAAAAGAAAAAAGAGAATCAATCCAAATTACTAAAATAAGAAAATAAAAAGATATTACCACAGATAGTAAAAATACTGATTATCAGAAACTACTTTGAAAACCTATACATCAATGGTAAAATCAGTCCATATATTTATTTGGAACAACAATGAACTCAGAATAGCCAAAGTAGTTTCAAGGAACGAGAACCATGCAGAAGGCATTTCAATACCTGACATTAAACTATACTACAAAGCCATAGTAATGAAAACAAAATAGTATTGGCACATAAACAGACACATAGACTTAAACAGATACATAGACTAGTGGAACAGAGTAGAAAACTTAGAAACAAATCCGAATACTTGCAGCCAATTGATATTTGACAAAGATACCAAAAACATACACTGGAAAATTGATAGCCTCTTCAACAAATGATTTTGGCAAAGCTAGTAAATCATATGCAGAAAACTGGAACTCATCAGAAAGAAAATAAATAATTTAATCAAGTATGTATGTCAGTGAACTACACATAGACTTCACCAAAATATTAAAATTTCCTATAAATTTATAAAAAATGTTTAACATCATTAGCAATCATATAATGAAAATCAAAACTACCCTGAAATTTTACCTAACTCCAACTACAATGGCAATTATTAAAAACACAAACAACAACAATAATTTATAGAATTTATATGGTGAGAAGTCAATAGATAATGTCTAAAAATCATTTTAAACATATTCTCTAGTCTTTAAGCTATATATCTTTTTGCAGAGATTTCTCCTGTGCAAATAACACTTATGAGGATACTATTCAGAATAAAAGACAAAAAATCAAACCTTAACTTGCAACTAACTCATATGCATAATGAAAAATGATTACTCAATGAGCAATGCATTTAATAAATCAGAGCTAACTATATATGCCTATAAATTATTTGATGATGCATGGGGATTGTATGTAGCCTGAAGTGGTGTTAATAAGACCACAAGAGAAATGTGCTGTGCATAATTCTCTTTCAATTTTACAGTAAATTTACATTTAATAATTTTTATTTTGTAAACTCTCTCCTTTTATACTTTTACAAAATGAATCAGTTTGTTTTGAATAAGGTGTAATGTGTTTTTATAAGGAAAACTTTATTTTTGTAATATTGTTTCTCTTTCTTTGCTCAATGCCTATTTTGAATACAATTGATGAAAGTTATTATTTTTAACATCAAAGAATTTGAACCAGAGAATTTGAGAAGTAAAATATTAATAATCAATTTAATAAAGAAAAACTGTTTAGTGCTTAGTTAGATGTAAAATTAGCTAATATCCAAGAGGAAAATACAGTTTGGGAGTCATCATTTTCATAAGAAAGAAATCATTTTCATCTAACAAATAATATACATGCTACCATGTGATTTTTCTAAATATAAACCCTTTAATCAATGACTTGTTATTGAATTATTTCTATTATTAGGAAGGAGGGATTTAAGTCCCCTGATACTTTTTTGTTACATTTTTTAAAATTTTATCAGAAAAAAATTTATGACTTCAAAAATGTGTGTTTTATGAAAATATAAATCAATAACTAACCAAGTAATAACAATAGAGGCTAAAACCCCTAGGAGACTAAGCTATGGCTATTGTTACTTACTTTTGAGAGTTTATTTGCAATCATATGCCCACCAAATATCATTGTTATAGTTTTTATTTTGTTTTGATTATTTTGTGGTATTGAGGACTGAGTCCAGAAGTATTTTATATCTGATCTACAACCCCTGTGATTTTTATTATTTTATTTTTATTGGTGCATTGTAATCATATATCACATTGGAATACAAGACATGAGAGGATATACAAGCACACATCATCCAATTAGCCCTCATCTACTCCCCATCCCATTCCTTCCCCCTCCCTTGATCCCATGCTTGTTTGCCCTGTCATTTTTATTTTAAGACAGGCTTTTATTAAGTTGTTAAGGGTCTCACTAAGTTTTTGAGGTTGGCTTCAAAGCTGCAATTCTCCTGTCTTGGCCTCCCAAATATTGGAATTACAGATGTTCCTCACCACACCCGGGTTTCATTAGATTTTAGAAGAGTAGCCTTAAAAAGTAAAAAACAAAGATACATTTCATTTTATAAATTCATTATTTCTGTTATTTGAACTGAAGTGTTCCATAGGACTCATCAAAAAAAATATTTACAATTGAAATTCTTGATATGTAATATAAGTATGACTATGAAATGAATTACACAGATTTAAAATTTATTAAAACAAAGTTAATATGCATATTGGCAATTTAATTCATAAAATCTACCTTACATTACAAAACTCTTTTTAATAAATTTATTTTAATAATGTATTACTTTTATCTTAATGTTATTAATGTTATCCAAATCTCTATTCTACCACTGAAATGATAATTCTCTTCTGAACTTCAATTCTATGTAATTAAAAAAGCAATAATTAGCAGATCAAAACCTGTGTATTTGTTTCAGACTGCACAGTTTTTAATGTGGAAATAGAATGGTCTGCTAAATATACTCCTGAGTCAGCAGATGTGTTTTATTCTTAGGCTAAATTGAACTTAAACTATATTTTCATACAATCTTAAAGTATGGAGGAATGGGGGAGAACTCCTTCCAAAATAGGTCAACCAACTCCCACATTTCAAAATTTATCAATAAGTGATGTCTACCTTGTCCCATGAACAACCCTGGCCTGGTGTCTATCTTTGTCTCTTGAGAGTATGGCTAGTTCACTTATGGTGTTGTTGGGTAACTACTCTAGATCTCTGGAGGACAAGGTTGGCTCAGCTGCTGCTGCAGATTCTAGGCAATCAGGTCTCTGTGGAGTGGGTTGCTGACTGCTTACAATTACAATGAGCAGCAGCCACTTACTTCACATCAAGTCATTGGCATTTTTTGCTGGGGAACTCTGGAGATCACAGAGCTAGCAGTACTGGTATAGTTAGGCCAGGGGGCATGTGCAGGGTACTGTTCTATCCTCTATTTAGCTCTTTCACTTTTTTTCTTCCACCTATAAATTTTTCATTGCTTTGTTCAATTTTTGCTGCTCTTTTTCTTTAGTCAAGAAGCTTTCTTTATGTTGATTGAGTTCCAAGTCTCTGGATGGCTGAGATCTTCTGCTTCCCTCAGTCCTCATCTTGCACCCATCTCCACAAAATATATTTTTAATAAATAGAAACATATCAAAGAGGTGTACTTTTCTTTTTCTGTTATATTTTTTAGTTTGATATTTTATTTATATGAAAAATTTTTTATAATTGACCTGAGTGTTTTAAATTTATTATAATATGCATAGATGTGACCTAGGTACTAATATTATTTTTAGGTTTTACAATCAGAAAGTAAATATAAATATAAATTAATTCATAAAAATATTATGTTAAAAATGTTAAAATTTGCCAGTAACATATTATTTTACCATTATTATCAATACTGTTGACAACTTATGTGTCTCACAATTTTTGTAAAATTTATATGCTGAGGTTAGAATTTAAGAATTCAGATTTTGTAGATTACCACTAATTGTATGGATTATCTCTAATATCTTTTTCTTGGCAGCTACAATGTTTTACCAAAGGTGTTCCTGTTCCTCAAAGCCAGGAAAATTGAACATTAACCAATATCTTTAACAAAAAGTCTAGAATTTAGTTTTTTAAAATTTTTACTTATAGTATTTAAATATTACTTACCACACTAATATTTAATACTATTTATAGTACATTTATAAAATATTTTAAAATTTTAAATTACTCATTCTTAAATTTTCCATTGTTTTCCCAGGAAGTGCAAAAGTGTTGCCATCAATATATTTTCTTTAAAGAAATTCCAGAGTTTTATTTTAAATTACACTTGTACTTTTTGTATTATTTTTAGGCAGTTTTATCTAAATGAATGATTTTTATTATAATTATTAATATTTATTTGTGTTACAGAGGAACCATTTTATTCTACATTACTCTTATATTTCAAACCATAAATAACAAAAAGATCATCATTTGGCTAATATTTTTACACACCATTTGTAAGGGTCATACGCTAGTTGATTAGTTATATGATTTTTCCTGATGATCCATAACTTTTAGTTCTCTTTCTATAATTCTTTCTCATCATGTTTTGACAGTGGGTTTGTTCATGTGACAGAAATTAGTAGAAGGGATGGTAGACAGTGATATAGATGGAGCGCCTTAATAGTCCTCTTTCATAAAAGATTGTCCTCTGGAATGTTCTTTATTAAAATAAAGCTGCTGTCTCATAAGAAAAACCATTTCATTACATTGAGGAACATCATCAGCATAGGACAAAAGCTGTGCTTAATGACATAACCTACCAGATCTCAGTCAAGAGCACCAACTTCTCCATTCTAGTCAGCAATCATTACCATATACCCTTCCCCTGAAATTTATATGCTGAAACTAAGTAAACCAGAAATAAATTATTCCCAACCACCAAGCTCGATCCACCTTGCAAAAATCTAGTTAATTAAGTTTTAGAAGGAGATTATTTGCCCCAAAATGCTATTATTGGTAAATTTAGAATGACCTTGGCAAATAAATTATAGTGTATTTACAAAAAGAAACAATATCTTTAGGAACTTGAGATAGTCCTAAAATAAACAAATATTTCTATTGGAAATTATGGGTTCTTTTTATAAAATGGCATGTCTTGCCGGGCGCTTGTAATCCCGCGCTTGGGAGGCGGAGACAGGAGGATTGCGAGCCAGCCACGCTGGTTTAAGAGACCCTCTTTCCAAATAAAAATATAAAAAATAGGTCTGGGAGTGTAGCCCGGAGGTAGAAGGGCTTCCAGGAACCCCAGTACCACCAAAAAATAAAATTAAATAAATAAATAAATAAATAAATAAATAAATAAATAAATAAAATAAAATGGCATGTCTTAAGTTTATTTTTCTTAAACAATTCAACTCATTAATTTAAATTTAATGTATTTGCAAATGCTTGGAAATTGTGGTGGCTAGTTAAAACAACATTTGTAAAATTAACATATTGTACTATTTAACATACTGCTAATAGCTACAGTACGATGAATAGCAATTATTATTATTATTGTTATTATATCCAGAAAACATAATTTGGATAGGTATGCTTATTGCTATCCATAGGTTTTCTTAATTACATATCTTAGAAAAATTTGAATATTATCTACCACTCATAGAAGTACTTAATAATACTAAATAAGACAGATAAAATTAACTTCTGTTGTGATAAATATTACTTAGTAGCATTTATTATTTTGATTTTTTGTGTATTTTCTCAGACTTTCATTCCAACTTTGTACACAATATCTGTATAAAAATAACAAATATATTGCCAGGCGTGGTGGCGCATGCTTGTAATCCCCATGCTTGAGAGACAGAAAGAGAAAGATCGCGCAGGTTTGAAGCCAGCCTTGCTGGCTTAAGAGACCCTGTTTCCAAATAAAAATATAAAATAGGTCTAGGAGTGTAGCCCGGAGATAGAAGTGTTTCCAGGAACCCCAGAAACACCAATAATAAATAAATAAATATATTATTGCTTTATTATTAAATTAATTTTATATTTTATATCTACTGCTAAAGTTTACCAGTGTTGAGCATGGACTGTATTTTTTTTTACTGTATGATTTTTTTATCTTGTCATGTAAACTAAACTCAAATTCTCTGCCAAATATATCATTTAATATTTAAAAATATGAACAATATTGTCTGACATGCTTAACATTTAGTTTAGACATAACTAAAAATAATTATTCTTTTCTTCCTCTAACTTTTTTATTGCTGAAATAATTTATTTTCTTAGGTTTTAGGCTTGATATCCAGTTGAGCCTAAATGTAATAACCCTTTTTCACAGAAAAGATTGCCAGGAACCATTTGAGTTATTTCTATTAGGACACAAATGATGAATTAACAGTGTCAAAATGCCCAATTTTTGACATAATATTGTTGAGGAACAAACACATCTCCTAATTGGTAATTGACAGCTTTGGCATTAATTTTAACTAATCATTGCTAACATTTGCACTAGCTTCTACTTCCCTAAGCTCTAATAAGTCGTTAAAATGCCATGACAATCTTCTCCACAGGTGTGGAAAGCCAGATCCTTGCCTGTGGCAGACTTAATTAAGCTAACAGCTGGAAAGTTAAACTTAAAAGAAAAAATTGAAAAAGTGACAACTTTCTCAAAAAAACGAAAATGCAGAGACTAGTCTTAAAGAGGCCTGGTTTATTGTTATAAAAATTTTATTACAGGAGAATTACTTGGTTTATAGATTTTTACTGAATCAGAGTGGAAGAACAGCTAAACCTGTGAATTTTGAAGTGGATTGTGACACTGAAGCTATCAATGGTTCAGAATAGTTTGAATGTGTCAAAATTTTCTCTTTCTTCAGGAATGTCTGTCTCTGCCTGGTTTTAAAACATATTAATACCTACAACCTAATTCCTTCTACATCATTTGAAATCCTATTTTGCCACTAAGTAGTCCTCATAATTGGTCCAACTGAATACTGTCCCGTCCCTGAGGCTCCGTCCTGCAGAGCCCCAGGAAAGAAGACACAAACGCCGAGTCTGTTAATGATGCTTCCTCTTTAATGCTTCCCCTTCAATCCCTCCCTCATCACTCCACCAACCCCAAGCTTTCAACAGCTAGGGCATGCACATTTCTAACCCTCTCATAGGCGGGCTAGTGGTAGCACGAGGCGCTGTGACACTGATCATGCATAGGGCGCCTGATAGGGCTCACTGCGCAGGCTCAGGGCACCGCCAGCCTTGTGAGCCTCGTGACTTGGCAACATGCCTAGGCGCCATCTTGAGCCACCGCCCCATCCCAGTCTAGCCGAGAGGGCCCCGACAAATACCTAATGACTAACTTTTTATTTCTAGTATTCAAGGTGATTGTGAAGATTAAGAAAGTTCATATAAACCATGCACTGGCCTATAGATATTCAGCATATGATACAACTTATTTATTTGGCATTCATTCTACTATTAGATTAGTTGTGTATACATGTACTTTTTATATTCTCCATAGCATTACTTTTTATTATTTATATAATAAATTCTAATTGTGTTAGGGCATTGGTCATTTTAATTAAATCAAGTCTTTATTCATAACTGTATGTAGTCTTTCTAAAACTGGTTGGCTGGGAATTGTCCAGTGCTGTGACTGTTTGTTTTGAAATAAATTAAATAAATACTTCCAGATAACCAAAAATGAGATTTTTTTAGTATGATAAGTGGAGCTATTTTAACATGATAATTGCATATATAGGAATCATATTGGAAAAAAAGATAAATTTTAAAATTACCTACCAAAATTAAAGTATTATTTCAATATTAAACTTACTTATTTTAGTTATTTTGAAATAGAACATTTATTGATATATAAAATTGATTTGAGGGGAATACAAAAATTTAATCATCTACTTGTTATATGGAGAAAACCATTTTTATTTTCATATAAAAATATAAAAAACAGCCTTTTTGAAGATTGTCAGATTCTAGAAATAATCAATACATATCTACAGAAGCACAATATCAATATTTTAAGCCTTTTTAAAATCTATGATAAACAACTTGCTTATATGTATGTTTATGTACTATATGTGTACAAATTAAATCTCTATTTGTTATTCTTTATATTAACCTATATTAATATTTAATATTTATCTGTCTAGGTGTAGATGGAAATATTTTCCCTCAAAATTAATATACTAAGTTTAACTTCAGATGTGACTGAAAAAATAGGGTCTTAAAGAGGTAATTAAGCTAAAATGAGGTCATGAATATGATAATGTACTTATAAAAATTTGGAACTTAGACACAATAACCAGAAAAATCATTCTGTCTTCACACTGTCTTTGAACTGCAGTTGCAAGTTTAACTAACTTTCCCTGATTCCTTTGCAGGAAATCCTACCCTGTAGAATACTATACCTAGCTGGCCCCATTCACAGTTCTGTGAGTCAACTTCTTAAACTAGTTCTCTCTTCTCTCCTCTTTTTTCTTCTCCTCTCTTCTCCCCTTACTTCTACCTATGCTTCCTCTTCTTTCCAATACACCCAACACCTTATTGTCCTGTTTCTGTGGAGAAGGCTGACTATTCACATGTGTGTCTATCTATTCAACAAAAGGAAGACAAAGAGAGTTTTTGATAAGAGAAGTGATTAACTATGTTCAAGTGTACTAGTTATTTTAAATATAAAATTGTTATATTAGGGCAAAATTAAGTAAGAAAGGTAACATAATACTATTAATATCATGACTAAAATATATCAATGTCTATAACTAAAGAATTCTTCAGAAAGGTTAGATAATCATGGCGATTGCAAATTGCTGCGAGAATTTTTTACTGAGAATTGAAAAATAATGAACTTATGTTTCAAAAAACTTTCAAATCACAATACTTTGAAAAAATCTCATATGAAGAACAAATGAAAATATGTAAGAAGGTAGAAAAGCCACTTTTCTTTAAAATAATTAGTGATGTTGAAACTTTATTTAATAAACTGGGCAGTTTAAAATTATTTTAAAAAGTGTGTCCTGATTTTGTAACAGCTAATATGTGAAGTAAAAAACAGTCTAAAATTTATATGTATAAATAAATTAATTTTAAATACTTTAATCATAGCTAGTTATTTAAGGTGCTTCTTCACTTTTAAATTATGTGCTATTCATAAAAGTATAATTTTATATAAAATATAACATTAACCAGTGTGGAAAAATATTATCTAAAATATTCATGTTTTCAAAAAACAGTTTAGTTATCATTTTAATTCAGTAGTGCCTATACAAATAATCAAAGACAAGATTTAGAAAGCAAAAACAATGTTATTTCTGTCTTCAAAAGCTTATGTATAAAGCTCATAAACATATGTATAAAACGCATAAACAAAGTACAGTATATTAAGTTGCGATGATAGATAATATAGGGAATACACATCAGAATAGTAAATCAAAGCAAAGATATACAAAAACACTTCTTTGGAAACATAAATTTTGAACCTTAAAGAAAAAAACAATAAATGCCGGGCGTGGTGGTGCACGCTTGTAATCCCCACGCTTGGGAGGTAGAGATAGGAGTATCGTGCAGGTTTGAAGCCAGCTGCGCTGGCTTAAGAGACCCTGTTTCCAAATAAAAATATAAAACATAGGTCTGGGAGTGTAGCCCGGAGGTAGAAGGGCTTCCAGAAACCCCAGTACCACCAAAAAAAAAAAAAATTAACAAAATGTAATAAATTGAATAAAATAGAACTCAGAAAGAGGTGTAGAATTTTGTACTGATATGATATGAGGATATATATATTTAATATCAGAGGACTAGATTTAAAGATATACTGGGGCAGAGTATATTAGCAATTATCTGTGAATGTAAGGATGTTTTTATTAGAGTTTTGTCAGGCTTAATAAATTGTAAGATTGAACTTCAAAAATTTTTGCTAAAACAAATTAGGAGCATGTATTACTAAAATATAAGCTATAACAAAGATTTAATTTTAGATTGTTGTTATTCAAGGGATTAGATAAACTGACCTGAGAGGTCTTCTGATCATATTCTCTTAAACATTTAAAAGAAAAAACT
Source organism: Muscardinus avellanarius (assembly GCF_963383645.1). Classification (NCBI taxonomy): domain Eukaryota; kingdom Metazoa; phylum Chordata; class Mammalia; order Rodentia; family Gliridae; genus Muscardinus; species Muscardinus avellanarius. The sequence goes on along the minus strand of NC_137786.1, from coordinate 25,590,827 downwards.
ATTTATTTATAATTAGAAAACTACTTGAAAGAATGAACAATATCTATATATCTATGCCTTTTCTTCAAAGGCCCCAAATTATACACGGCTTTTTTTTTTTTTACAGTGATGTGAAATTAATAGAATGATGTTGAAAATATTTGTTGAAATTACAGGTTTTATGCTTTAAGATGATGCATAAAAATATCTATGTGTTCTTTTGATATTGTACCTAGTTTTGAAAATCTAAATACCTAGAACTAGAAATCTGAGCAGAGTAATTTTTCAAGTGTAATTCACTACCGTATATAGTAATAAACATCAGTTTGAAGAAATGTAATTATAAAGAATGGAGCTATATAATTAAACCTATGAACATATATTTGTAGTTTTTGAAATGTTGATAGCTACTTAATACACTCGTGTAAAAATTGATATAAAGCATTTCTTTAAGAATGTTTTCTAATTTCTCTGAAAACCATATCATCAGCTCAAAATTTCTCAATATAAGCTTTTTAAGTTTGTCTTCTAGAGAGGTGTGGTGGCGCCTTTTAATCTCATCATGCAGGAGGCTGAGACAGGAGGATCACAGCTCATGGCCAAACTCAGCTACTTAGTGAGGTTGTCTGCAACTCAGTAAGACCCTGTTTCAAAATAAAAAATAAAAAAAATCAGGCTGGGGGTATAGTTCTGAGGTAGAATACCCCTGGATTCTATCCCCAATACTGAAAAGAAAAATGATCTTCTTTCTTTTTTTGTTTTTATTTTTATTCTTATTTTTTCATTTTACTTAGCAGGATACAACATACTTTAAATTTTATGGAAAATATAAGTAGCTTTGTTGATTTTTGTCCTCTTTTTTAGAATTGTTTGTAAATATGTATTTACACTTAGAATTTAATATTTTTGTCATTTAGTAAGTTTTGAAAATAGTCAAAATAATATGTAGTGTTTGTCAGTACTCAATTATTAAATTTCATATTTTATATTATTAACTCTGACTTCTTTTGTATTCTGAAGACAAATTATTCCAGTAATAATGAAAAAGTGTATTGTTTGTCCAGTTCTTGATACTTTTTTGACCTCATGCCCAAGTATTCATGCTCAAAACATATCAAAATATATATCTTTATTAATATACATAGTTTCCAAATTTATGACATAAAAGGTACATCAGGATAAAGGTAGCCATTATATTTCTTTTTAATAATGTTGTTCAACTCTGAAAAGATTTTAATTGACCCATAAAAATAATGCATATTCATAGAGTATAATATATTTTTGATACATATATTAACTGCATAGTGATCAAGTCAGATTATTTGTACATCATCTTCTAAAGAATTTCTCAAACTTTTTGATGAGAATAGTAAAAATGTTTTTGAGATATTTTGTAATATTCACTGCATTATTGTTAGCTTTCATTACGCCACTGTGCAGTATAACACCAAATCTTACTTGTGTTATCTAATTATGGCTTTGCACTAATTAAATTTATCTTCATTCTTCTCTTTCCTCTATCTTTCCTAGTCTCTAGTAACTAATTTTTAGATATGAGTGAGGTCAAGCAGTATGTGTCATTCTGTATTTGGCTTATTTTACTTAACATAATGATCTGCAGTTCCATCTGTTTTCCTTAACCAAAAAAAAATATTCTATTTGAATGTTCTCAGAAGAGTTTTTGTATCATTCATAAATATTTTTCATTTTTTGTGTCTTATTTCACAAATAATGTCTTTATAGTTTGAGAAGTCTAGAAACACAACAGCACAAAACTCAAAGAAAATAAAGTTCAATTAAAAAATGTATTGGAGGAAAAGAAATCTGGTATGTCTTAACATAATCCTCAGTATTTGGAATGGCATTATATGCATTCTTCATTGTAGAATTTTTATGATTTTTTTGTAAGCTAATCTGGGATCCTTTAGCATCATGTTGAAAAAAATATAATAAATATCATCTTTGGCATCTATGATTTTGGTGCATATTTCAAAAACAGGATATATGCTGAATTAGCACATCTTTGTTACACACCGTCTACTCAAAGTATTTTTATATTCAGTTTTTGGCTTTGTAAATTGAACATTATAGTATAACATCATAATATAGTTCTCAGTGATAGTGGCATGCATGAACAGGACACATGGTGGGCTTTCTCCTTGTTCCCTCTCCAGTAGAGTTCCCTCTCTATATATATATTGACTATATATAGAGAGAGACTATATATATATTCTCACATATATGTATATATATATATATATATATATATATATATATATATATATATAGTCAATATAGTTCCTTCATTAATTTTCCCTACCCCAGTATTCTTCCCTAGACCATCTTTCTTGCTCCACTGGTGTTTCTTCCTCATTTTCTAAACTCCTTTTAGTAACTTAATTATTCTCTACTTTCTACATATGAGAGAAAAATAGATGACTCTTCATGTTCTTTGACTTACTAATTTCACTTAACATAATTATATCCAGGTCCATCCATTTTTCTGTAGATCATGTAATTTTTGCTTTATTGCTGAATATATTTTTATTGTGTGTACATCCCATAGTTTTGTAATCCATTTATCTATTGATAGATGGTTATATCTATCAATGCTTGATGGTTGGTTATATTCTTTTTATGAATTGTGCTTCTGTAAACATGGATATTCATGTATTACTCTAATATCTGATTTCAGACCCTTCGGAAAGATACCTAGGAGAGTAAGAGTTGGTTCATATGGGGGATCCATTCCCAGTTTTCTGAGAAATCTCTACATTGATCTCTATATTGACTGTACTGCTTTGCAATTCTATCAAGAGTGTAGACAATTTGTATATTGCTCTTTCATCCCAAACTTAATTGTCTTGATACTGGTTAGTGCTATATTTGGCAATAAGTTGCTGTGGAGGTTTTTGTCCAGTCTTTTGAAACTTTTATTAGGGTATTAAAATTACACATCACAATGAGATACATAGGTTTTGGTATGCTTTCCTCTAGGTCACACTCCACTACTAATTCTCTCATACATATTAGTGATATTGGTAGTGACATTTTTAGGCATGAGTACAGAAAAATTTGAGCTTTTTTTCTTAATCAATGTGTCATTTTTTTCTCTCAAACTTTCTCCTTCTGTTCCTTCCACTGTTCTACTGGTCTCTCAAAGTTCAAATATACTCCTGAAAAAAATTAGCATAAAACTGATAAAAATTAAAGTTAATAAATTATAATCACATGTTTTAATAACTTAAGATTAACTTTGGATATACTTATAAAATATTTTCAGTAAGGAAAATTAAAGCAGAGAAAGGTTCCACCACCCAGAGGTTAACTAAGGAAAACTAAATATAATATACACAGATTAAGACTGGAAAATAGTGCCTGTAAAATTTTTCCTTTACTTAAGCTATTAGAGAAGGGTGAAATTCTATTTATCTATCTACCATTTTTTTACTGCTTATCAAAAATAATAACTATTATTGTATAATTACTTCACATACAGGTGTTTGGCTCTTCATAATAAATTTATATAATGATTAATTGTATAAAAATGATGAATTTTATATTATTTATACTATATTCCTCTAATATATTACTCTATTTATTTTCTCCCTTAAGTCTTATGAGAGATTTATTTTTGGTAATTAATGCAAACAATTATCATTTACCAAAAGTTCACTATTTCTGTGTGGAAACAGAATTACTACCTAGTCAACATTCTGATTATCTTAAAAGCATATTGGTTTTTTCATAAAATGTAAGCTTATATTCCACAAGGGTTGAGCTGTGGGATATTTTAAAATGTATCTTAATCTCCACTCATCTTTCTTTCTCTACAACAGAAACCCAAACAGCTTGTTCTTTATAAAATTCTGATTGAAGTCATATCTATCTTAGAAGGTTTAATATCTTAAAATATGCTAAGAGTTTAGAAACTTCTGATCAAAGTGGCTATCAAAATGCAAAATATTGCTGCCATTGTTCTCAAAAGGTAAATAGCAATCATTCATGGATTTTGTACATTTCCCTCCAGTCATTTTGATCTGATCTGCTGTGTGAAGCTAGTTTTCCATTGACTAAGTATTCTTATCTCTCTTGCCTAGTTAATCTTGTGTTGCATCCAAGCTTTTATTTTATCTTCTTTACACAGTCTCCTTCAGGCTCTACAAATATAAGTAAACTTTAAAGGAATAACAATATAACAGTCATTTTTTTTAAACTTTTCAACAAGTTAGTCACTGACTTCGCTTTAGAAATACATATTCTTTTCTTTTTCCTCTATGGATTTCTGTTATGAATAGATAATTAGCCAGGACATTTATGTGTGGATTCAGGCTCTCATATAGAAGAAAAAAAAAGAGGAGAGGAAGAATAATGTGACCATTAATCTACTGGTTGGAAATTTTGAGAATTTATGATTTATAATAACATTTTATGAGATAGGTTGTTTCATTGTAATATTAGCTTATATCAATAGAAATATTGTTATTTATCTCATATTCATTTATCTGAAATTTAGAATAAATTAAGCATAAATAGTTCCTTATAGGATAAACTTTGACTTTTAAAAAATCTAGTATTCTACCTCATAATCTTGTATACAAGAATTGGGCTGGAGTTCAATGAGGTGGAATGTCTTTAGTCTAATAAGTTGTTAGGTATAGGTATTTGGTTTTTTGCATGTCAACAGGAAAATCTATTATAGCTTGGGTACTTCAAATGTGTTTTGAATAGCTATTAATTAATTTCTTACATACAATATAATTTTCAAATAATATTTAAAATATTTATTAAGTTGAATTATCTGATTCTAACTTTTAAATTCTGAGGTGGGGTAGGGGTGGTGGCGGATGCTTATTTGATTACCAGTGGATTTTGTACTGGGGAGCATAAAGTTTTATTTGCATTTTGACTATGTAATTATAATAATAAAATATTTATAACATAATAGTAATGGCATTACTTCATATAACACTTAAGAAAGATACTTAGTAATAGAATTTATTTTCCATACAAGCTATTATTATATACACTGTTATCAAAGAATATAAAATGGGAAGGAAATTGGATGAAAATTGGGTAAAGGCTAATTGGGTGATGTGTGCATGTATGTCTCTACCATCTTGTACTCCATTAAAATGTATGAATGCAATGCACCAATACAAATTTAAAAAAAGACAACATGGTTAAACAAAGAATAGACATTTCATAAATATACAAAACTAATTTTCCTCATCTCTAAAGGTGTTTAAGAATTTTAAATTCTATTTAGTCTTTAGCTATTCTCTTTAGCTAAATAGAATTTTAAATTCTATCTAGCTTTAAATTCTATTCAACCCTATTTGTTGACATCAAAGCTCAGTTAATGGTTTCACTTAAAGTAATTTTCTATTAAAACTAAAACTATTTATTTTTGTAATTGACAGTATATTTTTCTGTTGTCACGAAACACAGTAGTAAATTACGCAACTGCTTTTATGACTGTTAAAATGCCCCAGTTTTCCATTTCACTTATTGTGCCTTACAGTTTAACATGATGAAGTAGAAACAAAACAGGGAGCCATGCAGCAATATAGTGACAAACTCACAATCTTTCATATAAGCAAAAATTGACCTGAGAAAAATATCTCTGCTGTATAGCATATATCAAGTAAAAATATAGAAAAACTGATAAGCAAAGAATAAGTTTTCTTTTACAAATTGCAAATGCCAAACCATGAATTGAGGAAGTTTAAAAACCACTAGGCAAAGTTAATAATAATAATAATAATAATAATAATAATAATAATAACAATCCTTCCAAATACTATGCATATGCATATGGATTTATAACTACAGAACATGAAATATAAAAAGAAAGAAACCACATAGAGAGAAAAAACTTTTTTCTATATATAAGATATATATAAGAATCACCCTGATTTTTCCCAGTTATAATGCAAGCCAAAAAAATAAAAATGAATACGAAGAAATATTTAAACTATTTTTAAAAAGTAAGCAGCTTAAAATCCTGTGTCTTGCAAAATAGAAAGAAATTGAGAAACAAAAGACTTCTGGTAAATTAAGAGAAATACCAGTAGAATAGTGCACAAAAATTTGGAAAGAAAAGAAGACTTAATAAAGAAAAGAGTTCAAATAATGCTATGTACATATATGAAATTATAAACACCAATCTTAATATGTACCGGGAAGGGGAGAGATCAGAGTGGTATGTGTAGAAAACACATAAAGTACTGCTTGCATATATATGTTTCTATTACTCTTAACCTCATTATGATGTATAATTTAAATATACTAATAAAAATATTTAAAAAGTGAAAGGGAGAGCTGGTTATGGTAGTACATGCTTGTAATCCCAGCATTTGGGAGGCTGCGATCAGAAGATCATGGTTCATGAACAGCCTTGCCTCCTTAAGTGTGGCCTTTTGCAACTCAGTGAGACCCTGTTTCAAAAATTAGAAAATTGAAAAATAAGGATGAGGATGTAGCTTGGAGATAGAATGTCCCTGGGTTCCATTAAAAAAAGTGACATAATTTATCCTGTCATCAATAAAATTTTATAGGATATTTCTTAGAAAAAACAAATTGATATGTCAGAAATGCAGAATTTTATTATAAAGGGAGAACTACTAAAGTAAGAATTAAGTATAATAATTTTTTTTTCATTTTAACTGATCTAAAAAATCATTTGTGCAAAATAATAGCATCAATGTATTTGATTATGTAAGCATGTATATGTGTATATTTATACAAGCATGTATATATGTGTGTAAGTAAATTTAATTACACAAATCAAAAAGAGACAGATGGTAGTAGAATTATAGATTAAAGTGGTATGATGTTTAAAAGCAGACTATGATTAAGTGTAAAATAATGCAGAAAAGTCTAGTGCAACTCTTGAAATATATATATATATATATATATATATATATATATATATATTTTTTTTTTTTTTTTTTTTTTTTTTTTTGTGGTACTGGGGATCCTGGAAGCCCTTCTACCTCCGGGGGGCTACACTCCAGAACCTTATTTTATATTTTTATTTATTTGGAAACAGGGTCTCTTAAGCCAGTGAGGCTGACTACGAACCTGAGCGATCCTCCTGTATCCGCCTCCCAAGCGCAGGGATTACAAGCATGCGCCACTACGCCCGGCTTGAAATAGTTTTTAAAAGTAAAACTGAATGAGGAACACTTGTACATTTCTTTAATTCAATTTTTATAAAGCTGAAACATAGTTTTTGAAGATTTATATTTCTTTTGATTTTCTGAAAAAAACTTGTAAAGTATTACTGTTATTTCTCTGAAAGTTTGGTAGAATTCTGCTGGAAACCTGTCTGGGCCTGGGGTTTTCTTTGATGGTAGAATTATTATTACTATTTTTATTTTTTTGCTTGCTATTAGTTGCACTAGGCTGGCCATGTCTTCTTGGTTCAAATTTGGTAGGTTGTATGTGCTTAAAAATCTATCAATTTCTTCCCTGTTTTACAGTCTATTGGAGTATACATTTTCAAAATAGTTTCTGATAATTTATTGAATTTCCACAGTGTCAGTGATGTCTTCTTTTATATTTCTGATTTTGATTATATGAGTTGATTCTTTTTTTGGTTATGTTGGCCAGAGATCTGTCAATCTTATTAATCCTTTCTAAGAACCAGCTTATTGTTTTGTTGATTCTTTTAATTGTTTTTTATTCTCTATTTCATTTATTTCTGCTCTGATTTTAATTATTTTCTGCCATCTACTGGTTTGAGGATTAGGCTGTTGCTATTTTTCTATGACCTTGAGATGTATAATTAGGTGATTTACTTTACAACTCTCTATTTTTTAAATGTGGGCACCAAATACTATTAATATTCCTCTTAACACTGCCTTCAAAGTGTACCATAAATTTTCATATATTGTGTCATTATTTACATTTAATTCTTGGAATTTATTTCTGATCTTACTTATCATTCAATAGTGTATCATTCAATATCCATGTATTTAAATAGTTTCTTTGTTCAGGTTGCTGTTGATTTCTAATTTAATTCCATTGTGATCTAAAAAAATGCAATAAATTATATTTAAATCTTTTGAATTTGCTGGTGCTTGATTTGTTGCCCAGGATGTGTTCTATTTTTGGAGAAGATTTCATGGGCAGCTTAGAAGAATGAGTATTCTGATTTTTCTGGTTAATATATTGTCTATATGTTCATTACGTACATTTGGTTTAGAGTTTTCTTTAGTTCTGAAGTGTCTTTATTCATATTTTTCTTTGAAGAAAGATTTAATGGCATGAGTGGGTTTTAAAGTCTTCCAATACTATTGTATCTGGGTCTATTTGAGACCTGATGTTGTGAAGAGTTTGTTTTATAAATGTGGGTTACATCCATATTTGGGGCAAAACATTTACTATTATTGAATCTTCTTGCTGGATTATTACATTTAATAATAAAAATTTCCCTGCTTTGTCTCTTCTGATGTGTTTTAAAGTCTGTTTTATTGGATATCAGCCTTGGTATCCCTGCTTGCTTTTAGTCTCATTGACATAATATATTTTTTCTTTTTTTAAATTTTTATTGGTGCATTATACTCATATATCATATTGGGGTAAAAAAATTGTGTGGACATATAAGTACACATAATATATATTTTCCATCATTTTACTTTTAGCCTAATATATTTGATTGTATGGTGAATTTCTTGCAAGTAGTATATATTTGGATTATGTTTTATAATCTACATTGCCAGTCTGTGTCTTTTAATTGTATTAATCTCTTTGACATTTATTATTATTATTATTATTATTATTATTATTATTATTATTGAAATATGATTTTTTGTTTTCTGTCATTTTCTGTTCTATATTCTGTTTTATATAATGTATTTCTTCTTTGCTTAGCTGCCCAACTGATTGAATTTATCTGTTCTTTAGCACTGAAACACGCTTCTTTTTTCTTCTTTATGATTTTATTTTTTAGGTATTTTCTCTAGGGCTACCTTAGTTTTTTGAGATTCTGTTTATCTTGAAACACTTTTATTTCTCCATCAATTTTGAATGATAGCCTTGCTGTATATAGCAGTTTTGTTTGGAAGTTGTTTTATTCCAAGATCTGAATTACATTATACCAGTTTTTCCTGTGATTCATGACTCAGTTTTTAATGTCTGGAGTGATTTTTATTCTTGTTCCCCCGAATGCCATTTGTTCTTTTGTTCTCATTTAAGATTCTTTTCTTTGCCTCTTTGTTGGTTATTTTGATTATTATATAGTGTGGGTAGGTCCTTCTTTGATCTTAACAGTATTCTGTATGACCTCTGTATCTGTATATCCAAGTCTTTTTCCATATTTGAAAAAAATCTCTGAAATTATTTCTCAAAGAGATTACAAATATCCTTTGTCTGTGCCTTTATCCCTTTTTCAATATATTTTCTCCATAAGTTAGGACATTTTATGCTTTCCCATAGTTGTTGGATGTTTAGGTTCTGTTGTTGTAATGTCATCTATATACTGTTGACTGTGCTTTTGGTTTTGCATGAACTACCTTATAACAGTGATAGTCTGTTTTGCATTTCATCTAATCTTCCAGAATTTCTATTTCTGTCTTCATTTCATTTATTGGCTATTTCATCTCATTCCAGCCCTCTTTCTATATTTTCTTAATATCTTAATTTCCTTTTTTTTTCTTACACTTACTATAAGGCATATCACCAAATTGAAGATCAGGATGTGAAATTCTTCTTGCATTTCTTGTAGGTCAATATTCATGACTTTTTTCCTCACTCTTCCTCATTCTCATATTTTCAGAATTCTTGTGTTTGTGTTTATGTTGTCTTGGCATCTTCTTTTTGTTTGTGAGTTGATGTTGATAGGTGCTGTTTCAGATCACTGTTGAAAGGGTTGTTTCCAGCTGCCAATCACACTTTGATATTAATCATAATAACTGTGTTTATTATCACTCCACTGTTATTCTACCTATAGATTGTCAATACTGAGTTGCTTTGGGGTTACCTCTGCTTGCTGTGATGGTGGCATTAATGGGTTTCAGGTGATAAGTTCAGATATACTTTCTGCCACAACCTTTATAAGGAGTCAGCTCTGCTGCATGGACATAATACTATGTGACCTATGTGTTTTTAAAAATCTTTATGTGCAGTATGTTGAGTATTTTCTTCTATTGGCTGTGGTTATTGTTTTATTTATTGTCTGGTTGTCCTTTTCTGTGGATTATCTCTCTGATCCTATCTTAGCCATCAGGATTTAAAGGGGACAGTAGATTCATACATGGGTGAGGAGTATTGTTTTTAATGGTGAGGTTTAAGTAAAGGGGAAGAAGCTGGTGTGATGGATACAGTAATAGGGTAAAGTATATGATTAAGTTGAGTAATAGTTTAAGTTTAATAAGTCAGTGTCTGGTTGAGATGAGAAATAGTGAATATCTAGTAAGATTCTTGTAGTTAGTATCGAGTATTTAGATATGGAAATACAAAATGGTTTGAATATGAATCAAGGAGATAGAAAAATGTTTTGAGAACAGATAAAATAGATAAAGGAAGATTATAAAAGGTATGGTGAGGTGAGCAAACAAACATGCATAAAATAATTAAGCTACAAAAACTAAAAATAATAAAAACAAAACAAACCAAATAATATTAATAATAATAAGACAATAATAATAAATAATAATAAGACAAAACCAACCAAAGAAAACCCAACAGCAACAACAGCAACAACAGCAACAACAACAAAATGACAGTGGGAAAAAATTCTGCCTATTTACACATATAGAGCCTGTTTAATGTTTGTTCACAATAGTAGGTTTTACAGCATGTCCCAATATTTATCATTTGCTTAGTAACCTATTGTCAGTTTTGGGGTCCACTTTTTGAGTGTTTGTACCCTATCCTTTGATTTCTTTGTGCTCAGGTGCAGGGTGGAAGGTGTCATGTAAATGAGTTATAAAATTATAATATTCAAAAAGTAAACTGAATTTATAGTATGTACAAAATTTATTCTAAAACAAAACAAATTATCATAAAATACATTTAAATTTTATTATTTCTAGGTTTAGCAACATGAAAACATATGATGATTTAATTTCTTCTTTTATTCATTAGCTTATTCATGAAGTATGAGTAGATTTGTTTTATGTTTAATTTTATTTTTTATATTCCCCTTACTAGGGTGTAGGGAGACTTGCCAAAATTGAAGAGCCTTATCAATTGCCTGGATCCTATTTGTTTTTATTTTAATTTTTATTTATCTTTATTAGTGCACTATAGTCTCACATCATATTGTGGGTCATGTTGACAATGGGATATATCCTCACTTTTTCCTTCCCCACTTCCCCATTTTTCTCTTTCCCAATACTGAGTGTCCAGTTTAACAATGTTATATCCACACAACATAACATAAAATAGTCACATGTAGCTTTTCCATTAATGCACCTCAGACTTCTTCCTCCTCTACCCTTCCTTTCTAGCTTCATTGAAGTTTCCTCTCCATTATCTGTAATCCCTCTGGCATTCCCTACCTTGTGCATATTAGAGAAAACATATGTCCCTTCTCTTTCTGTGATTGACTAACCTCACTTAACATAGTATTCTCCATGTCTTTTCATCTTCTTTCAAATGACATAATTTTGTTCTTCTTTATTGCTGAGTAGAATTCCATTGTGTGTATTTCCCATAATTTTGTAATTCATTCTTCTATTGACAGAGACCTAGTTTGGTTCCCTATTTTGACTATTTTAAATTGTGCTGTTATGCACATGGGTATGCATATGTTACTGTTGTTCTCTGATTTTAACTCCTTTGGAAAGATACCCAATAATGATATAGCCAGATATTATGGTGGATTCATTCACAATGTTCAAAAAAAGTCTCCACACTGATCTCCATAGCAGATGCACTATTTAGCACTCCTATCAACAGTGTAAAAGAGTTCCTATTTCCCACATTCTGACTAACATTTGTTGTTATTTGACTTCTTTGTGCTTGCCACTCTGATTGGGGTTAGATGGAATCTCAGTGTAGTTTTGAATTGCATCTTCCTGATTGCTAATAATGTTGAACATTTTTTCATGAATCTATTAGCCATTAGTATCTCTTTTTTAATGAAGTGTCTATTCAATTAAGTTTTTATGTTTTAAAAAAGCAAATAAATAGGAGGAAATTACTCAGGTAAGAAATGTTTAGACATTCCTGGTAATTATACCCAGTTAAGCAGAAGATTGACAAACTGAGTACCATATGGTTATAGTAATAATAAAGCTTAAATATGATAATGGACTATAAATATAAAATATTCTGTGATGAATACATATATATTACTATAAAATTATTATTTTATATATATAAACAGCACATTTCACTTCATAAATATATGCAATTATTATTTGTTAACTAAAGTAAATAAATACTTAAAACATTAAGGCAACAATATTATAGAACAAAATAAATACCTAATTTTCAAAGAGAAAATATTAAGGAACAATTGCCACAAGCTAAAGAATGAGAACTTAGGTTCACTTTTTAAGAAATTTTCACATGAAATGCAATAAAGTTTGAAATCACTTTTTAAAAGCTATTCTTCAAACTACACTACTTTATATATTCAAAACATAGAAATAAATATTAAGTAATTATCAATAGATTTAACAGTTGTGAATATTACAATGTTTTATAACTCTTTAACATGTAGACACTATGAAAACAGAGTTTCAACCTGAGCCATCCTGTAGTATATAACAGATGTTATCTATAATATTGTCTATATTTTCCAAATGTCTTCCTGTAATAAAATATTTACACTACATTATTATTAACATCGTGCTAAGATGCTACCTTTTAAATATTTTCTTAAAGATAAATTTAGTAATCATGTTTTTATAATGAAAAGTTTTAAATATTTCATTTTATTTTTGTTTTGTTTTTGGTGGTACTGGGGTTCCTGGAAGCCCTTCTACCTCCAGGCTACACTCCCAGACCTATTTTATACTTTTTTATTTAGAAACAGGGTCTCTTAAGCCAGCACAGCTGGTTTCAAACCTGCGCGATCTTCCTGAATCTGCCTTGCAAGCACGGGGATTACAAGCGTGCACCACCACACCCGGTGCTTAAATATTTTATTTTAATTAATCATTCATCTATTTATTAATCAGAATATGAGTAAAAACATTTAAAAGTCCAAATAAAATTGTTTTACCTATATATCATTCTGCCTATGTACTTACCTATCTATACTTCTATTTATTTTTTTATTTTATCATAATCATGAGTATACAAATTTTTTTAATAATAATAAAATATTAGCATGAATCATGAGTTATAATTAAGTTAGTGTAATTAATGTACCAGAATGTTAATTTTTATTTTGTTTTATTTACTTTTTATATAACATGATTTGCCATTTTCTGTTCTCAAAACTAATATAGCTGCAAATTGCTTCATATTTATGTGATTTTTACATTATAATGTTCTTTACCTCTTTATTTTACTATGTCCAGAAAAACAAGTATATATATATATATATATATATATATATATATATATAGAGAGAGAGAGAGAGAGAGAGAGAGAGAGAGTTTCTTTAAGTTTTAGATGGTTACATTAAGGACATCTATGTGCACTAATACTAAAGAATTAGAATCATAAATCACACTTTGTTTCTATTTTATGATTCAGTAAATAAATTAGTTCTGAAAACTCTATTCCATAAGACCTATTCTATTTTTCTAAAGCTCCAAAATTGTTGTGATCCATGTGATATCACTTGAGTATAATATACTGTCATATATTATCAGACTTTTGTGTGTTTGTGTGTAGAATACACTGTGCATTATATTTGTATATATGTATATAAACTTTATTCTATAGGTGAGTAGACTATAGCTATAGTTTTATTTTTTTGTCTTTAATTTTAATGACATATTTTCTAGCAATATCTAATCGATATTATATATATATATATATATTATATATATAATCTTTTTAAATGATGAGATAAGAGAATGGCTAAATAATAATTGCTTGCTCTATAATAAAACTATTCACTTATTAGATATTCTATACTTCCTTATCCTTCATTGAGAAATAGTAAATGTAAATTGGGGAAAAAAGGACATGCCTTAATAATTATTACTTGGGAGACTGAGACAGGAGGATCATGGTTTGTGGACAGCATCAGCTATTAATGAGGCCTCTTTGCAACTCAGTGAGACACTGTTTCAAAATAAAGTTTAAAAAAAGGGTTAGGGGTGTATCTTGGAGGTAGAATGCTCCTGGGTTCCATCCCCAAAAAGAACAACAAAAAGGAACAATGAAAATAAAAAAATAAAATAAAATAAAAAATAAGATATAAGATTTTGAATACATGTGAAAAGCACATTCTAGTCATCATTTTTCTGAATATGAAACAAAAATATTATTAAGATAAATAGTTCGTGTATGTTTCTATTATTTTGTACCCAACTAAGATGAATGACTACAATGTACCAATAAAAAAAAATGCTGGTGAGGATGTGAAAAAGTAAAAACTCCAATACATTGTTAATGGGATTGCAAATCAGTGCAACCACTTTGGAAATCAGTATGGAGGATTCTCAGAAGAATAGGAATGAACCAACCATCTGATCCAGTGATACCACTTCTGGGTATCTACTCAAAAGAAGAAACCAAACTACCAAACTAATGCATGTATTCATAGCCACACAATTAACAGTTGTCAACCTATGAAACCAGCCAAGATGTCCATCAAGAGATAAATAGATTAAAAAACTATGGGGCATGTAAACAATGAAATTTTACTCAGCCATAAAGAAGAGCAAAATTATGTCATTTTCGGGGAAATGAATGAACTGGAGAACATTATGGTGAGATTAGTCTGTCACAAAAAGTAAGAAATAGGATACCCTCCCTAATATGTGGAAGGAGAGAGAGAGAGAGAGAGAGAGAGAGAGAGAGAGAGAGAGAGAGAGAGAGAGAGAAGAGAGAGAAAGAGAGAGAGAGAGAGAGAGAGAGAGAGAGAGAGAGAGAGAGAGAGGGAGAGAGAGAGAGGAGGGAAACTCTGGAGGAGGAAATAGAAGCCATAGATGAACAAATAAGGTGACCTAACTGAGGGGCATGAGAGAGAGGAAGAGGGAAATTCTCTAATGCACATGATGTACATTCACAAACATATCAAAGTCAATCACTAAGTCAAGCATAAGAAGGAGGGAAAGGGTAGGAAATGGAATGGTCATTTGGGAAGGACTAAACAAGTGATATGTGCATTTATACCTCTATCATATTGTACCTCATTAAAATGTATGACTACAGTACACCAATAAAATTTAAAATATAAAAATAAATAAGATACATAGTTAAATGTATTAATTTTATTTATCTTTTTAGTAAATATAGTAATTAAAATATTTGTAAAGTATAATGGTGAATATAAGCCTTGATTCTATATCATGTAAATAATTTTCTCATTATTTTGGGAAATAAATAAATTTTAAAATTGAGCTATATGCTATAGTTTATTCAGTAATTAAACTAATTTATCATTACAGGAAAATGTAGGCAAAGTGATCATTGACATTCATAATTTTTATATATTTTACTGCCTTTGGAAATATCAACATTTTTATGATTTAAGCTTAATTAGAGACTCTTATTGAAAGAGTAATTATAGCAATTTTAAGGCTAAGATACAAAATAAAGATTTAGATGTTACAGTTGCTATTTTCTTGCTTTCATCTAAGTATATACACATATTAAAGACTTGAGATTAAACAGTTTTCCTCCATTACTTGTTGTCTAAGAAATCTAGCTATTTGAAGTAAATATTAGACATTAAAAGTTCTTTTTGGCTCACATTTATCACTGTTTTGTAGTGTATCTACAAATTAAAATTATTTTACTGCTTTTAAAGAGATTAATTTTGTTATATACCCTTATCAATACAAACCATTATTTACAGATAAAATTAAGATTTTATAATTTGAGACCCGTAAACATCCTGACGCCAACTTCATGTCATCCAGCTATTTGTCTGAAGAGAGGATGATGGCCTTTTCAGAGATGAACCCAACCACCTGTGAGCTGACATCTGTGCCATATCTTCTTTCATATCTCCTTTTTATATTTTTAACTTAAACTTTTTTCTATCACAAATTTTCCTCAAACTAATGGCATGTTAAAATTTCTACCAATCTACAATAAACAAATTTTTTTTTTTTTGCATGGTGGCGCTTGCTTATAATCCCAGCATTTGGGAGGCTGAGACAGGAGGATCGTGGATCGTGGTTTCTGGTCAGCCTCGGCTATTTAGTGAGGCCCTTTGCAATCAATGAGACCCTATTTCAAAATAAAGAATAAATAATAGGGCTGCGGGTGTAGCTCTGAGTTAGAATGCCCCCTGGGTTTCATCCTCAGAATGATTAATAATAATAATAATAATAATAATAATAATAATATAAACAAAATACTATTTGATTGCTAGTAAGTATCAAACATCTTGAATACAATTTTATTAACTGATTGTACTTTTTAAATTTAAAGCTTCCATTAAATTTGTCGCAGTTTCCTATATTTATAGTACCTATTCAAATCAACATGTGTGTGCTGCATTACCTCACTTACACTATTGCCTATACACTTACACCAAGCATAAATAAAAGTTATAATAGTTTTCTTCATTTTCTTGAGGGTTTACTTCAATTATTTATTCATCAAGGTCTGTTGGTCAAACTTATCATTACTAAATGTTTTGTTAATGAAAGGGGAGATTTGATCCCCCATCCTTATCCGGAGGCTGAGACAAGAGGATCTTGGTTCACAGACAGCCTCAGCTACTTAGTGAGGCCATAAGGTCCAATAATATTTGGGCCTTTGCAGAGTTGTATATAGCCAAGAATTTTTTGTTCAATTAAAGTTAGAAATGCCATGGCTAGAAGAATTGGAATAATTAGAAGTAGGAGATTAATTAAGAACATGTTGTTAAGGAGAGAATTTGAATCTCTGAATATAAAATTTTAAGTTTTATGCAATTCACCGGGCTCTGCCACCTTAACGGACCCTTATTTAGGGTAGTTAATTTAATTGTACTAGATTTAGATTGATTCATCTATAGAAATTAAGGCATTAAATTGATAATTGGCCTTGTTTCTCTTGTCCTCTTGTACTGGGAGAAGCTGTAAATAGATAGAAACCGACCTGGATTACTTTGGTCTGAACTCAGATCACGTAGGACTATTAATCGTTGAACAAACGAACCTTTAATAGCGGTTGCACCTTTAGGATGTCCTGATCCAACATCGAGGTTGTAAACCCTATTGTGGATATGAACTCTAAAACAGGATTGCGCAGTTATCCCTAATGCTTTAGTCTGTTTGTATTACAATAATAAAATAGAATAAATTTAGTGGCATATAAACCACAGGTATTTATTTCTCACAGTCCTAGAAATGTTGGAAATCTCAATTAAAAGGATTGCCACAATCAATGTTTAGGGAGGATTATCTCATGAAGAGGGAAGAAATAAGTGACTTTGAGACTCTTAATTGAACAAATACCATTCATGGATGTGACGTCTTTTACTAATTGTCTTACCTGTTAACATTTTTTGGGTGTTAGGTTTCAACATGAAACAACATTTTAATCTCTCTTCCTTATTAAGTTTACATTATCATTTAAATTTAATTTTTTAATCATTGTTCATCTGCCAATGTTATTTATATTGTTTTTGTCCTCCAAACATTTTCTAATTCATACTTCAACAAGAAAGATCTGATAAAATTTCTGTTTTATCATGTTCTTGTTTACAGCATGTTAGTGCTTCTTTAAGGATAGATTAAATGTTACACTGATTAGCAGATACTCTGAGGCAAACACTTTATAATCATCTTAATGCCAAATACTACTGTTGGAAACAGGCAAAAACAGTGAACTGTTAAAACAAAGGTTATATTTTTGTGGGTTTTAAATTTTAGAGGAAAAATATCTGTATTAAACAAAGTCAAAGCACTAAAAATGTGGTTACTTTGGTAACCAGAGGACCAGAGCTTTACATAATTTCAGAGGTGCACTTTAAACAGAATAGTTATAAATTTAGAAATCCTATATAAGGCATATATGTCAATGTATATATCAATTGATAGATGAACCATTATAACATTTTTCCTTTTCTATTTTTATGATATACTTGAGTTATAAATTGAGAATTGTAGGCCGGGCGTGGTGGCAGACGCTTGTAATCCAGTGCTTGGGAGGCAGAGACAGGAGGATGGCGCAGGTTTGAAGCCAGCCACGCTGGCGTAAGAGACCCTGTTTCAAAAATATAAAATAGGTCTGGGAGTGTAGCCCGGAGGTAGAAGGGTTTCCAGGAACCCCAGTACCACCAATAAATAAATAAATAAATAAACAAACAAATAAATAAGAAAGAAAGAATTGTATATTCACATACATTTATTTTAAATACAACTTTATATTTTAAAAAATTGAATATAATTTATTATTTTTCTCACACATTTACAAATTTAAAAATATATTACCAAACATGAGTTTTTAGTTTTGAACATGTTGAATCATTTCATCTTATAATATTCACTGAATATATGTTACATAAGTAAGAAAGAGCTAAAAGTACCTATTTGTGATGGCATTCAACAAATAATCATGTATAGAATATACCCTTGGTTTTCATTTTTTTAGAGATATTTAGGTGCTAGAAGTGAGATTGTTAAATAAGAAAACCTGGCTGTACTGGTTGTGGTAACATTCATAATAGCCATTGATTTAGATTTGAGCTAAATGGGATTATGTGTGCACTCACATTAATATAATTTTTACTATAATTCAATTTATATTTAACTTTTAAAGTTTAATCTTGAATGTTCTAAAATTTACCATATCAAATAGTCCAGGTCTACCTTAAGAATATGTGCAGTTCCAGTAAATATATATATATATATATATATATATATATATATATATATATATATATATAGTATGGCTCCTGTTTATTTAAGCTATTTGATTAAAAGACATTGTAGAATGTTATGTCCAATATGATATGTAATAAACCATCAAAAAAGATTTAGAAAAATTCACACAGAAGAATTATTAATGTACTTCAGAGAATTCTTGGTGGTGTCCAACCATGGTTTTCCTTTTTATTCAGACCAAGCGATTATCTTTTAAAATTTTTCACTGCTTAAATAGCTGTTACTAGAAAAACAGAGGACTAATATCTAGAATACACAGAGAACTCAAGAAGCTCAACACTAAAAAAAGAAATTCAATAAAAAAAATGGGCAGAGGAACTAAAGAGACACTTTACAAAAGAATAAATTCAAATGGCCAATAAATGCATGAAAAATGTTCAAAATCATTGGCAATCAGAGAGATGCAAATAAAAACTACCCTGAGATTTCACCTTACCCCAACTAGAATGGCAACCATTTAAAACACAAACAACAAATGCTGGTGAGGATGTGGAGAAGTGGGAACTCTAAAACATTGTTGGTGGGATTGCAAATTAGTACAACCAATTTTGAAAACAGTTTGGAGAATCCTCAGAAGAATGGTAACACATTGCCATTTGATCCAGCAGTACCAATTCTGGGTATCTACCAAAAAGGAAGAAAACCAAACTACCAAACTAATGCATGTGTATCTATGGTCATAGCTGCACAATTCAGCATAGCCAAACTATGGAACCAGTCAATATGTTCATCAAAAGAAGAATGGATTACAAAACTGTGGGATATGTACACAATTCAATTTTACTCAGCCATTAAAAAAAAAAAACACAATTCACAGGGAAATGGATGGGTCTTGAGGACATTATGCTAAGCGAGATTAGTCAGTCACAAAAAGTAAGAAGTCTGATGCTTTCCCTAATATGTGAAAGCTAAGGTGAAAGGGGTCATAGGAGGAACTCCAGGTGAAAAAGGAGATCCTATATAGGAGCAAATAAGGCAACCTAACTGTGGGGATGGGAGGGCTCTTTAAAGCACATGATGTACTTATTCAGATCATAGTCAACCACTAAGCCAAGCATGAGAGGAAGGGATGGGGAGGGAGTGGGGTGGTGGCTAGGAGGAGGCTGGCTGGGTGATGCGTGCATTTATGTCTAAACAAGTTTTTTGCTTCATTATGATGTGTAAATATAATGCACCAGTAAAAAATTACAAATAAAGAAAAACAAAAAAACACAAATCTTTTTTTATTCCAGGAGGTATATGTGGTAATTTTTTACTAGTCATAACTCTATGATTCAACAACATATTATATTGAAAATATATAGAACTTATTATCTCTGAAATCCCTGAATGCTGCTTGTTTTATGGTCCCATCATTGTTTATGACTCTACATTACTTACCATTCTTCTCTTAAATATTAGCTTTCAAGTACTTTCTCAAGTTAATATTCATAGTCAATAACTACCACAGATGTTAGTCTTACCCAGATTAAATGGCCATTTGAACATATTCATTTGCTGGTTATCTTATACTTATAGTTTGACATTTTATGGAACAAATGTAGAACAATATGTTTTCTAAGTATGACTTCTCTTCAATTAAGCAACATTATTACATTTCTAGGATGTGCTTGACATTGGCCAAGCAAAGCTTAATACCTATATAGAAAAGCATGATCTGTCATCTCCACCAGAGGAAGTATGAATTTTATAATATTCAGGTCTCAGGACAAAATAAAAATGGAGAATCATTGCACATGGAAATGCAATTATAAATAATAATACTATTGTTTTATTTTCTTTGGAAAGATGCCCAGGATTGCTATTGCTGGCTTATGTAGCAGTTTCATTTATAATCTGAGAAATTTTCACACTAATTTCAAAAGTGGCTATACAAGTTTGCATTCTCACCAAAAGGGTAATGGGGTTCCTATTTCCCCACATCATTGCCAGGATTTATTATTTGTGTTCTTGATTATTGCCATCTTAACTGAAATGAGATGGAAACTCGGTGTAGTTTTGATTTGCATTTCCCTAATTGCTAAAATAATGAAGATTTTTTAATATATTTTGGCCATTGTATTTTTTTCTTTTAAAAAGCATCTACTCAGCCAGGTATGGTGGTGCAAACTTGTAATCCCAGTATTCCAGAGGCTGAGATAGGAAGATCTCTGTTCACAGCCAGTCTCATCTACTTAGTGAGGCCCTCCACAACTTTGTGAGACCCTGTTTCAAAATAAAGAATAAAAAATAGGGCAGGGGTTGTAACTTGGAGGTTGAGTGCCCCTGGGGTCCATCCCTAGACCCACAAAAAATAAAAAAAGTAAAATAAAAAAACATCTACTCAATTTAGTTTTTAAGATTTTGAATAAAACAATTTACAATGGCCAAATTATAAAACCATCCTAGATGTGCATAAACAGAAAAATGAATCACAAAATTTTGGTATATATACATATTGGAATTTTACTCAGCCATAAAGAGTAACACAATTACACAATTTGCAGAAAAATGGATGGAACATGAGAATATTATAATAAATAAATATACCAAGTTCCAAAGAATAAGTAGAAGTATATTTACTCTTATATATGGAAGCCACAGAGATATGAAGACATAATGGCAACATCAGATAGATGAGCAGAGAGTCCTAGGGAATGACTGAAGGTGATTAGGGAAGGGAGGGATGACATCATGAAGAATGCAGTTTAAAAAATAATGATATGAACAGCTGGGCATGGTGGTGCTCACTTGTAATCCCAGTACTTGGGGACTGAGACAGGAGGATTACAGGTCCGCAGTTAGGCTCAGCTACTTAGTGAGACGTTTGCAACTTAGTGAGACCTTGTTTTAAAATAAAGAATAAAAAATATGGCTGAGGATTTAGCTTGACGTAGAATGCCCCTGATTTTAATCTCCAGTACCACAAAAGAAAAGAAGAAATAGAGTTAAAAAAAAGAAAGAAATTAACCTATACAAATTTGAAAATTCCAATATCAAAGACTTATATTTTAGGGGGGAGAGACATAGTAGCAAGGGCATAAAAAGTGAGTGCATGTAATTTTCTAACACTCTTTACCCCAATATAATGTAAAATTAAAATGCACCTAATAATCCCAGTATTTGAGAGGTTGAAACAGGAGGATCACGGTTTGCGGACAGCCTCAAATTTGTGATGTCCTTTGCAACTCAGTGAGACCCTGTTTCAAAATAAAGAATAAAAAATATGGGGGTGCAGTTCAAAGGTAGAATGCTTCTGGGTTCCATTCTCAGTACTGCAAAAAAAATGCACCTAATAAAATATATAAATTCAATAAATTCTTTCTAAAATATAAATTACTATAAATTCTAAGTTGTCAGTAACACAAAATTAAAACAAAAGTGGGATCCTTCTCACAACAGTACTTTGGGGTATCGCACAGGTTGCACATTCGTGAATTTGGCCCTGATTACAGATAAGATATGGATCAAAATGTTTTTTTAGATATTATGATAACTTGAATGATTGTGGTGTGATTAGGAAAGAACTAAATGACCATTCTGGGTGTCAGCAGTGTGTGGGAAGAGAGAATATAATAAGGAATAAATGACCCCACTACTTCCTCATTCAGCAGTCATAGTCCTGTGGTAGCATGGCAGAGAGAATACGGATCATTGAATGACAGTGGAAAGATCCACACATATAGCTCAACACAAAGAGACAAAATCTGTATTTGACAAGAATGAGAATTATCTAATGTCATAATTTCAGCACTACTTGTATAGACAATTCCAAGAATATTATACATGCTAGAAGGAACAAATGATCTTCTTACTAGGTTTATTTTAAACTTGTCATGAGAATCTGACTGGAATAACCCTGAGTTGTGATTACTTGACAATTAAAGAATCTAGTTGACCTTGCAAATGCAGCTAAAATGTCACAGATAGCCCCTAAATTTGAATATAGGGTTATATAGATTAGTACAAGAGCTCAGACTTCCACAAACTGGCCATCCTTTTTAGCGTTGACTAGTTGTAAATTTTGGAAAAAAAAATAAAATATTTTGAGAAAAAAATTTAAGGACTACTGATCTATAAGGAATGCAGTTTCTGTTAGTGTTTTGCTTGCCCCAAACCAAGAGTTTTCAAAGTAAAATGTAATGCAGACCTTCCTTGAACCCTGATTTACATTCATATAAAATATTCATCAGCTTTCTTAATGAAATTATAAATAAGACACCATCTAAACCCTCAGAGCCTGGAAGAACTTTCACATTGTTCAATATAATATTGCAAGTCAACCTAAATGTATTTGAATCATAGATATGTTTGACCAAACAAAATAGTAGCATATAAAGCAAAATCTTACAATTTAGTTGAAATATTGTTCATTTAAATGTCAACATAAAGAGTAGTTATTAATCTTCCACATTAAATAGCTATAATATCATTTTAAGTATTTTGGTAAATTTATGTTTAGAAGATTATATCTATAAGCAATCAAAATTATTTTAAAGAAATTCAAAGATGAAAATATAAATGGCTATATTGCAGTGAATTATATACCACTTTAAAATGTACTT
Organism: Muscardinus avellanarius; assembly: GCF_963383645.1. NCBI lineage: Eukaryota > Metazoa > Chordata > Mammalia > Rodentia > Gliridae > Muscardinus > Muscardinus avellanarius. The sequence goes on along the minus strand of NC_137786.1, from coordinate 25,567,339 downwards.
CAAGTCATTTATAAGCAATTATCCTCTCAATTGTTAAGTGATAGAAATGTCTTTATAATGCAAAAGTGCGTAATTATTTCTATAGAAATGTAAATCACAGTAAGTCATAAAATTATTCAGATGCCTTTAACATGACATAATGAGCACAGAAATATGTAGTATGTCTGATCTCTTTTCTTCACTCTGTCCTTCATCATCAGTAACCATTTTTTTTTTCAGTGTGACATATTTTACCCTGCTGATATTTGGCAAATAATTTTTCTTCTGAGCATCTCACCCACAACTTAGTTTAGGATTAATTCTCTTTGTTTCCTCTTGCCCTTAGCCTTTTCTCATTCTTTGAGACAAATTTTTCACAGTTGTCAAAATACTGTTTCTAAGAACACAAATAGATCATGTTACTTCTCACATTCTTTAATAAATTCTAATGTTCTTTAAGTTCAACACCATTCATCAAAGGTAGTTCTGGCACATACTGGTGGTGATCCAGTAATGGCTTTCCTTTTCTCATTATATTAATATATTATTTATTCATTTGTCCAGACTGGTGGACCACCAGTTTTGTTTTTTTTTTTATCATGCACCATTATAAAGCTGGAAATAGAGTGTCTACAAACGCCATAGTTCTATTCATATGACTGGTATTCTAATGTAGAAAAATATAACAAAAATAAAAATAAAAATATACTTTTGGAAATTGTTACAAATCTTTACAAGTAATATAATAGGACAGTTTGATGGCAATAAAATTTGAAAAAGGGAGACGATGTAAAAATATTTCAGGAAGAAAAATATCTGAGACAAGACAAGCAATAACAATATTAATTAAGGAACAATTCAGGCAAAGGGAAGAGAAAGTTGAAGTTCTATAGAAGAATAAAGTTTTATTTGCTTCAAGAAATAGGTAAAATAATATGAGAGGATTGAGTAAGGGAAGAAGAAAAGAGAAAAAAGAAGGCTTGATAAAGGCTATAGAGCAAATAATGCTATGCTCATATATAATGTCATACTAATCTCACTAACTTGTTTGAGGAAGGGAGTAGACTGGGTTGGAATCTGAAAGAAATCACACCAAATTTTGTGCCCATGTATGTTTACATTCCATTGAATTTCTCTATGCCGTGAAATTACACCAATGCAAAAATTGAAATAATGCTCTCTATACATATTAAATTATCAGTTCTAATTTAAAATAGGAGAAAGTAGGGGAAAAAGGAGTAACTCAAGTTCCCTCCAAGGGTTTTGCACATGTATTTCCAGTTGCTCTATGACCCAGTATAATATATAATATATACAATTATAATTCACCAATAAAAGTATCAAAATTTTAAAAATGAGTTAATAAAGATATTTAATAGTTTCAGAATCAGAAAAAATTAATTAATATACAAAACAAAAAATAACAAATAATGCTAATACATTGTTAGTGGGATTGCAAATTAGTGCAACCACTCAGGAAAACAGATCCTTAGAAGAATGGGAATGAACTTTCCATATGACCCAGTGATAGCACTTCTGAGTATCTACCAAAAAGAATAGAAAGCAAACTAGCAAACTAATGCATGTGTAGCTATGCTGCACAAGTCACCACTGCCAAACTATGGAACCAGCCAAGATATCTATCAAGAGATGAATGGATTATAAAATTATGGGATATGTGCACAATGGAATTTTACTCAGCTATAAAGAAAAATACAATTACATCACTTACAGGGAAATGTTTGGAACTGGTAAACATTATGCTGTTAGTAACAAAAATTAAGAAATTGGATGCTCTCTTTAATGTGCAAAAATTAGGGAGAAAATGTGTGACAGGAAGAACTCTAGATGAAGAAGGAGATACTATAGATGAGCAAATAAGGCAACCTGAGGGGATAGGAGGGGGAAAGAGAAAAATTCTCTAATGTTTATGATGTATAGGTACTATAAAATCTGATTCCACTTTCTTCACTCAGCTGCTCAGTACAATTCTTGCCTGGCCCCATGCAATATTCTCTTAGCCTCCTCTGGACTATGAATATATGGTGGAGTATATACTGCTGATTTCATTTTATTTCTATCAGGGCTATTATATTTGGTCATTCCCATAATAACTGGAAATAGTATGAAAATAACTAGTAACAATAATTAGTAATTCATGGTAACAAGTTACTATTTTGATATTATGATAATATTAGTTCAACAACTAATTCATTGCTTTAGCAACATGTTTTCAAAAGATGTTATCAAAATTTTATTGCAAATTACCAAAGATAAAAATTACTTAAAAATGTTACTTCAAAAAGTTGTTAGGTAGCACGCCAGACCCCTGGAGAAACCGGGCCCAGTACCCTGGGTCCCGGGTGGGGGTCGCGCGGGGCACGCAAGCCGGGGCCTGGGTCACGAGACTCTGGGCCCCGGGCCGGAACGCACGTAGCACGCCAGACCCCTGGAGGAACTGGGCCCAGTACCCTGTGTCCTGGGCGGGGGTCGCGCGGGGCACGCCAGCCAGGGCCCAGGTCTCTGGGCCTCGGGCCGGAATGCACATAGCACGCCAGACCCCTGGAAAAACCGGGCCCAGTCCCCTGTGTCCCGGGCGGGGGTCAAGTGGGGCACGCCAGCCGGGGCCTGGGCCTCGGGACCCAGGGCCCCAGGCAGAGTAGTGCGGATCACTCTGGACCCATGGGGAAACCGATCGGGTCACAGTGCTACTGACTGCCTGATCCCACTACCTCCTCAAACCACATATACTGTCTTCTCTTATTAAAAAAAAAAAAAAAAAAAAGGAAAAGAAAAAGAAAAAGAAAAAGAAAAAGACAAATATCGGAGAGGAGTTAAGAAAGCCATTGCAGATACCAGGACACTGGAGATGCAGACAAAATTTATCTAAATGCACTGGAAATTATGGAAAAATTCCCCATGAAGGAAGGAATTTTCTCTATTTCTCTATAGTGTTAAGAGCCTTGGACATCACCTGTAAGGAGAGAGTTTAGCAGAGACCAAGGAGAAAGGCGGTGTTGAAAGCAGTCTCCGCGATGGCGGTGGAGACTTGTATTTAGAAGAAGCAAAAACCGGATCCTACCAACCTTTTTTTTTTTTTTTTTTGGAGAAATTACACCAAATGTCGAATGCTACCATCACGCATGCTTAGGAACACTGGACAACATTCAGAGTGGAAAAAGAGCCTGGGGAGGATTTGAAATGTTGGAGGCAGTGGTAATGGCAGTGGCCAGTACTCAGAGGAGGCAGAGATCTGATACATTACACCTGGAAACTTTGAAATAATAACCCCAGAGACAGTGACCAGAGCCTGCTGAGGGGTTAGGCTGGTGCCAGGGCCAATGGCTGACATCAGAGCCTTCTGTGAGGCAAGGCCACTACTGGGGCCTCCGAGGCCAAGATCAGAGCCTGCCGAGGGGTTAGGCCAATGCTGGGGCCAGTGAGGCCGGGATCAGAGCCTGTCCTGAGGCAAGGCCGGTGTTGGGGCCTTCAAGGCCGGGATCGGAGCCTTCTGAGGGGTTAGGTCGTTACCGGGGCCAGCGGCCGGCATCGGAGCCTTCTGTGAGGCAAGGCCGCTACTGAGGCCTCCGAGGCCAGGATCGTAGGCTGTCGAGGGGTTAGGCCGATGCTGGGGCCAGCGGCCAGCAGCGGAGCCCACTGTGAGGCAAGGCCAGTGCTGGGGCCTCCGAGGCTGGGATAAGAGCCTGCCGAGGGGTTAGGCCGGTGCCAGAGCCAATGGCCAGCATTGGAGCCTTCCGTGAGGCAAGGCCACTACTGAGGCTGGGATCGGAGCCTGCCGAGGGATTAGGCCGATGCTGGGGCCAATGGCCAGCATCGGAGCGTGACAGGAGGCAAGGCCGCTACTGGCACCTCCGAGGCTGGGATCAGAGCCTGCCGAGGGGTTAGGCTGATGCCAGGGGGTGGGGGGGGCAGTGGCCAGCATCGGAGCCTTCTGTGAGGCAAGGCTGCTACTGAGACCTCTAAGGCCGAATCGGAGCCTGCCATGAGGCAAGGCCGGTGCTGGGGCCTCTAAGGCTGGGATAAGAGCCTGATGAGGGGTTAGGCTGGTGCTGAGGCCAGCGAGGCTGGCATTGGAGCCTGCTGTGAGGCAATGTTGCTACTGAGGCCTCCGAGGCCGGGATTGGAGCCTGCCGAGGGATTAGGCTGGTGCCGGGGCCAGCAGCCAGCATCGGAGCCTTCCGTGAGGCAAGGCCGCTACTGAGGCCTCCAAGGCCAGGATCGGAGCCTGCCGAGGGGTTAGGCCGGTGCTGGGGCCAGCGAGGCTGGCATTGGAGCCTGCCATGAGGCAAGGCCAGTGCTTGGGTCTCCGAGGCCAAGATAAGAGCCAGCCGAGGGGTTAGGACAGTGTCAGGGCCAATGGCTGGCATCGGAGCCTGCCGTGAGGCAAGGCCGGTGCTGGGGCCTCCGAGGCCGGGATCGGAGCCTGCCGAGGGGTTAGGCTGTTGCTGGGGCCAACGGCTGGCATCGGAGCTTGACAGGAGGCAAGGCCACTACTGAGGCCTCCGAGGCCAGGATCGGAGCCTGCTGAGGGGTTAGGCCGGTGCTGGGGCCAGAGAGGCCAGCATTGGAGCCTGCTGTGGGGCAAGGCCGGTGCTGGGGCCTCCGAGGCCAAGATAAGAGCCAGCCGAGGGGCTAGGCTGGTGCCAGGGCCAATGGCTGGTATTGGAGCCTGCCGTGAGGCAAGGCCGGTTCTGGGGCCTCCGAGGCCAGGATCGGAGCCTGTCAAGGGGTTAAGCTGGTGCCGGGACCAACAGCCAGCATTGGAGCCTTCCATGAGGCAAGACTGCTACTGAGGCCTCCGAGGCCGGATCGGAGCCTGCTGATGGGTTAGACTGGGGCTGGGGCCAACGAGGCTGTCATAGGAGCCTGCTGTGAGGCAAGGCCTGTTCTGGGGCCTCTGAGGCCGGGATCGGAGCTTGTTGAGGGGTTAGGCCAATGCTGGGGCCAACGGCCGGCATCGGAGCCTAACAGGAGGCAAGGCTGCTACTGGAACCTTCGAGGCTGGGATCGGAGCCTGCTGAGGGGTTAGGCTGGTGCCAGGGCCAATGCCCGGCATCGAAGCCTACCGTGAGGCAAGGCCACTACTGCAGCCTCCGAGGCCGGGATCGGAGCCAGCTGAGGGGTTAGGCTGGTGTTGGGGCCAGTGAGACCAGAATTGGGGCCTCCCATGAGGCAAGGCCGCTGCTTGAGCCAGCGAGGTCTGGATCAGTCCACCGGGTAGCCAGGCCACTACTGGGGCCATCAAGAGTGGGATCGGTATTTGCAATGCGGCATGCACAGAGAAATATCGCAGAAAGTATAAATCAGATGCTTCCTCTAATCAACAGGAAGAGGTTGAGCTATAGAAAGGGCCCTATATGTGAAGCAACTAATGTGACCAATCAGAGGGTATGGAATAGTGGAGGACGGAGCCTCTTTAAAACGCAGGAGGTACATAAACAAATGTATCAAAGTTAATCGCCAAATAAGCATGGGATCGAGGGAGGGGGTGGGAATGGGATGGGGGCTGGATGAGGGCTAATTGGATGATGTGTGCTTGTATATCCTCTCAAGTCTTGTACTCCAATGTGAATGATATATGACTACAATGCACCAATTAAAAAATAAATTTAAAAAAAGTTTTTACTGTTTTTAAGACTTTTTTGCAAATTCATCATAAAATTAAACAATAAATTTGACAGTTAAAGAAATAAATGTTTACAAATTATAAGTATGACCTGACTTCTATTTTGGTAATCCTCATTCTGTAGAATGAATTATTAATCTCTCTAAATAGAAAAAAAAACTTACTTGAGCACTTTTATAGCAACAATTATTGCTCTTTTGAGAGAAATATAAATGTATATTAGAGAAAAATGCCCCAGATAAGATTTGGAATAAGTAATGTTTTCAGATATTCTAGATTGTATTCAATATATATATATTTTACAAATACATCTCATTTCATATGAATTTTCTCTTGATGTGCCCTTTGCTTCACATCTATTTGCAAAGTCTTCACATTCACAAATATGCTTCATAACAACCATAAGATGTTTTATTTCTGATAGTACTAGTCAGTAGCTTTGATTCCAGCATTAATATTTTTCTGCCATACACTATATTTTTTCTTTCAGCTCTCTTTTGAATCAAAATTTTTATATTCTGACTACCTTATATAAATATTTACAAGGAAAAGAATGATGGGCAGAAAACTTGTGAAGAAATATGCTTAGAATCTTCTACTATATGAAAAGCAAAACATTTATAAAACTGCTGATTGTACTGAGAAAATCTGCATGTATTTTTCAGTTTTGACATAGTTTATACATCTAGAGAATGTCTGTGCCTATACAAATTAAATAATATTAATAGTAAAAATTGTGAAATTTTGAAATTTATACATTACTATATTCAAGAAGCTTGTGCTTAACTTACTTAGCTGACATTTTTAAATTCACTAGTTAAATATTTCATTTACTAAAGTGTTATATGAGTCAAATGGTATATAAACTAAAATGCATAGATAAAATTTAAGAAAAAATATCAGTAGAAAGACACTAAACTATTATCTGAGATGTCATTTTTAAATAAGAATGCTAATTCTATTGGGGAAGGGGAAGTTTCTCATTGTATTATAAAGTCCTAATTATGTTAGAATGATAATTTTTTTCTGATTATGGTCATTATATTAGAGTATAAACTTTCAGTACTTGGTACCAAAAGCCTGTCTTCTAATTACAATTACTCATGGTTTGTCTCATTCATGGTTTTTGACTGGTCCAGCCTGTCAGTGGTGGGGCAGAGTGGAAGGTTGAGAGCCGATGGCCCCAAACAACAGCAACACACGGAGCTGGGAGACGTGTCAAGCAGGATCTTGTTTATTTCTCTCAGGCAACCCAATTTAAAGTAAAAAAACCGCAAGAGGGATTTCCAACAGGAAACTATTCTAACCTATCAAGCTAAAGGTCACACTTGCATGTGCAAAGCACATAACTTGCAGACAATCATTGTCCAATGCACGAGGGGTTCACGAGCACGGAAGCATTATTTGAGGCAATAAGGCTCAACATTACCAAATTGGGTTAGCGGGGGCAAGGACAGTAGTTACACCCTCCATATCCGCTCAGCGCTACATGTTGTAGATTCATTCATTGGAAGTTCAGGCGGTTGTGCAGACCTGTGCTCGACACTACATGTAGCTAATTCATCGTAAGTTCTGTCAGGCAGTTAAGCAGACCCCAACAGTTTGTTGATTAAGAATGTAAAGGAGCCAGGTGTAGAGGTGCAATCCCAGTACTTGGGAATCTGAAACAGGAGGATCGCAGGTTTGTAGCCAGCCTCAGCTACTTAGTGAGGCCCTTTGCAAATGCAACTTAGTGAGACCTGTTTCAAAATAAAATAATATAAAAATAGGACTAGAGATGTAGCTCTGAGGTAGAATCCCCCTGGATTTAATCCCCAGTATTCCAAAAAAATAAAAAAGGTAGTCATTAATGTAGCAGACTATAGTTCGTTTAACTTGATGTCTTGTATGACATAACTTTTACAGAGTTTACCTATAATTCACAGCATTCATTAAAGGTGAAATTATTGTAGGACACAAGCAAATTTGAATGGTTTTCAAAATCTGCCAAGGAGAAGCCAATGTACACACATGCCCAAATCTCCTTGTTCATCCCAATTCTACTTGAGTTTGACAAAATTCCACCTGAAGCTGCACTGTCACTATGTTTGTGGTGTACAGTGTTCGATGGGAGCCAGCAGCTAGAATTTAAAGCTTGAGACAGAAACAATTACAAGATGGTGAGTTCAGAGGGACTGTTTATATAGTGTGGAAATAATTCTGGTGGAATCAATGATACATGATAAAGCAGGAAAACATAAAGGAGCAAGCATTTATTTCTCCTCCTTAAAAACAGCAATCTCCCTATGGGTATTTCTACCAGAGGACTTAACTTGGCAAAATAGAAATAGCTGGCAAAACAGCTGGCAAAATAGAAATATGTTGGCAGAGCTTTTACTAGAGCAGCACGAAATGAATACTGAAGAGTGAGATTTGATGAGAAATAATTTAGAATTACTATATTCTCTATAAAACTTCCTACTTTGTTGTATAGGCCTCTGATTTTATATCTTATCCTAAATGGTCTGTTAATCTAGGGGAAAACAATAAACTGATGATACCACCATTGAGAAGCATTTATATCTTCCTGGAAGAATACCATAAACCATTGTGGATAGTTAAATATTAAACATGACAGATACATGCCACACAAACATTTCTACCCAGCTCAAAAATTTACCTTACTGGTTCTCACTAGAAATGTGTGGCTGAGCATGACATTGACACCTAGTAAAAATTATCACTTCAAACTATGGATTGTAAGCTATAAGAACATTAAAAGTATGCTTTCTTTGTCTTCATAATAATATTTTATAATCATTTAATTACAGAGAAAGTGGTATGGTTCTAGGCTTTGTCACAAAGAGAATCCTGCAGACAAAGTGCTATCAAATCTGGTGACATAAACAGTCAAAATTATGATTCATTAAAGTGGATGGTAGCAGGAGACATCTTGTGGTCAAAGCAGAAATTAAATCAATTATTTTTAATAGAATCCAGAAATCTTACAATGTTACCATTTTAAAAATATAAGTAAAGAAGAAAATTTAAATGTGAAAACAGAAGGCATAAAAAACATGTTATTACTTGTAAGAATTTCTACTGAAATTAACTTACACAAGTTAAAAATATTAGGAAAAACACAATTGCTGAAAAATAATGAAGAAAATTTATATTTCATAATATTTCACTTCTAGGTCTGTAAGTTCATGTGTCAACACAGAATATGTTATTAATCTCACTGCTTTATAGAATGGAGGCCAACACCAGGCTGAGATAAAAAAAATGGTCACAAGTGAATCATTTCCCTAAGTTTAATCTTAATCAGTTCTTATGATGTATTCATGAAAACAAATAAACAAAACAAAACAAAACTCTTCATTTAAGCTACTCACATAAGCCCATGCTAACACATAGAAACCTCAAAACCAATTTAAGGATGGACTCAATTCCATTTTTCTGTTTCTTCATGTTATTTGCCAAATTTTTATGTGGAGGTAGTTTAAATCCTATATAAGAAGCTGTTTAGAACTTAGCAAATACAGCACAAAATAATCACAGGTAAAATTTCAAGCAAAAAAACAACAACCTAAGAAGCAGTTCAAAATGAATGTACACCTTCAAACAGCAGAGACAATTATCAAGTCAAACAAAAGATGTCCAGTGGAGATGGTCATCATCAGGAAGCCTGATTACTTTGCTCATTGTGGCAGCCACTGTTAATAGATAGGATGACCCATCGCCCAGAAGTCAGTTTAGATGTAAAGCTGGATGATTACACAGACACACACACACACACACACACACACACACACACACACACACCAAATCCAAAGAAGGTCAGATAAAGGAGGTATTTCTTACAAAATTAGGCTTTTAAGAAAGAGCACTGTAGCTCAAAAGCAGGTCTTAAAGAGATTAAAAAAAATGGCTTTAGGTTTTTCATGTGTTTAGAAGATGGGACCAGGATAGGGATATTTATATGGTCATTTTCGTGTAGGAAAAAAAAAACTTAAAACTGACCTCAAGAATCAAAAGAGGAACAACCAGGATGTTCACTTTCCCAAATTTTATACACAAAAAAGAAAAGAATGTTGATTAAAATGCTATAAAATATTAAATTTTTTTAGACTGCTAATGAAAGTTGTGCCTTGAAAGTGGATAGTGCTAAATTCTATAAAGGAAACACACTTGCTAGTGATTTTTTTATATATTAGCTTTTCAAGATAAACACAAATTATTCTAAAGAGCAAAAATTTATAAAAATATATTAGCTTATGCTTGTTATGTAGGATAGTAAATAAAGGCATTTCTGCAATATTTTTTACCCATTCCTTGTGTTTTTCACAAAATTAAATCCACTGCTATGATTATATAGATAGCACATAAGATTATCAATATTAATAAGTTAATCATTATGTTCTTTGAAATATTGCATTGAAATTTTTCTATAATCTAATTATCTTACAACTTTGGTAACACTTTTAAAAATGTTTAAGTGATTTATTTGATATTACAAAAGAGAAGAAATTGAATAAAAATTCTCAGCATATTGCCCTTTTGATGCTATGTCCTATAGAGATTGAAAATAACACTGCTCCACAGAATATGACTCATTTTTTTTCCCCTAGAACTTTCCAGACTTCTCCCTTCAAGTGTTCTGGAGAAAGCAGTGCATGAGAAGTTTCTCTGGAGGAATGTTGCTATAAAGTTGCCCCAAATAGGATGATAGGAAAGTTGCTGGTCACTGTTCTCTGCTGGCTGGCAAGCACTCCAGAAGATGAACCCTACAGAACTGTGATTGTTGCAGAAGCTGCCTGGACTTTAGGATTTTAGAGGGAACTGCTGACTACAAGGAGACAGGCACTTAGAAGCTATAGGCATTGCAGAAACCAGGCACAGAAGGAGAATGTGTATATTGCATAAATTTTCCATGAAAGCCCACCAGAATGGAAAATTAGAGTTCTTTTATACCGGGCTTCACTATTTTACCAGTCCTATTTTTTCTATTGTCATCTGGCAAAAGATACTTAAAGAGCTCATCCCTTTCAACAAACTGGGCCAAAAAAGGTAAATTTGGAGCTTAGAAGGAATAGGTTTATTGCAAGCATACTGATCTACATAAAGAATTAATTAGGTACTTTCATCTATTTTTCAATATTCTATAATTAACATATTATAGATAATCAGATATGGTCCTTTTTAAAGAGTGAAGTTTTTAATGTATTCCAGAAGTCAGGACTAATTTTACTCACCTAGCATGAAGGAAAAAATAACTTACCAGAAAGGAAATTAGATAACTCTTTCAAGTAGGACAATGGTGGCATTTAATCTTAAGGATGTATTAATGAATTACATCTAAAGATACACTCCTACTGATTTTCAAAATTGAACAATTGAAAGCAATTTGCTATATAACTTTAAGAACGACATCACCTTATTTCTTACATTAGTCTTTGACAGAAGTTTTGTATTTGAAAAGATTGATGTATTTTGACACCTTTCAAACATTTTAAGGCATTTACTAAATATAATGTGGCAAAGGGTACTTGGCAGAATTTTTTATGAGTTAAAACAGGAGCGCTGACTTTCCTCCAATCATATTAGATTACCAAAGGCTATTAAGAAAAATCTTTAGAAAACACAAATCAGCTTTGTAGCCATGACCACTAATTAATAATCTCTGAAACAGCAAAAATAACCAGCAAATATATCTATGAATATTTTTAAAATTTTGTATACACACACATATACCATATTGAGAGTTCATTTACAATATTTCTAAACAAAATTTTGGTATATTGCAACTATTTATCATATTGAGATTTAGTGTGATAGAAACATAAGTTCACAGAGTACACAATGTATTTCCTTCTGAATTGTACCCCACTCCTTTCCACTCTCAATTTTATAATATTGAAATTACTATTGATAACTTCACAAGTATACATAGGATTGCTTGAACTTATTGAAATTAATGTTAATTTTATAAATTTTTATAAGCTTTTTAATCATATCAAGTTTTAAATTTACCAGAGGATTAGATTATTTTATATTCATCAAATATATTCCAATTCTACAATTTTTGTCTGGGGATGAAATACAGTGGTTGAGTTCTTTCTTAGAAATTATATTGTAGATATTTAAATTTTTCACTAAGACCTATGAAGCATTTTGAAATAAATTTTGGCCTTTATTATTATAACTTATTAAAATTGACAAGGGTTCTCAGAATACCTAAACTTAGCAACACCAATAAGCAGATGGAGATGGAGGGAATGGACTTTTTACTTGAAGAAAGTAGCTGGGCAATAAATACCAACTAGTAAGAAATTTTAATTCCAGTGGCAGGACAGACAATCCAAGGTGATATGTACAGAACAGTCCCAGGTAAAGTGTGCCCTGGCTTCTATCCTCCTCCCAGGATTGTATGAATATAGTGCAAGTCAGGGGATAGCAGGCTCAATGACAACTTGTAAAACTGTCAGGAGCCCAAAGATGATTAGATAGAAAACCAGAAATTACCCTGTACACTAGGGCAATATATTGTAATTCCGAATTTCCAATTTAGTATTAATAGAAATATATTAATATCTGGTGACTTTCTTAAAAAATGTCATAATTTTCCAGAGAAAGAAATCAGCAAGGGAAACTAATAATACTTTCACATTAGATCATGACAAAACTATGTGCACTCAAAAATAGAATTGAGAGAAATTTGATAGGAAGTAATGTGGAAACACTGGAAGTCAGAGGCAAGGAATAAATCTAAAATTAAAGAAGCTACCCAAATTTATTTTAACAAATACCCATTATTATGACAGGTAATTTCAAGTCATGGCCATTATTAAAATTTGATGGATACAAAGATATCTGAGTTAATTTCAAATATGTTTGAGAATAAAAATTCTAGACCTTAACAAAGATAAATGATGTCTAACTTCTGGCCTAAGATAATTTCTCTTCAAAATTATGTGAAAGTCTTTTGTCATTTCTGTACAATACATGCAGGGGTCTTTACATTTCAGGAAAAAAACATTTTTAAAAGTTTTACTTTTTTAGCAGGGCATGGTGGCACACTCTTGTAATTCCAGCATTTGGGAGGCTGATACCGGAGGATCGCAGTTCGCAGACAGCCTCAGCTACTTAGTGAAGCCCTCTGCAACTTAGTGAGACCCTGTTTCAAAATAAAGAATAAAAAAAAAGGGCAAGGGGTGTAGCTTGGAGGTCAAATGGCCCTGGGTTTCAGACCCAGACCCCCCGCACACACACAAAAAAAAGGCCTGGTGTGGTGGCACAAGCTTGGAATCCCTGTACTAGGGAGGCTGAGACAGGAGGATTGCACAGGTTCAAAGCCAGCTGAGGCTGGCTTAAGAGACCATGTTTCCAAATAAAATATAAAATAGGTCTGGGAGTTGTAGCCCAGAATGTAGAAGGACCCTGGGTTCCATCCCCAGGACCACACACACACACACAAAAAGTTTTTCTCATTTAATTAGTACTTTTTGAAGCATTTTCTTTATCAATAGAAATTAATACCCATTGTGTTTTAGGAACAGTATTAGAATGCAATTCAATTTTTTTCTGCTTAATCATAAAGATAATAAATCAGAAAGTCATACTGCATTTAATACAAAGTAAAGATAAATATTTAAAATATATATATATATATATATATATATATATATATATATATATATTTTTTTTTTGGGGTGGTACTGGGGTTCCTGGAAGCCCTCCTTCCTCCGGGCTACACTCCCAGACCTATTTTATATTTTTGAAACAGGGTCTCTTACGCCAGCACGGCTGGCTTCAAACCTGCGCAATCCTCCCGTCTCCGCCTCCCAAGCGCGGGGATTACAAGCGTGCGCCACCACGCCCGGCTCAAAATGATATTTTTAACTGCATTGTTTATAACAAAACTTTTGTCTCATAAGCACATTAACAATAAAAGAAAACTATTAAAATTCTGAATTAAGAATGAAGCAGTAGATAACGTTATTTTATTACAATATATTCTTTCAATACTTCTTTCAAATTAATATTCATATAGACACACATATATTTATAAAGAATTGTGTGGCACATATAAGTAAATATGCATATATATGTATCTTTACAGATATATTTCTTTGAAATAATTGTTAATATACTTCTGAGAATGGTTAATTATTTTATTAGCACACATTAAAATTATAATATGTAAGAGGCTGAAAAAATCAGCAAAAATAATGATAAGTAAAAGATTTGTTATTTAAAATGTATACATATATTCTAGTTTTATCTATAAAAACATAGATTACAAAAACATTAAAGATATCGTCTATTTTCCAGGGCTTCTCAGAGAGATGCTGTGTTCTATTTAGAGGCCAAGGTCACCACTGCGACTGAGGCCGCTGCCATCTTGTCTATGTTCGGTTACTATTTTTTTTTTTATTTTTTATTTTACAACAGGCTCTCACTGAGTTGCAAAGAGCCTCACTAAGTAGCTGAGGCTGTCAGCAAACCATAATCCTCCTGTCTCAGTCTCCCAAATACTGGGATTACAAGCCTGTGCCACCACACCTGGCAACACATTTTTTTTTCAGGTCTGGGGATGGAACCCAGGGGTATTTGACCTCCGAGCTACACCCCCTGCCATATTTTTATTCTTTATTTTGAAACTGAGTTGCAAAGGGCCTCACTAAGTAGCTGAGGCTGTCCGCGAACTGCTATCCTCTGGCCTCAGCCTTCTTTCTTTCTTTCTTTCTTTCTTTCTCTTTCTTTCTTTCTTTCTTTCTTTCTTTCTTTCTTTCTTTCTTTCTTTCTTTCTTTCTTTCTTTCTTTCTTTCTTTCTTTTTTTTTGGTGGTACTGGGGTTCCTGGAAGCCCTTCTACCTCCGGGCTACACTCCCACGGGCTACACTCCCAGACCTATTTTTTAACCTTTTTCATTTGGAAACAGGGTCTCCTAAACCAGCGCGCGAGGCTGGCTTAGAACCTGCGCGATCCTCCTGTCTCGGCCTCCCAAGGGCGGGGATTACAAGCGTGCACCACCACGCCCAGCTAACAACACATGTTTTAAAACATGGTTTAACTTAGGTTTCTAATATTCTATTAAACATAATGAAAAGTTTTATTTAAATCTAATGTTCTCAATAAGTTAAGTCTACATATAGGAAAATTAAAGTTTTTTTTTATAAAACTTTATAGAAAACTCTACTCAGTAGAAAAATAATAACAGACAACTTGATAAAATGCCCAAAAGTGGGTAAATTAAAATTTGTGTCATTTTAAATTTTTTATTGATTCATTATAGTCATACATCTTAATGGGATAAAAGACTTGTGGAGATATACATGCACACATCACCCAATTAGCACTTACCCGATCCCCACCCCATTCCCTCTTCATCCCTGCTTCCCATTCTTGGCTTACTGATTGACTTTGATATGTTCAAGTACATCATGTGCTTTAGAGAGTTTTCTTCTTTTCCCCTCCCAACCCTCAATTAGGTAGCATTATTTGCTCCTGTATAGGATCTCCTTCATCTAGAGTTTCTCCTGTTTACACGTCATACTAAGAATTTGAATTAGCCCTACTCTTATGTCTCCTTTTTATATTTAGCTGCTGAAATGAAAGTTACTACACACACACACACACACACACACACACACACACACACACCATTTAGGAACATTTACATTAATGTGCACATATATGTGTATGTTTACATGTGTGCATATACAATTTATAATTATGCTTATGCTTTATTAAAAATAAACGCATAAGTAAAATAACTAAGCTAGTCAAATTAGGCAATATAAATGCAATTTAACTTAATATGATACTTAATAAATCCAACATAATTTCTATCATAATTTTATTCTGCATTCTCTCTTTAATAATGTTTAAATTACATACATTTTCATAACTCTGTAAGGAAATAGAAAATTTAAAACAAGTTAGACCCCAGAAATTTAGCATAAGTAATTTAACTAATTTCCGTATCTTTAAATTTGGAACAAGTAATAGCAATTATACTAATATTTTTAGAGAACCATGAATTATTACTTTAAGTGGCATAAATTAAGACTATAAACAGTCTCAGAATAATTTAGTTTAAACTTACCACCAAATATATTTAGATTAGGCTTATTTAGTTGAAAAAAGTGTTAGGAAATTTTTTTTCACATTTTATTTTATTTATATGTGGAACATATTGAAAATGGTATACATTTAGATTGTGCTCGGTACTCTCTCCCCCTCCATTACCCTTCCCTCTCCCAACAATGAGTTTCCAGGTTAACAATGCTAATTTCATACTTTTACACATATTCGGATGTAGCTCTTCCATTAATAGACCTCAGCCTTCTTCCTCTCCTATCCTTCCATTCTAGCTTTGCTGAGATTTCCCCTCCATTATCTGGAGTCCCTCTGGTATTTCCACTACTCCCTAGTTTGGGCATATTAGAGAAAAAAATATGTCCCTTCTCTTTATATGCTTGACTAATCTCACTTAACATAATATTATCCAGATCTTTCCATCTCTTGCTGATGCTATGATTTTATTCTTTAGAGCTGAATAGAATTCCATTGTGTGTATTTCCCATAGTTTTGCAATCCAATCACCTTTTGATGGAGACCTAGATTGGTTCTATATTTGGCTATTACTAATTGTGCTGCTATAAAAATAGGTATGCTTTTGTCAACCAATGAAATCAATTACCAAAGAAAATTTTGAGAATTTAGGATTGAAATAGAATTAGGAAAATGCGATCTATGTACATCCTCCCGCATACTTTAAATCATTACTAGATGAGTTATGCTAACTAATAAAATCAAAGAACAGTTATAAATAATTATTTAGTGAATAATGAGAATAAAATATTTGTATATGTGCAGGACTGGCACAATTTTACTCTGAGTATTTTGATCTTGGGATGATTGGATTTTTAGATGCACAGCTTATGGATATACAAATATATTTTTAGTTAAATATATATTTAAATATGAGTATTTAAAATGCTTCACTGGAAGGATGAGTTCTATGTTTATTGTGACTATTTTGATTTATGTCTATTTACTTTTCATAACAAAACTGTAAGTCATAATCACTATCACTAAAAACTGAAAAATTGACACTCAAAATAAAAAGCAAATAGTATGTTGCTGTTTGATATAAATCAAAGTATCCTTTAGTAAGTAGGTGCCCTCAAAGACTGGGCAATGCTACCAAATATTTTTTCTTCCCCAAAATATCCAACTACATATGCTACCAATCATAAACCTAAAATCTATCATTGTTTTCTCAATCACAATGCATTTTTTTCTTTGGAAAAGACAGTAATGCTATTTTTCTGAGTTATCATTGTAGTAACAGCATAGACAAAACACTAGTGAAGTAGGCCCATTAGGCAAAATTCAGCTTTTATCAATATATATTATTCTAATGGTCAGCCAATTTTATAAACTTTATGCAATAAGTAAAATACATTATGGCCACATTTTTGCATTGATACTTTTTAACTAAATGGAGGCCTTATTAATAAAAAATTGAGTACGATTGGTTGCCATAGATCTCTAAAATATCAGTTGCTGTTAACACTCCCTAAAATGTACATCATAAACATGTTTCATATACCTCAAAATATATTTCATTTGAAATATACTGAAGGAGATACTGGATGCATATATGAAGTGATAAATATATAAATATATCACTAGCATGCATATATGAATATTTCACTAACAAGTTAACTAGAGCATCTGTTATTCATTAATGCATATTGAGCTTAAATGATTTTCTAAGAAAGAGCAATTTTACTCCTAGGAATTATTCCACTGTTAGATATTTTAGGCTGAAAAAGATCCTGGTTTAAAAGACCTTTTTGGCTGGGCGTGGTGGCGCACGCTTGTAATCCCCGTGCTTGGGAGGCTGAGACAGGAGGATCGCACGGGTTCGAAGCCAGCCTCAGGTACTTAGTGAGGCTCTCAGCAACTTAGTGAGACCCTGTTTCCAAATAAAATATAAAAAAGGTCTGGGAGTATAACCCGGAGGTAGAAAGCCTCTGGGTTCCACCCCCAGTACCACCCCCCCCAAAAAAAGACCTTTTTGGCTAGAAAATATTTTAAGTCTTTTGCATATATATTTAATTAGAAATAATATTTATAAAACCTAGTGGAGTCAAACAAATATTTTCTAAAATCATTCTAAAAAGACATTCTTCTTGTCTTCAAACCCAAGAAACAAAATTTGAATGAGAGAACACTAATGTTCATGTTACATTGCAGAGAAATATGTAAGTACAGTTGAATGGTGCAGCATAGTGATGAAGACATTATTAAAGTACTTTATTATGAGTGAAGTTAAAATTGGAGTTCAGGATATCATATAAAGAAGATTTTCTCCAATACATCAAAAACTAATTGTAAATCATTGAATGTAGAACATAATTAAGTGTTCATTATAAGAAAGTGAAAATTAAACTAGCTCTGCCCTACAATTATTAGATTTTGAGATAAATGATAATTATGATTTTTAAATTTGCATTGGATATGAAAAAAAGTCTTAGGACAGCATATACAAAAAATAAGTTTAGAATTGATATACAGAATGGTAGAAGATTTTTACCAACTACCCCTCCGATAGAGGACTAATATCTAGAATGTACAGAGAACTCATGATTTTTAAATTTGCAATGTATATGAGAAAAGTCCGGACAGTGTATAGAAAAAACAAATTTAAAATTGATATATGTAAATATATCAATAATTGTTAATAAATTTATAACATATCTGTTTCATATAGATGTTAAATTCAGAATTATTTGCATATTCTTGATGCAAATTATCTCATAGTGCTAAATATGCTTTGACCCTGTTAGATACTCTTATAGACCAAGATAAAATTAAACATTAGAGATGATTATGAGCTTCATGTTTTTAGAAGAGCATCATGCTTGCCGGGCGTGGTGGCACACGCTTGTAATCCCAGCGCTTGGGAGGCTGAGACAGGAGGATCGCATAGGTTCGAAGCCAGCCTCAGCTACTTAGTGAGGCTCTCAGCAACTTAGTGAGACCCTGTCTCCAAATAAAGTATAAAATGGGTCTGGGAGTGCAGCCTGGAGGTAGAAAATCCCCTGGGTTCCACCCCCAGTACCACCAAAAAAAAAAAAAAAAAAAAAAGAAGAACATCATGCTAGTGTTCTTTAGAGTTTTGCCATAATAACTTTCATTCCAAGCATACATACTTGATAAAAAGAGCTATTCTTAGCCAGACATCATGGTACATACCTAAAATACCAGTACATTAGTGGCCAATACAGCAGAATTGAAGGTTCGAGGCCAGCTTCAGCAATTTTGCAAGGCTTTCTGCAACTTAGTGAGACTGTTTCAGAGTAAAAGAAGCCAGGCATGGAAGCTCATGTTTGTAATCCCCCAGTTTAGGAGGCTAAGACAGGAGGATGGCACAGGTTTGAAGCCAGCCTCAGATATTTAGTGAGGCTCTTAGCAAGTTAGTGAGACCCTGTTTCCAAATAAAATATAAAAAATAGGTCTGGGGGTATAGCCTGGAGGTAGAAAGCCCCTGGGTTCCACCCCCAGTACCACCTAAATAAATAAATAAATAAATAAATAAATAAATAAATAAAATAGTACTGGGAGTGTAGCTAAGAAGCAGAATGTCCCTGGGCTCAAGCCCAATGCCACACACACACACACATACATACACATACATGCACACTCACACACACCACACACATACACTTGTTTATTTTCCAAAATAATAAAACTTCTTATGAGTCTATAACAGCTTCAAAAGATATTAGTTTATCAAAATCAATTTTGTTTCTTTTAAAGAATGCATATAACCTTTGCCTTTGCCTGATTTATTGCTCTACTTTACTTTTTGCACATACCGATTAGTTCAAGCTATATATTATGTTTCATACCACTTAACAAATAGTAATTGATAGATGTAGTCTCCAAAATTACAATATTCATTTAAACTTCAGCTCAATCTTCAAAATTTGTCCATCCTCAGAGACTGACTGTACATATATGTATATATAATGTATATATGAATCTATATTAACTGGGGAGTGCTTGGAATGCTGAGATAGTAGGAATTCAAGTTTGAAATCAGTCTTAGAAAGACTTTCAGCAACTTAGTGAGACCATGTAAATGATTGAGGTGTATAACTTGGAGAAGGAATAGAATTACACTGGACTCAATTCCTAGCAATACACACACACACACACACACCCTTAAAATTGTCCTAAAATGTCTATACCATCTGGTACTGCCATGATCATGACCCATACACATAGTAAACAATTTGGTCCAATTAATGTAAAAATAATTATTTAAACTCAGCACACACATTTACAATGCTATTTCCTTTGAAACACTTTAGAATATCTTTTGGAGGATGACTCATTGACAATATTTTGGTATTGTTTGGTATTTTGAACTTTGAACTTGTATGGCGTTCAGGGAAAAATTGTTTTCTAAGGCTTTAAAAATAAAAGGTTTTGAGTGTTTGATATGATTCTAAATGCCTTTTGGAATGTGGTAACTAACAACTGCCACTGGGCTTTTCTTCTGTGGCCCTTGCAAATGAACAGATTTTCAATATATGTGATGAACAGGATAAGCTTTTCACAGGCAGGAAGGAATCATACACTGTTCAATATTATTTATGCAAACTCACTACTAGAACTTCTTGTGATTATCAAAATACTCTTCTTTACCCATTCTTTCTTATCAAACATAATGCAGAATTAAGATAAATATTGAAAATACTTAAAAACACGATTCTTCATTTTAATTAGCAGTAATTTATTAAATTATATAGTATATAAAATGTGTTTATTATATAATTTGCTATTATTAAATAATATCAATTACAAAAATGGGCTCAGTGGCACAAAATTTATTTGAATAAAGGGAAAGTATTTAGATACCTAGGGTAAAATTTATTAATATTAATTTGAAATTTTTACCTCTTCCCAAGCATTTATTACGTGTTTCTAAGATTTGACCAAAAGAGTGAAGAGCACACGAAAATGAGAAAATATTTATCAAAAATTAATTTATGTGTAAAATATTTTGAAAATTAAAATGATTAATGGAGATTTCCTACTTGCACAATAAACCCCATACTTATAAAGAAAGGAAATTAAAATAAATCCTTACTCCTTAAAATTATTTTAGAAACACTCTTTAAAGCTATTTTAAATATTATATGATATTTACTAACAACTATAAATATGAACAAATAACAAATTATTGTTCTCCAAAATATCACTAAATTGAAATGGAATTTATTGTTTCACTTGTGTTAGTTACACTTGTAAGATCTAAATGTAAATGGGCTACTTGGGACATTAAGTAAAATCAATTTACTCCTCATCTTCTACCTGAGCACAGTCTGGAGCCCCTCTGACTGACGTGTTGATTTTCTCTCAGTAAGGGAGATATAATTAACGTGACCTTTTGATAAGGTGGGAGATATAGGGTGAGACAAGAGCTCTCCAGAGGGCTATTAGTAGCTTCTGAGCAATTTGCTAATGGTAGAGCTACCTTTATTAAAATCATGCAGTTAAGAAGATAATTGACAACCATAATAATGAGTATGTACAGGGAAGAAAGGGAGCATAAAGTGAAGTAAAACTGCTAATTATTTAAAAACTAATGAACATTTAGCACTAAGTAAACTGTGATTTGGAAACTGTTGCTTTGAAAAATGATGAATAATAAGCTCCAAAGAAATCATGGACTTATCATGTGTAAAATTGGCATGGTTTTATTGCTACTGTTGGAATTTTTATTGTAAATCTAACTTCAGATATAGTGATGTTTTGCATGTATTGTAGACATGATTTGTTTATAGTAATGTATGAGCCTCCAACCACACTCAACTCATACTTCAGGGAGCTCAGTTATTGTTATTATTTATAATAGAATTTTAAACTGCTACAATTTGTTTCATAGTCTCTTTGATCACTTATTTATCAAAAATAGATCTCACTTATTATTGCAATAAACAAAGGCAAACCACCTAAGAAATATGTTCAAGGTTTTCTTCATTTAAAATGGGTAATCGCTACATTTGAAATATTTAATTCATTTGAATATGTATATATTTAATCAGAAAATTTAATCTTCTTTTTTACACAAAAACAAATTGCGTATCTTATCCTAAAAAGCAAAATAGTGAGAATTTAAAAAATTTCTGGGTTATTTACATTTCTTAATCTTAACCTCATGTGAGAATTGTGCAATTATCAGTTGTAGGATGTGAAGTTTGTGAGACACCTTCTTATCTACTGTACCCAGATTTTATTTGGCATGTAATTATTCTGGATGAATTATGATATTTCAATTTTTATCAAATTAATAGTTCATCTAGAACTGAATTTATTTTAAATAATTAAGAAATAAATATAGGTTCTACATTGAGCAATAAGAACATATGAAATTGAAAATAAATTGTTGTTTATATAGTTCTAATTCATTTATAAATTGCTATCACAGTTGTTTTTGAGAAAGACAATCCACTCAAAAAATAAATACGCACAAACTTCACAAAAATGCAAAAAAATTTACATGGTTTCTAAAATCTAGACTTTGAACACAATAGTATTTTCTTGAACATAGAAAGATCCATAGAAACTATGCAGAGAAGTTAAACTAGAGCTAAAACTTTTAGCAGCTGAGTAGACAAGATATACATTAATGTGCGAAAATAAAAAATAACCCAAATATAAAAATTTTAATTCACTCAGCATCTGATATACTGTGTGTCCAGTTCCTTTGTCCCAGAGAGACCACCAAGGAGACTGTCACCATATGTAAAAGCAAAGAGCCTTTATTCAAACTTAAGCTTGGTTGCCCTACATAAACCAACACAGCAGTTCAGTACAGGGACCCCAAGCACATTTTGGTTTTTATTTTTATACACTTTTGGACAAAGAGCCTCTATTGATTGGACAGTTCTCATGACCTTTACCGTGATTGGCTTAGAAAACCTATAGCATTAGCTGTTCTCAGGGGATTGGTTATTATGTTTCTAGGCAATTATCTCAAGGCTGGGGTCTATATTTTGACATACTTTTCTTAACTTTCTAGAATATTACCGCAACTTCTAGCCCACAGAATGTCATCTTGACTTGGTCAGGGAGAGACCACCAGACTACCAAGTACATCTTGTTTTTAGTCCTAGGGCAAGAGGATCAAAAATAGCCCATAGGACAGGCCTTTTAGTCATTTTTTCAGCAATTTTACTAAACTATTGAACTGCCATTTCAATACATCAACATTTCAGGTATTAAGATTGAAAAGATAATAGAAACTGATTTTTTTAATGAAAAAAGGTGGCAGTACTTAGATGGACATATTTACATAATCTATACAAATAAAAGCATATGATTTGTGAGAAAAAGAGTAGAGTGAGTCAAGTACAATTTTATTGCTCTTGGAGATAAGAACACGAGAAATTTTTAATTTTTAAACTGAGGCCAGAGGCATTCTATTTTAGAATTACAACTCTCTCATTGAATTTATAGTTGACTCTAAAGTGATCGGGATGAATATTAAAGTCATTTAATAATAATTTCAAGAAATTACATAAAGTGAACATATGTGATCTGTGGTCACTCTAAATTTTGTATAATCCATTGAATAGAGAATCCAGAAAGTGAGAGGGTGTCTAATGAATAGACAGAGATAGATGAGTTATAACTACAAGAAAATTATGGCTCTTCTTTTTTACACAAAAACAAATTGCGTATCTTATCCTAATGACCAGTGCTCACTTTTCTTCTGATTTCACAATCACTCCCACAAATGTGATAAATTTTGAGTAAAACATTTTCAAAGGAGAGGACTCAAGTCCTTTTGGTGCATTATGATGTATGTGAGACCTTGGAAATGATAATATAAACTAAATATAGATATAAAAAAATCTGGATTAAAAAGGGGATTTGAAGGTAGAAATAGATTATCTATGGTATAGCAGAAAGATTTATGAATGGAGTGGAGAGAAAAATCACTGAACAGTGCCTCCAATTTCCAATCATAGTGTGTACAATGATGGAATCAATATTGGAGGTAAGAGTTCAAATACTGCTATGGATGTAAACAAAAATATCAATATTAATCTCCATGACATATATGGGAAAGAAGTGTGAAGGAGTAAGATTCAGAGGGAAACACACCAAGTATTGTGTGCATGTATATTACTATCAATCTATAACTCAGTGTGAGGTATATTTAAACTACATCAATAAAAGTATTAAAATATCTCAAAATAACAAAATAAAAATTGAAAAAAATTGACAAATGCAATATAATGCATATAGCATTTGACAGATAATAATAAACAGAATAATAGGAGATATACTCCAAAAAACTTTTAGCTCACAAGAAGTTGTTATATTTCAACTATTAAAATGTGATGCCAAACATATTACAAGATGAATACTTCAGTAGAATACACGATGCAAACTGTTGTTGGTCTAAATTATAATTTAATAAATATTTTACTTTGACTTTGCATTGTTATTATTATTATTATTTTATATTTTATTGGTTCATTGTACTCATACATCTTAATGGGTCATAGTTGCCCACATTACCCAATTAGGCTTTCCCCAATATCAACTCCATTCTTTCTCCACTCCCTTCTTCTCATGTTTGACTTAGTGATTGATATGTTTGTTAAAGTACATCATTGTGCTTTAGAGAATTTCCCTCTTCCACCCTCTCATTCCCTCAGTTAGGTCACCTTACTTTCTTATTTATAGTATTTTCTTCTTTATTTAGAGCTCCTCCCATGACACATTTTCTCTCTAGCTTTTGTATATTTGGAAGAGCATCCAATTTCTTAATTTTTGTGACTGACAAATCTCACTTAACATAATGTTCTCCAGTTTCATCTATTTTCCTGTAAATGGCATAATTGTGTCTTTCTTTATGGCTGAATAGAATTCCATTGTGTACATACCCCATAATTTTATTCATGTCTTGATAGACATCTTGGCTGGTTCCATAGTTTGGCAATTGTGGGTTGTGCAGCTATAAACATAGATACACATGTTTTAGTTTGATAGTTTAGTTTCCATTCTGTTAGGTAGATAACCAAAAGTGGTATTACTGGATAATATGGTAAGTTCATTCCAATTCTTCTGAGGAATTATCCATACTGTTTTCCTAAGTGGTTGCACAAATTTGCAATCTCACCAACACAATTCTACACATCCTCACCAGAAATTGGTTGATGTTTGTGTTTTGAATAATTGCCATTCTAGTTGGAGTTAGGTAAAATTTCAGGGAACTTTTGATTTGTATGTCTCTGATTGTATATGAGGTTGAGCATTTTTTCATGCATTTATTGGCAATTTGAATTTCTTATTTCATGAAGTGTCTATTTAGCTCCTTTGCCCATTTTTTGATTAGTTCATTTGTTTTCTTAGTGTTGAGTTTCTTGATTTCTCTGTATATTCTAGATATTAGTCCTGTTTTGGAGGAGTAATTGGCAAAAATCTTCTCCCATTCTGTTGGCTCTTGGTTGAGGTTCTTAAAAGTTTCCATTGCTATACAGAAACTGTTCAGTTTAATGCAATCCCGCATATGAATTCAACTTTCAGCTTCTTGTGCCCTTGGGGTCATGTGGAGAAAGTTTTTTACCTGTGCATATATGTTGCAGTGTTGAACCTATATCCTCTTCAAACAGTCTCAAGGTCTATGGTTTAATTTCCAATTATTTTATCTATTTTGAATTGACTCTTGCACAGAGTGGGAAAGTGGGATTTATTTTCATTTTTCTGCATATGGTTACCCAGTTTTACCAACATCATTTGATAAAAAGGCTGTCTTTTTTTCCAGTGTATGATTTAGCCCCTTTGTAAAAACTCAATTGGCTGTAATTGTAGATTTGTTTCTGAGTCTTCTATTCTGCTCCATTGGTCTATGTAACTGTTTTTGTGCCAGTAACATATGGTTTTTATTACAATGGCTTTATAGTATACTAAAGTCAGGTATTGTGATTTCTCCTGCAAGATTTTGCTGAGAAGTACTTTGACTCTTTTGAATTTTTTGTTTTTCCAAATAAGTTTAAAACTTATTTTCTGTGAGTAATGACTTTGGTAATTTAATGGGTATTGTGTTGAATCTGTACATAATTATGTTCTAAAAAGACTGAGGGAAGTTATGTCATAGTTTTTAAATTTGCTAGTGTTCATTTTGTGGCTCAGGATGTGATATATGTTGGTGAAGTTTCTGTGAGCATCTGAGAAAAATGTGAACTCTGCTGTAATTCTGTGGAATTCTATATGTGTCTAATAGGTCAATTTGTTTGATGGTGTTCTTTAGGTTTGAGGCATCTTTACTGACATTTTTCTAGAGGATCTGTCTAATGCTAAGAGAGGAGTTTTGAAGTATCTCAGTATTGTTGTATTGGGACTCATGTGTGATTTAATGTCACAAAGAGTTTGTTTTATGAAGGTAGCTGCACCTAGAGTTGGTGCATAAATGTCGACTATCATTGGATTGTTCCTTTTACCAGTAAAAAATGACCTACTCTGTCTCTTCTAACAAGCTTGGGCTTGAAGTTTAACTAGTCTGATATCATAGTTGTTATTCTTGCTTGTTTTCAAGTTTCATTGACATGGATTAACTTGCTCCAGCCCTTTTCCATAAATTTGTTACTTTCTTAATTATGAGGTGTGATTTTTGTAGGCAGCAGATAAATGGATTCTGTTTTTTAATCCATTTTGCCACCTTATGTCTTAATATTGGGGAGTTGAGATGATTTTTGTTCAGGGTGATTAATGAGAAATAATATATACATATTTTTTGGTGGGTATAGAGATGGAATCCAAGGGCATTCTACCTCCGAGCTACATCATCTGCCCTAATTTTTTTTATTCTTTATTTTGAAACAGGGTCTCACTAAGTGGTGGAGGGCCTCACTAAGTAGATGAGGATGTCTGTGAACTGCAATACTCCTGTCTCAGCCTCCCAAATGCTGGGATTAAAAGCATGTGCCACCACGCATGGCAAGAAATATTTTTTTAATTCCTAACATATTGAGATTTAACTTCTCCTCAAGGTAGTGTTAGTTCTTCTTTGCTTAGTTGTTTGCTCGATGGAAATTCTTGTTTCTCTGGTTCTGGCTTGAATTACTTACTTTTATTTTGCATTAATCTCTTTGAGTATTTTATCTAGTGCAGATTTGGAAGACAAATTTCTTCAGCTTCTGTTTGTTGTAGAAGATTTTTATTCCCCCATTTAATATGAGAGATAGTTTTGTTATGTAGAAAGCTTTTGGCTGCAAGTTATTTTCCTTTAGAGTTTGGAATATGTTACTCCAGGCGCTTCTAGCTTTCACGACTTGGTTTGGGAAGTCTGGATTGATTCTAGTTGCCTTCCTCAGAATGTCACTTGGTCTTTAGTTTTTGTGGCCTTTAATATTTTCTCCTTGGATTCCATGTTGGTCAGTTTGCCTATTATGTGGCCTGGTGAAGCTCTTCTCTGATGTATTGACATTTTGTTCTATGTTTGGAAATTTTCCAGATATTACATCTTTGACAACATTGTCAATCTCTTTTTTTTTTCACATTCTATTCCCTCTTCTACTCCAATTAGTCTTAGGTTAGCTCTTTTAAAAGAAGCCCCATATTCCTTCAGTGTCCAATTCACTATTATTGATCAGGTAATGTAGGGATTGAAGTTTTCAAGTTTGTCTAAATTGGTCTTTTTCTCAAAATTTTATGTTGGCCTTTGATTACAAACAAACAAAAAAATACTGTGCTGGGCATGGTGGTGCACACTTGTAATCTCTGCGCTTGGAAGGCGGAGACAGAGGATCAGGCAGGTTTGAAGCCAGCCTTGCTGGCTTAAGAGACCCTATTTCCAAATAAAAATATAAAATAGGTCTGGGAGTGTAGCCCATAGGAAGAAGGGCTTCCAGGAACCCCAGTACCACCACCAAAAATTAAAAAAAAGCAAATACTGTAAATATAGTCCTAACTATTTATCCTGAGTATAAAATTATTTTTGTTGTTGCAGTTTATAAATAAAGATTACCAGAAACATACACATGCACAAAAATGACATCTTAAAGAAAATGAAAAAATATAAAAGACAATAGTTGACCTAATAGAACATTATATATAATTAGGCAGCAAAAAACTTAAAACATAAAAAATCTGTACTGTATAAATTTGCTAGTCATAAAGACTATTAATTTAGTAGTGTAAACAATAGAACTTTATTTTTTCACAATTAGGGGCAGGAAGTCCAAGAACAAGATCCTATACTTGGGTTTCCTTTGAGATATCTCTCCACATTCTCAGTTGCTGCATTCTAGTTGTGTCCTCACTGGTCTTTCCACTGTGCTACTTATTCTTTGTGAGTGTCTATTTTTTGTGTGGTAATCATCTCTTATTTTAATGACATCAGCATATGTAATTAGGGTTCCAACTAACAATCTAATGTTAAGTACTTCATTTATTTATTTATTTATTTATTTATTTATTTAATTTATTTTTGCAGTTTTGGGGATGGAACCCAGAAACATTCTATCTCTAAACTAAACCATCTTATCCTAGTTTTTATTCTTTATTTTAAAACAAGGTCTCACTGAGTTGCAAAGGGTCTCACTAATTAGCTGAGGGTGTTGAGGCTTTCTGCAAACTGC
This sequence comes from Muscardinus avellanarius, assembly GCF_963383645.1. Classification (NCBI taxonomy): domain Eukaryota; kingdom Metazoa; phylum Chordata; class Mammalia; order Rodentia; family Gliridae; genus Muscardinus; species Muscardinus avellanarius. Next base: position 25,539,050 of record NC_137786.1, on the reverse strand, counting down.
AAGTTCCTGTTTCAGCCTTACAAGTATTGGGATTACAAGCATGTACAACCATGCCTGGAAAGAACCTCTTTTAAAATCCTATCTCCAAATATATTTTTATTCTAACTGGGGTTTAGAGCTTTAACATATGAGATTGATGGGCCAAAATTTATTCCATAATGCTCACTAAATATCAATTGAAAGAAAATAAATCTTAATTTTAATATAGTTGAAATCTTTCCTACCAGTAAGAACAACTAAAGAAATAAGCATACACAGTTAAATTATGCAAACAACCCAAATGTTCATCAGCAGATGGATGGATTACAAAATTATGGTATAGAAACATACTAAACTTCTACCCTGCAATAAAGAAGAACAAAATTATTTCATTTGCAGGAAAATGGATGGATGTGGAAAGAATTATCTTAAGTTAAATTAGCCAGTCATAGAAAGTGAAGGGTCATATGTTTTGTCTCATATGTGAAAACTAGTGTGGTACTAGGATATAAGAGAGACTTTAGATAATGGAGTAGAAACTCCAATGCAGCCAGAAAGGTTGTCTAGGGAAAGAAGAGGGAGAATTAATGAAGGAATCATTTTTACTGATATTCTGTACATATGGGAGAATACCAATGTCAATCTCACTACATGGAATGATGAAAGAAAATGTAAAAGAAACTGTAAGAGGAATGGAACTTTTAGAATCACCTCTGTAGACATAAATGGAGGGGAAATAATTATAAATATAAAAGTAAATAATTTTAAAATATCTTAACACAGCAATAAATACATTCAAAAACACAATGAAGTTAAAACTTTAAAACCAGGGGAGGAAAGACATCTAATACTTGATGTTTCAAAAAAATATTATCCGTTTAAAAGAGAATTTTATGCAATATTCTTTCAGACCAACCTTTGGCTTTTAAGAAATCTGAAAAGTAGTCAAAGCTTTGTAACTATGTAGGTCATTGTACTAAAAAAAAAGACCACTAATAAAAGTATTTAAAGAATACTTTTAAAGGCCCGGGATGGTGGCATTTAGCCTGTAATTCTAATACATGTGTGGTTGAGACATAAAAAATTTAGGTTTCATCCAACCTCAATAGTGTGGCAAGACTCTCAGGAACCTAGGAATATGTGTTTCAAAACAAAAAATAAAATAAAGCAAAGGGTATAGCTTGAAGGTACAATATTCCTGAGTTCAATCCCAAACAACCTCCCCACACACAGAAAGAAGCCTATAAAAACAACATGAGAAAAATAAATTCTCATGCTCAATAGGAAGGGAATAGGGTGGAGATTGGGTAAGGACTAATTGGGTAATGTGTGCATGTATGTCTCCACAAGTCTTTTATCCCATTAAGATGTATGACAACAATGTACCAATTTATAAACTTAAAAAAGAGTAAAAAATGACTTTGCTTGATAAATCATAAAAGCCAGAAGTCAGTAAGATTCCAAATTCAAAATATAGAAGAAAAATATAAATAAGCAAAACCCTTAGAACAATTATAGACAAACTGAAGTTGCAAATTTATCACTACCCTATTGAGTTTACAAGAAATATGAGATTTTAAGATAAACAAAGGACATTAGACAGTAGCTCATAGTCACATAAAGAACCACTGTAAATGTAGCTAAATAGATAAAGTATTTTATGAAGAAAACAATTTTATTTATATAGTTTCTCTTATTTGATAAAAAGCAACAGGGGTGGGAATTGAAGAAAGACTAAATGAGTGATTTATGCACGTATGCCTCTATCATTTTCTACACCATTAAGATGTTGATTACAATGGACCAATAAAAGAGAGAACAATTATGACATTTTGATGTTCCTTGATTGTATAAATAGGTAATTAGTGTGGAAAATAATAGTAAAAAGAATAATGGGAGGGGAAAAGAGGAAAATTTCCTAATGTGTATGATGTACATTCATAATCATATCAAAGTCAATTATTAAGTCAAACATGAGAAAGAATGAGGAGGGAGGGAATGGGGTGGGAACTGGGTCAGGACTAATTGAGTGATGTGTGCATGTATGCTTCTACCATCTTGTTCTCCATTAAGATGTACAACTACAACGCACCAATTAAAATTTTTAAAAAGATAAATAAGTTTGTATTCTATTAAAAGTAATTTATAATTAATCCAAACTTGATAGCATTAAAATAATTGTAATGCTCCATAAAGTCATTAAAAATTAACTTAAGAGTTACATGCCTTCATCTTTTTGTAAAATATTTATGATAAATAATAGAAGTAATTATATCTACTTATCAGATAGCATTTTGAAAAATTTTTTAAAAGTAGTAGCCAGGCGTGGTGGCACACGCTTGTAATCCCCACGCTTGGGAGGCGGAGACTGGAGGATCGCGCAGGATCGAAGCCAGCCCCTCCGGCTGGCTTAGGAGACCCTGTTTCCAAATAAAAAAAAATGTAAAAATAGGTATGGGAGTGTAGCTCAGAGATAGAAGGCTTTCCAGGAACCCCAGTAGTACCAAAAAAAAAAAAAAGTTTAATCTTCTGGACACTCAAATTCTATTTCTCTGGATTATATTTCAGATATTTCTTGCTAATTAAATTAAATTACTTTAAAATCTTCGTTTCTAGGTGTCTTTTGCTATTTCTTAAAATAAGTCAATTCAGCAATGTTGGAATAAATATGATGCTCTTGTTTTATCAAAATTAACTATCAAAATATTAAAATTATTTTAGCATGACATTTAGATAAAATTTAAAACTATTTTACTTATTACATGAAAAAGCATCATTTTACTTTGAAAAGTAGAGGGTGTAGTTTTAGTAAACAATGTTTCTCTGAACTTTTTTTTTTACTATATGCATGTTTCCATGGAAATTATAAAGATTGTAATCCATATGGTTTTGCTTACTTTTTGCAAACAATTTAATAAGATCAAGGAGAGATATTTTTTCTACAACTTTTGTTTTATAACCATGTAAAAATTTGGAGGGAAATATATCACATCAGAATCTAAGGATTTCACTTTGAAAAATACTTTTCTCTTAAAGTGATACAAATCCTAATGAAGAGAGTCAAATGTCTGTCTTTATAAGAGGTTTATTACTGATTTTTCAGTTCATTATCTTCCTAATTTCCCCATTTATAAATCGGAGACATATGATTAACTCTCTGGAGCTATTTAAAGTATCACCCGTGTGTGGTGCATCAAATGCATTGAGGACACATAAGATCATTCAGCTGCTTTAATGAGTGGTGATGAGTTTCTCCTTGCTCAAGAAAGTAGAGCAAAACATTTGAAACCAGAAAATGAAAATGCATGTCAACTTTACAAGAAGCAAAGTATATTTTGTCTGTCTTTAGTTGCTTTTTTGTTATATTTTACTAATATAATAATCTCCACTTGAAGAAAACACATAATGGTATATTTTGTCAGAATTAAGTGTAACAGAGTTAATTACATAAGTCTTCTGAATTTAGTAAATGCCAACATATAATATGAAATACTGGTCATTTAAAAAGCATTATGTACATAGCATTTTCATGAACATTGTAAAAAGCATTGCATATACCACTAATTTCACTCTCATTGTGAATATTGAGTTAGATAATGTATGTGCAGTACTTGTATGCACATGCAAGGCTTTAGTTAGTACTCAGTAAAAGATTGTAAGTACTGCAAAAGAGCAAATAAAAAAATCTAAGTAAATTATATCAGTGATTTTATTTTCTTCAACAGATAACGTACTTATTAATACAATCACTCATTTAATGAGTATCAATATTTTATGCACTCAAAGTACTTGTTAAATAAACCACATGTGCATATGCATTCTTACATTCATTTTTATTAATGATAATACATTCAATATATTTTTGTTTCAGTAACTGTGCTTGGTGCTAATAGAAAAATGATAACTACGATTTAGCTCTATCATTTTCATTCATTAGGGTTCATGCAAGTTAACCAATTACAGTAAATTAAATAAACATCAGGAGAGCTTAGTGGTAATTGTTTATGTGTGCATATGCACTGGTTTTGTTCAAGGATCTAAATTTGAAAACTGTTCCAGAAGTTATTAGCTACTTGACCTTTCTGAAGGCTTAGTTTCTACTGCAGTCATTGCTTGATAAATGTCATCAGAAACTGCTCTAATAGAGACAAATCTAGTGTCTAGGGAATAGGAAAAAGAAATTTGCTTGAAAGGACAGTGAACGCTTTCTTTGGAGTTTGGCATTTGAACTGACTTATCAAAGACAAGTGTGTTTGTTGGATCCAACAGCGAATTGTTGGCATTTAAATCACATGTAAGTGAATTTAGTCATAAATTACAAATATTTCTAAACAATTATAAATGGTGAAGATAGGAAATCATATGTGATTGGGTTAGAAAAGTAGAAACTTTTTGAACCAAGGAGCATGTTGCAAGAGGAAATTGCAGTGTCAGAGAAAATCATAATGGTACCATTTAGATTCAGTAAAGATATTGATATTTAATTTAGGTGTGCTTTGGGATCGAGGGAGAGCAAAGAATTAAAAAATTACTGCATAATATAAAAATGGTTACTGTGAAATTAGGCAGAGATAATGAGTTCGGAAAATCATGAAAGTCTTCTGAAAAAAATAATTATATGTATGGAACAAAGAAAGTACTTAAAGTCTAGAATATTGAATATTTTTCTATTTCTAGGAATATCTTTATGATCACGTTAGAAATACACAGAGAAAATGATTGGCAGAAATATTAGTAAATTTAAACTTTGCACGAGTTAATTTTTTTTTTTTTTTTTTTTTTTTTGGTGGCACTGGGGTTCCTGGAAGCCCTTCTACCTCCGTGCTATACTCCCAGACCTATTTTATACTTTTTTAAATTTGGAAACAGGGTCTCTTAAGCCAGGCTTAAGAAGGGCTGGCTTCGAACCTGCGTGATCCTCCTGTCTCCGCCTCCCAAGAGCGGGGATTACAAGCGTCCGCCACCACGCCCGGCGTTAATAGTGTTTTGAAAAGATCTAGGGAATTGCAATTAGAGTTGAGAAGAGAATTAAACAGGTGAATAAGATTTAGATGAGGTGATGGCATTTGCAGGTACTCTCAGGAACTCTGGAGGCCGAATCAGAAGGATGTCTTGAGCCAATAATTCTCTTGCGTAGCCTGAGAAACATCCTTCCTTAGTAAATTATGACTGTTATTACATACTCAGAAATTATACTATTTATGATCCTCCTATGAAAGTAATTATAACAATGTTATAGTAATTTTGATATAACTATATCATCATTAATATACAACAATAAATAAATGACATAAAAGTTTAAGATAGCCAAACTATTCTAAAATTTTCAAGTTGAAAAATTCTAACAATAGTCACAATATTTGAAGAAAATATTTTTCTTTTTCTTTTTCTTAGTGAATACTGGATTCATGCTAACTATACCTTTCAGAAATAGACTGATTCACAGACACAATACAAATAACTTCTTATTTTATTAACTACTGTTAAGTACAAGTACTTTATGGTTTAGGAGTTTAAATAATTTTTTTCTAATGGTCAAATATTCTTTTGGATTCTGCCACTAGTTTTCTTAATATGTGTTAATAGCAACAAAATTACTATAAATAATAGTAATGTTACTACCATTAGTAGCAATTAGTTATTAGCAATTAGTAATTAGCAATTAGTTACAATTAGTAACTAATAGTAGCATAATTACTATTAATAATTTATAGTAATATTAATAGTAGTAAAATAATGGGATTCATTATGATGTTTCCATACACACATACAGCATACATTGATTTTACCCATTCACCTTTCTCTTTTTCTTCCTGGGCCCTAGTAATCCCTCCTCTACTTTCAGGCTGATTCTTTTTATGGTCATGTACATCCATGAGAGAAAACAAGTGATACTTGCTTTTCTTGGGTAACTTACTTTGCTAAAATGATATTCTTCAATATTATTCATTTTGCTGTAAATTATATATTTTTGTGTATGGTACTGGGAATGAAACCTATGGGCATTTAATCTCTAAGTTATACATCCATCTCTATTTTATACATTTATTTTGAGACAAGATCTCACCAGTTTATGGAGGCTGGTCATGAACCTGCTGCAATCCTAATGTTTCTGCTTCCAAGTACTGAGTTTACAAGCATGCACTGCCATGCCCATCTAAATGACAGTATTTAATTTTTCTTTATGGCTAAAAATTCCTATCCTCATTTTGTATATGTACCATGTTTTTATCCATCCACTTGTTGATGGGCCCCTGTGCTAATTAGTTATTGTGAACAGCGCTTCAATAACCATAAGCACACAGGTACACAGCTATCTCTTCTGCATTCTGAGTTCATTTCCTTGGGATATGCACACAGGAATGGAATAGAGTGGGAATGCTCTAGCAGATCAGTAGGTATAGTGTACACAACAGAGGGTATAGGCTGCATGTCTTATAAGTAGTTTCTACAGGGGGAGTAGTGGTCCCTTTAAGGTGATGGAGATTTTCTAAGGCATTGTCGAGGCTCTGTTACTTGTAAGAATTTCTAATACTAGCTAAAACATTAGAGGCAATGGGACTAAAACACTTGTGTTCTGAGGAGACAATGGTGTCATCCAGGCATCTCTTGGGAAAAGGTAGGAGGAGGAATTACATCAACTCTGTGATACTAACATTCAATCTTCTTAGAGTGGTAAATTACAGGCACCAAAGCTTCTCCTGAAGATCTTCTGATTCCAGTGTACCCCTGGAGCAGAGTGCCTCAGAGTTGCTTTGGAAGAGTGGAAGCATAGTATAGAATTCTTTCCAACTATTACTAATTATAAATGTCCAAGTGTAGCCCCAGGGAGAGGAATGACAGAAACTGCACTGGAAGTTGCCCTGAGTCATTTACAACTCTCCTGTGACTGGCCATGCCCTTGGTCAGGGAGGGCAGGCTCCCAGATATTTGATGCCCTGATTTTTAAGGGAAGCACTGTACATGCTCAGCATCAAAATACCACCCACTACAGGATAGTGTTCTTATTGGATTTGTGTTGGAATTACTATACCCAGTCAAGTTTTGATCGGGAGGTAGCTACCTGCTGAGCCAGTGCAGCAAAATGTCCATGGTGTTTCATAGATGAAAATATCTATGCAGGGGTTTCTGACACCTAATATAGTCATCAAATTCAGATATTTTCTCCCTTCTCTATATGGTCCTGACTACAGCAACTGAGAGTTTTTCTGGGAGATGATATGAAACCTCCTTTTTTGAAGCCAGGCTACTAGGCAGATTTCAGGATACTTATCAGTTAGGCTGCAAACCCTTAACAGTTGAGAATCTTTCCAAAAGTGGTATTGAAAATTAGTGAAACCACTTTGGAAAACAGTTTGGAGGATCCACAGAAAAAATGGGAAGAAACTTACCATATGATACAGCAATATCTCTTCTGAGTATCTACCCAAAAGAATGGAAACCAAACTACAAAATGAATGCATGTGTCTATGTTCATAGGTGCACAATTCATATTTGCCAAACAATGGAACCAGCCCATCAACAGATGAATGGATTACAAAACTAAGGGATATGAACACAATGGAATTTTACTCAGCCATAAAAAAAACACAATTACATCATTTACAGGGAAATTTTAGAAAATGGAGGACATTATGCTGTTAGATTAGTCAGTCACAAAAATTAAGAAATTGGATGTTCTCCCTATTATGTGAAAACTAGAAAGAAAATGCATAACAGGAGGAACTCTAGATAAAGAAGGATAGCTATAGATGAGCAAATAAGGCAACCTGAGAAAATGGGTGGGGGAAAGTGAAAAATTCTCTAATGTTTATGATGTATGTTAATAAATATATGAAAGTCAATCACTAAGCCAAATATAAGAAGGAAGAAGGGGAGGAAATCACAATACCTAACTTTAAATTATACTACAATGGGGCAGGAATTGGGTAAGGGCTAACTGGGTGACTTGTGCATGTTTGCTTCCACCATCCTGTACTATTTTAAGAAATATGACTACAATGCACCAATAAAAAGTGAAAAAATAAAATAATAAAATAAAAATGTTGGCGGAATTGGTTAACCATATGCAGAAAAATGAAAATATACTCCACTTTCTCACCCTGAAAGAGTCAATTCAAGATGGATAAAAGACTCTCCCTTGAAAAGGAACCAATAGACTTCTCAGTTGTGGACCTTGGCTTAAAGATGTTCATTTATTTAATGAGCTAATAATATCTAATTATGTCCTGAAGATCACAGTTTCATACTCCTATTAAACACTAAATTTTTGTGAATATGAATAAAAGAAAATACATCTCATGGTTCTGGTGCCGCAGGGGAGATTTCTAAATCACTGACACTGAAAGAATTTAGCTTTTCTCCTTTGATTGCCAAATGGTCGCTAGCGCCAGTCAGTCCAAATCAGAGCTGGCAGTCTCTCTGGAGAGCGTGCTCAGGTAAGCCTAACCATGTGGAGAAGCATGGGATGGCTTTTACGTACTCTGAAAACAGTGAACCTGAGAGAATGAAGCACCTGTGTTATGTGTAGTGGATGCTGTGTCTCCTACACGTAAGGAATGTGTCCCCAAGTGACCAGCCAAACCATCCCAGAACCTTTAAAGTAGCAGCACCAATAAAGAATTCCATTGAAACTAGTCTGGGACAGATATTAATTGCATTCTGATTTTTTTAGACTAGCTAGTTTCTATTCAATATTTAAATTTGCACATAATGAAATACAGTGATGAACTTTAAAAATACATAAGTAAAAATCAGAAAATTATTAGTAGTCAAAACTTTTATTATTGCTTTTATATACAAACAAGCCTAGAAATGGTCTCTTCCCAACAAAAAACACATCCTGTGTCATGCTTAGGGCAGGTTGTTGGGCCTCTTTCTCTTCTGACAATAGAACTGTTCCAGGAAATCATTTCTTTTTGGAGAACCCCAGTCATGATAAAGAGTCTTGAATCTCTAAATTTTATTGGTTGATTATTACCATCACACTAATAGTCTCCATTTTCCACAGAATAAAACCGTAACGACTGCAGGTCATTTTTTAATTCAATTTCTATGCCCGGCATCTGACGGGGACCAGCCCATCAGCGGTGGGGCTGAAAAGATGATGAGTGCCCACAGCCGGAACAGCAACACATGGTGCCGGGAGTCTTGTCAAGCAGGAACTCGTTTATTTTTCTCAGGCAACCAAATTTAAAGCAAATAACTGCAAGGGGGATTTCCAACAGGAAACTATTCTAACCTATCATGCTAAAGGTCACTCTTGCATGCACAAAGCACATAACTTGCAGCCAATCATTATCCAATGCACGAGGGGTTCAGGAGCAGGAAAACATTATATTAGCCAAAAGGCTCAACATTACCGAATTGGGTTAGCAGGGGAAAGGAAGTAGTTACGCCCTCCCTATATCTGCTCAGAGCTATTTTGGGCCACATGTTGCATTTTCATTGCGGAAGTTCTTGTGGTTTCAGGCTGCGGTTGTGCAGACCCCAACAGGCATCTACAATTAGAAGAACAGAAGGGGCGGTTAGGGTAGTTCCGCTTCCAGGGGAACAGGTGTCTCTCTCCACGTGGAATTGGGCAGCATTATGGAGAGACGGTTTACTTGTGTGTCTGACTGTGGGAAACTGAGCTTAGCTTTGTATTTGGGGGACAACTTACTTTGGGAATTTCATAGGATAACAGAAATTCTGACACGGGAACTTTGAGAAGACGTGAGAGCAGCCCCATCACCTTCTGAACTGTCATGGAGCCTATCAAGGAAAAAGAAAAACACATCAGTTTTCTCAGAGGACAGCTGCCTGTAAACCCGGTTTCTGAGACAAGAGCACCTTGAGCTGGTGGCTGGCTGTCCTGTGCCGTGCAAGTCTACCCAAGCAGAGAAGCAGGTGTGCGAGTCTCCACCTCTCCTTTCAATCCCCTGAGAGACTGGGAAGTGGAGCCAGAGTTTGACCCAAGTGCCCTTGACCATGAGTTTCACACTGTTTTAGTAGCATTTCATATGCTTCCTTAATCGGATAAACCAGAAATAATATTCTCAGCACAGAGGAGGAGGTAGGAGTGAACTCGCTAGGTTTCATTTCAAGCCTTTGTGATAATTTCTTCATGAGCTATTTTAAGACCCTGGAGCGGGGCTCAGGGGCATCTCCGCCTCTCAGGTCTCAGCATCTTCCCGGCTGGAAAAGAAGAGTGTGCGCTAAGAGGTGGGGAGGGCCCCCAGCGCTGCCCGCTTTGTTGTCACCTGCGCCCTAACCGCGCTAGTGACCGCCAAGCCCGAGTGAGGCTGGAACGAGCTAATGCTTTGGACTGTGCAGAACACGCTGGGAACTTCTGTCCAAAGACGGGTTGCGGTAAATAGTGAATATTTTGATTATGAAAATGATAGTTTCTTTGAAGCTTTAGTAGAGGTACAGCAATAGTGTGGTTTTCCCACAAATATGATGTAGTAAAATATTTTTTCTATCAAGAATCATTTTTGTAAAAGCTGTGGGTTTTTTTTTTTTTTTTTTCCTTTGGTGGTACTGGGGGTGGAACCCAGAGGCTTTCTACCTCCGGGCTATACTCCCAGACCTTTTTTATATTTCATTTGGAAACAGGGTCTCACTAAGTTGCTGAGAGCCCCACTAAGTAGCTGAGGCTGGCTTCGAACTGGTGTGATCCTCCTGTCTCAGACTCCCAAGCGCGGGGATTACAAGCCTTTGCCACCACGCCAGGCAAGCTGTGTGGTTTTATGCAACTTGTGATAATAAACGTGATCTTTATTTTAGAATTAAAAAAAAAAGATGGATCAAAGACTTTAAAATTAGACAAGAGATCTTGAGACTTCCTGAAGAGGGCATAGATCCAGTACTGCAACACATAGGCACAAATAAAAACTTCCTCAAAAAGACCCCAAAGGCACAAGAAACTAAAAGTCAGATCAATAAATGAGATTACATGAAACTGAAGGTCTTCTGTACAGCAAAGGAAACTATCAAGAACCCCAACAGAAGCTAACAAAATGAGAAAAAAATTTTGCCACCTACTCCTCCAAAGAGGGCTGATATCTAGAATATACAAAGATTTCAAGAAACTTAGTACTAACAAAATAAATAACCCAATCAAAAAATGGGCAGGTGAACTAAATAGACATTTCACAAAAAAGAAATACAAATAGACAATAAATGTATAAAATTGCTCAACATCTTTAGCAATTAGAAAAATGGAAATCAAACTATTTTCTATAACTATTTTTTCCATTGGGGCTAAGAGAAACAAGTAGTGAGACAAACTAGAAAACATATAATTTTGATATAGTTAAGCCAATTACAAAAATGGAATAAACTACAGCGAATAAAATAAAACATTTGAAATGCTATCATACAGAAACTTGTCCCCAGATTAAATTAAGTGTAAACTATCTGCTGGGACTTATTCTAGGTTTTTTTCCTCATGTTTTATGCCAGGAAAGGAAAGGCTGTTAATGTTAGACTCATCTCAGTTTTACACTTTCATTGTCTTACTTACATTCCTTTTACAAACTCATTTCTTCCAAAGTTGTACTGTTTACCAGAAACATTATTTTATTTGGGGGTAGGGTAATTTTAGCACAAATGATAAATTCTGTTTACTCACAAAAATTAGGAAATCAATGATCAGATTGATTAAAAAAAAGTGTTTCTTTTCTTTTCTTTTCTTTCTTTCTTTTTTTTTTTTGTGGGTCTGGGGATGGAACCTAGGAGCATTCAAACTCCAAGCTACACCCCCTGCCCTATTTTTTATTCTTTATTTTAAAACAGGGTCACACCAAGTTGCAGAGGGCCTCACTAAGAAGCTGAGGCTGTCCGCGAACAGAACAGCGGTCCTCTGGTCTTTGTCTCCTGAATGCTGGAATTACAAATATGTGCCACCCAGCCCGGCTTCTTTAAAAAAAAAAAAAATTAAATGAGTGATACATAAAAATCAAGAAAAACAAATAAAAATTAAAGTCATTTTCTAAAAAAATTAAATGTGTAGATGAAGTAAACAGGAGAAAATTCTTATAAAAATCTTTGAAAAAATTTATTATATAAAGCAAATATTTAAATTGTTACTAATTGCTGCATTTAGAGCAAATAGTAATACAAAGTTATCACTTTTGATTTAAGCTGATGACTATCATATTGTCATAAAATAATGTTTTTAGATTTATTAAATTAAACTAATGGAAGTTGACTTTTATTATTGTTATAAACCATCAAAACTTGGCCATATCATAAGGTTCAACCAAAAACTGTGAATTTAATTCAGTAATTCACATGCAGATATATGGGATGTGGTTATATGGAAGCTGGACATTTTTGCTGTTTGATTTCACAATTATTTATGCTTATAGAAGTATAAATGCATATATATAAATAATGAATATGTGTGTGTTTATATATAGTGTATGAGATTATATGTAATTTATACACATAAATCTATCTTTTAACTTTAAATCTAATAGCCTGTCAAAATGTCCTCTAATACTAAAAATTTCTAGAATTGATTTTCAAAGTTAAGAAATTATACTTGCCTTTTAATATAATGTACTATAACATATTATAATGTATAATTATATATAAAAGTATAATATATAGTTTGTATAATATAGGATAATGATATATATTATAGTATATGTAGTATTTTATAACATACAGTACATATGCTATATGTTACTATAATATTATATATTACTATGTTACTATTATTATAGTATATAGTACTAAATATTAATATATTAATATATATTATGGGTATGCATGTATTACTATATGATGGTTAATAATATATATTTGTAATATATATTATATATTATATATTATATATTATATATTATATATTAATATACTATATATACATATTAAGTATACTATAACCTGTACCATGCATATTATCTATGAAATTGCTGAGTGAACATACAAGCATGGGAAAAGGACTTACAGAGAAAACGTTGATAAGAAGGAAAAGCCACATATTCTTTTCCTGTCAATTTCATAGGCCAGAGTTCATATTCTAAGCTAAGGTGCAGAGGTTTTTTTTGTGTGTGTGTGTGGTACTGGGGTCCTTGGAAGCCCTTCTACCTCCAGGCTACACTCCCAGATCTATTTTATATTTTTATTTGGAAACAGGGTCTCTTAAGCCAGCACGGCTGGCTTCAAACCTGTGCTATCCTCCGTCTCCCAAGCCTGGGGATTACAAGTGTGTGCCACCATGCCTGGTGTCAGAGTTGCTTTTTAATGAAAATTGCATATCTAAAATTGAAACTGAGATTCTAAATTTTAATTTCTAAGATACAGTGTTTTACTGCACTATCAAATATCACTATATATACTTACAAGTTAAATAAGTAAGAATCCATGGATGGATACTGAGGCAAACATTAAATTGTTAAGAAAGTAAAGAGACAGCTTTCTAAAAAGTAGTAAATGATGGCTTAAATTTTTATAGTCTGTTGTCTGAGAAGCCAATTAAAGTAATTTTTAAAAGAAAACATTTTATTCTTTTTGAACTACAAAATCTTCTCAATTTCAATTATTTTGTACGATATTGTGTTCTCTGTTAAAATCAATTAAGTTAAAATCAAATGGTAAAAGAGTTTTTATCATTTTCAGACATTTTATCATATAATTCTACTTAAGGTAGAAGGATATATATATATATACATGTATATCCTTATATATCTTTATATTACATAAAGTTATATACATTTGTGTATATATATTAATTTGTGAATAAAGCTTTGTAGTAAGTACTTAATCTATATTATTATAAATACTACTTGTTATAAAATTACAAATAGGACACTATTTGTAATTAAAGTAAAATCAATCAGACTCCATAACACAGACAGACATTCAGTACCTTTTGTATTGCAATATGTTGGCCATTGTTTTAAGCAACAATCACTATGCAAAAATTACTGAGACAGATTGTGTCAAGTTATTCAAGGAACAGATGTGTAGTTTTTATGGTTTTCCCCAAAGCAGTATGCACATTATGATTTCAAGAGTTCGTACACTGAAACAATCATAAAGATGTCAAACTATGTTTCATTGCCCCAGTCTTTTTTTTAAAAGGTATGGTAGAAATTTGTCCTGTTAGTCACATAGCGTGTTTTGAGCTCCTCTTATTTATGTTTGAAAAAATTCTCCTATTGTTACTTATTTCTCAGCGTGGTAAAAGTCGGAAATATACTTTCTTAGCCTTTTTTTTTTTTCAACTGAAATGTGTTACAATGATTATTTTTCCCAAACTGTCAATATTGGAAAAAACAGACATCAAGCATCATACACATCCATGTCTGTCAAGAGTCACAGCAGAGCCACCCAAACTTCAGGGACAATAATTAAAAAATGTTTCTGGACTCCTGTGACAACATCAGCTACATAAGCTCTAGTGATGTGCCCAGTGCAAATACTTTAAGGATTCTCACTAGAACACACTTATATTGTGTAGGGTACATGTGTAAAGATGGCGCCGGACAGGAGAGTCCAAGGAGGGGCCAGAAAGGGCCTAATATTTCCTGGCCTTTCTTGATTGGAAGGAAAGTGTCGTCACACACGTGATCAGTGCATGCACAATACATGATCGCAGTAAAAGTAATGGATAGAAGTCTGCGTGATAAATGTGACCTTTAGGCTGATTGGCCCAGCTACTCCCCTGTTGGGAACCCCCTTTTATGGTTTAATGCTTTATAAGAATGCTCGCTACTACAATAAACGAGTTCCTGCTTTGACTTGGCTCCCTGTCACGTCTGATTGTCTCCGGGAGTGGAGGTTTGGGAACGGGCGGACAGCACACTCACCTTTCTCCGGACCCCTGCCACCTCAACCTTTGGGGTGGTGGGCATGACCCCCCAACAATATTGGGATATTTGGCCATGTATTGTAGTTTTTGCTCTGACTTCATGATCCATACAAAGATCTAAGGATCTTTCAGTCAACTTTACTGTACTCTAATTAGTTTCTTTTTATTTCTTTATTATTATGTGAACATGATCTATCAGAAATTAAAGCTAGATATGTTAGAAAACAATGGAACTCTAAAGAAATGTAAATATAGATTAAATATCTAAACTGATTGTGTTACTAAGATGGAAAGATCTTGTTTATATCAAAAAATGAGATTCTGAATTTCCCTTGAAGACGGTAGCAAAAGTGATTTTAGTTTTCTCTACAGTTAATAATATGATGTATTTATGCCTACAGTTCCCAGAAATACGGCATTGTCATACGATGTACAGGTTCTGTAGAATAGGCCAATTGCTTTCACTTGAGCTGCAGCATCAGAGAAAAATAATGAGCACCTCTCTGATTCCTCAACTTATGGGATGATCAGATCAATAGAAGTTGTTTAAGGATGTACTGCAAGAATTTATCTCTGAGTCACTGTAGGTCTAAAGTAGTCAAAATCCACATTTAAAGATGACAGAATTTTAATGCTGCCTAAATTGTTAGCTTAAACAAATCTTTTATCTGAATTTCAGAAAATTACTATTAAAGTGTGAGACTCTGAGAATAAAAGTAGGGTAGTATGAGAGGTAAAGATTAGCTGGAGAGAGCAAATCCCAAATCCTACTGTATGCTTCCAGTTATAGTTAGTCTTCTTCCTCTCTCTCTTTGGTGTCTGTTTCTATCTTGTTTTAATGCTTTATAATAAACCTTCCAAGGTAAATAAAATTTGAGCCCTGCTTGTTGTACATCAGTCTATATCCTGGTCTTACAATTCTTTGTCTCCAGTTTTACATGCATGTTGGTCCTTGATGGTTTGGGAGTAAAGTGGAGCAACTTGAAATAGAGTTTGCTTTATAAACCCTATTTCAAAAAGTATTTTGCTAAAAGACATTTCCAAATTTGTAGAAATTATGTGGGAAGAGATTTTGAAAATATCAAATCTATAAGAACATTCCATCATATTTATATGCATGTACCTGAAAATGAATTGGAGCTCAGTGTATTAGTTTAAATGTGGATAAAAGTTTTCCATTAAAAAAACAAAAAACAATAATTCTAAACTTTGCAGACAATATGATCTCTTATAATTACTTAGCATTGTAGTCAGAAAAGAGACCTAGAGATTAGATCATGAATACACCTATGTTCCAGTTAAACTATTTATAAAAACAGTGAGCTGGCTGAAGACTGTACTTTGATAACAACTGTGCTAGCTCAAAGGCACTAAATAAATAATTATAAAATACATTGTAGAATTATATATCTGCTCCAGAATAAACTAAAGCTAACTAAATTTGAAATTAAAAGCAATCCATAAGAATGAATTCAGACACTTAGGAAGAATTAATTACAGATTACCCAAAAACACTAAGCTAACCACTCCAGCCCTGCAGTTATGGTGGATATGTAACTGGACAGAGGGAGTTCTGTATGTCAAAACTTTGATGATAGTCAAGACGTGAACCATTACCATGGTCTCTTGAGTAGGTATCAGACTTAAATTATTATATAATCCTAAAGTTTCTTGAATAAAATTTCTCAAATTAGGGCCACTATTACTAGAAAAGATCATGTAAATATAATGCTAGAATTAGAAGCATATGCTATAAATCTTCCTTCTAGTTTTTACCAAAGTTTTTATAACTAATTGTCAGAGTAACTATATGAAAGAGATCTAGAAGTAACTATTAAAATTAATTATTAGGCCTTCTATCTAGCTAACACAAATATATGATAACCTAATATGAACTGTAAGTCAATGTAGATGTTTACCAAGGGGCAGATAATATAATTTTAACCAAATATAATTTAAGGTGTATTTGCCTGAACCCTGAACACCATCTCTGCCCATTTATCCAGTTTCTGTATGTAAAGTTAAAATTATTTTGCTTTGCAACTTATAGAATATACAAATTATGTCTCTAATTCATTCTTAAATAGATTCAAGTGGAACCCCTGCAATTGATTTTTCCCGCCAAAATAGTATATCAAAGCTCTTTCTGAATGTCATAGAAAATTGTAGTATTTGATGACACTATAAAAACTTGTGAAAGATAATATATCCTTTGTCATTTTGAGTACCCTTGCAAAAGACAAACATACATGAGTTGAGAGCATTTTTACAAAATGTGTTTAGATCGTATATTTGAGTAAGTGAAACTTGAGCCAGTGTACCTAGCACATGATACACAGCTATTGATCAAACAGTTATTTGATTTTTCTACATTTAAATAATTAAAATATTAAAAGCATGTGTTTTCATAGTCTAATAACCTTGCAATATAACCACAGAAATAAAAATTCACTGTGTCATTTTTTCAAACCATTATATATTTTGATTCTATAAACTTTTCTCATGGTCTTTTGTTGTGATTGCATTAAACTAATAAAATAAGACTATTATATAGTAGGTTATTATATGTTTTAAAAAGGCCTATGGAAACAAAAACTTATGATTATATTAACCTTCTTTAGGTATGTCCATTCTGGGATGTTTGGGGATAGCCATTTTAAATTTAAATAAATATTGCTTTTATAGTTTCTATCACTAGCAACCACCACCACAACAGTGAAGCCATTTCTTTATGGACCTCTTTGGACATTTAAAAGAGGATAAAACACATTGGAACACAATGCTAAAGTCTATTTTCTGAGAGAAACAAAAATCTTTCACATTTGAAAGAACTCAAAAGCAAAGAAAGCCAGGCCAACAAATTAAAATTTAAAAAATCAGATATTTCTGAGATATTGTCGCCGTGACACAGTAGATAAAAGAAAACTTTAGATTTCTGTCACAAATTGCAATTCTTCACATTAATTGTTTTCATAAAGTTTACATTTTAATGATACAGATGAATAATAATGATACGACATTTCCCTCTAAAGCATCATAGACTTAATATTTTATTTATTGTTCTTCTACAGAGAATATAATATATGCTTCATGAAGGCAGAATTTTGTTTTGTTTGAATTTTCTACTTGTTCATTACTATAACCCTAGAGCTTGTTGCAAAGTAAACATTTACAACTTCTTTGTTAAAATATTAATATTAAAAGGTTACAGAAAAAAACTAGTAGTTGCAGGATTATTAAAAAAATGAAGACATTTTCTTCACATACTATTGGTTTAAATAAAATTATTTAAACAACCAGGCATGGTGGCACACACTTGTAATCCCAGCATTTGGGAGGCTGAGATGGGAAGATCATGGTTCACGGACAGCCTCAGCTACTTAGTGAGGCCCTCCATAACTTAGTGAGACCCTGTTTCAAAAAATAAAAAATAAAACTAAGGCAGATGTTGTAGCTTGGAGACCGAATGCCCCTGGGTTCCATCCCCAGATCCACAAAAACCATTTAAAACATTTTACCTTTTAATTAGTATAGATTACTTATATAGAGTGGGAGTTTATTGTGGGGTCATCATAAAAATATATATAACAAAATTTGATTAGTTTTATTTTAGAAAATGTTATCTTGCCTTTCCCATCATCCCAGTAATTTCTTTTCTCTACCCAAATGGTCTTTTTTTTCTACTTTCATAGGATCCATTTTTTCTGAGAATGACATAACTTCATCTTTCTTTATGGCTTAATAAAATTTTATTCTGAGTAACTAGCACATTTTGTTTTCCATTCATCTCATTTCTCTGTTAGCAAACATCTATGATGATTTCATAATGTGGCTATGATGAATTATGTTGTGATAATCTGGGGATATATATATATATATATATATATATATATATATATATATATATATACTAGATTATTTTGGATAAAGACCAAGATGATATAGCTGACTCATAAGTTTAACTTTTAGTTTTATAAAAACCTCCTTAATGAATATCCAGACTGTATAAAGAACACAAAAAACTCAACAACAACAACAAAAACATATAATACATATAATGCATTCAATAAATGGGCACTTATTAACTAACATTGTCTTATCAAAATAAGTACAAATGTCCAACTACTGGATATAAAATTGTTCAACATCTTTGTCCATTAGAACAATTAAAATTAAAGCTAAATTAAGATTCCATTTCACTCCACTAAAAATTACACTCATCAGGAATACAAGTACCAGTAAACACTGGTGAGAGTCTGAAAAAAAAAAAAGGAAATTCTATAAACAGCAGGAGGGAATGCAAATCATACGGATTCTTGGGAAATCATCACGGAACTTCCTTAAAGGGAAGTGTGAAATAGAGATATTCCTTATGATGTACATTTATGAACGTATCAAAGTCAATCACTAAGCCAAGCATGAGGAGGGAGGGGAGAGGGAATGGAGTGGGAATTGGATAAGGGCTAATTGGGTGATGTGTGCATGTATGTCTCTAACATCTTGTACTCCATTAAGATGTATGATTACAGTGCACCAATAAAATATTACACTGGTTTCTCTTCAAATTGCATAAACAAGCCAGGCGTAGTGGCGTGTGCTTGTAATCCCCATGCTTGGGAGGCGAAGACAGGAGGATCGTGCAGGTTCAAAGCGAGCCTCGCTGGCTTAAGAGACTGTTTCCAAATAAAAATATAAAACATATATATGTCTAGGAGTGTAGCCTGGAGGTAGAAGGGTTTCCAGAAACCCCAATACCACCAAAAAAATTGCATGAACCAATAAAATATTAAAAGAACTTCCAATAAATGAGAGGCCAGTGAAGGCCAGTGGAAGGGGGTTAGATGAGGGAGGAGGTGGAGGGGAACAAGAAAAATAGATAAAGAAAATTATACTAAGAATCCTAGACCTTTAAATAAATGTGTCACTACAAATCTCACTATTATGTGTTAGAAAGGGTGGGATCTGGCGGGAAGCATGCCAATTTCTGTGTCCATGTATGCTTGTGTCACTTTGACCCTCGCTATGATGTATAATTACAATGCACCGATAAAAGTATTTTAAAAAGAGAAAGAAGCGTCTTGGATAAAGTGAAAAAAATGCTGAGTAAAATTTTATGTGTGTATTTCCCTTAAATTTGCAATCCATTTATTTTTTGATGGACACAGAAAGAGAAGAGTCATATGTTTTCTTTCATAGGAAGAAGCTATAGAGTAATTGAGATATAAGTGAGACTTTGGATAACAGAGAGAAACTCTAGTGTAGCAAGGGAGATGGTCTAGGAGAGGCTGAGAAGGAGAAGGGGGAAAACTGATGAAGAAAAATCTTCCATTGATATTATGTACATATATGAGATTAGTAATGCCAATTGCAATATCTTGTATGAGGAAGGGAGAAGTGGGGAAGGAGCTAAGGAAAACTCACCAAGTGCTGTGTGCAAGTATGTCACTATCAGTGTGAACTACATGATGATGTGAGACTGTGATGCACCAATAAAAATATAAAAGTAAAGTGAAGAAATGAGTCCAGTAAAAGTAGAGAAAAAGTATTCTAGGCAGTTCTAGGCAGACATAGTATTATTTAAAATGTTTCTGAAGTCAGATGAGGTCAGTGTATTTCAAAAAAGGTACAAAAAAAAAAAAACAACAAATCATGTGGTAAAATAAAGGAAAGAGATCGTGTTAAGAGAGTTTTAGAGAGATGGGTGGAACCTAGATTGTATAGACTGTTATAGGGCATTGTAAAGGATTTGAATATATTGCTAAGTAGAATAAGAAACACTTGATTTTAAATATGGTATTTATGTGGCCAGAATAACATTGTAAGATGTATTTTGGCTTCTGTGTAGAGAATAGACTTGGGTGAGTGTTAGTATCTTAAGAATCAGTCAGGATAAATTTGTTATAATATGATGAGCTGGTGACAACATACTTCAGATTGCTATTGGTGCTAACAGTGGGCTAGGCAGCTATCAGTAGCCCACTGTCAGTGGTACTGGTGGTATCTATATTGAGAAGTGTAATAGAGAATGCTTTTCTTGTAGTGACAGAATGATGGTGGTAGTAGTACGCTAGGGTGATCCGGTTTCCAGTGGGTATAATAATCATAGAAGTAGTAGTCGTAAGAGTGTTGATCATTTTCTCTACTTCCTTCTTTATAAAAAACGTGTGTGTATTTCCTAGGGTGGCTATAGAAATTAAGTTAATTAAAACATTAAAAAGATTAGAAATTCTCCAGAGCCAGGTGAGCACACAGTCTAACTTACATGGTTAGCCTTCCAGCTTCACATGATTTGTCCAGCAGTATCAAGTAAAATTCTCGTCTCCAGTAACAACGAATCATTTATCTTCTATCCAACAGGCTTTATTCTTTTTCTGAACATCACAATTTAAATGAATAATTCACCTTGCCGGGATATTCTATTTATTCATCTCCAACTATCTGATTAATATAGACTGTTCAAAGCATATTAAAATTTCTTATAATGTTGAAACTTTCACCATCCTTCAATAAGAATATCTTCACATAAATAAGCATCCATAAGATTGAAGTCTTCTTCAATCATTGTCATTTGAGTATTTGTTTCATTTTATAAATTAACAATGAAAAAATATATTGAGAATATAGCCATGATGCATGCATGGTATAATGCAAGGTACTTGTTATGGTTATATGCACATGTAATCTTGTAATTTGGGATTCATAAAAAAATGCATATCTGTATTTCCAAAAGTAGAAACTAAAAAGCCAAAGAAGTATTTGCACACTATCTTCAAAATTGCAAAAACATACAACCGAACAGAAATTAATTTACAAGCACTTTAATGTTCCCCTCTTTAGAGATTGTCAAATAACTTTTTTAATATTTAAGGCACAATACCTTTCCACCTTACAGATGTTGCTTAAAAAATATAATGAAAAGTAGAAAAAAGATGACAAGCATCTTTGTAGAACTGAAAGTATTTTCTATTATTTTAATCAAAGGGAAATCACTTAGTATATTATTTACATTTGTAATTTGTCTTTGTTAGAATGAATACAATTGTATGTGTATGTGTGTGATCAAGAGCAAATGTGCTAGTGTACATTTTCTTTTCAGTGAAAAAAATCATCAGATTCCTTCATTATGACAGGTAGAAAACTGTGGACTAGAAAGGCAAAGTAAACATAAAAGGCAAGTTCATATCAAGCAAATTTAAAATTGAAACAATTAATCAATAATGAGGTAATGAAATTTTAGATGAGTTGTGGGTTGATATGGATTTTGTCATGATAATGTCATCATGTATTACTGGGAACGTCTGCCATCTGCCTTATTCTGTATGGTAATATGTGACTTCATATATCTATATAATAACACAGTAAGTCTTGTAACTCAGAAGATCTTATCTATAGTCAAGTAAATACTCTAAAACAGTGACTGATTGGCGAGCATTAATTAAACTCTATATGATTTATAATCCTGTCTAACATTGTTAGGCATAATATCCCTAGGAAAATAACATGGAAAATATACTAATATTTCATTTTTACTTTTTGGTTCAGTTTCTGATTTAATGTAGAGATATTTTGAAATGTAATTTTTTAAATATATGCTTTCAAGAATGTCATGGCCCTTCAGTAATGAGATAGTTTTGCCTAGAAATGCTGAAGCAAGTGAAAGAATTATAGTAAAATTGAAAGGAAAAATACAGTAATATAAACCTAAGTCCAAACCCTATTTCAGCAACACGTGAGTGCTTGACCTTCAGTAAATTGTGTGACCTTAGACTCACATTCTTCCATCAAAAAAATTCATAAGGCTTCTGTTAAGAAGATATATGTAACATGGTTAGTTTGCAAACAACATGCAATAAATATTTAAACAAATTTTAGTTATCCATTTCTCCCTAGCTTTTGCATATTAGGGAAAGCATCCAATTTCTTCTTTCTTGTGACTGACTAATCTCACTTAGCATAATGTCCTCCAGTTCCATCCATTTCCCTGTAAATGATGTAATAGTGTTTTTCTTTATGGCTGAGTAAATTTCCATTGTATACATATCCCACAGTTTTGTAATCCATTCATCTGTTGATGGACATCTTGGCTGGTTCCATAGTTTGGCTATGGTGAATTATGCAGCTATGAACATAGATACACATGCATTAGTTTGGTAGTTTGGTTTTCTTTCTTTTGGGTAGATACCCAGAAGTGGTATTGCTGACCTTCACAAGTCTTTTACCCCATTAAGATGTTTGACTACAATGCACAGATATAAATAAATAAATAAATAAATAAATAAATAAATAAATTTAGTGACCCATTACTTAAATGCTAAAAGTAAAATTTTCTTGAAAATTGAGTGTGTTTTATGTGTAACTATCATCTACTCTATCAATAAAAAAGATAATTTATTGAAATATTATGGAATGTCTAAAAAGTATTAATTTCAAATAGAAATATAAAATGGTGGAACATATGTTTAGTTACATAAATTGAAAAGAAACATTCACTGGTTAAAGAACTCTGGGAAGACAACAATATTCAAGTATGGTTTATTGACAGGCTAAACATACCATACACAAATATCTTGCCACTGGTTTCCTATGACATGCATAGATAGTTGTCACTTCTCTCTGGAGTAATTCTCTTTTAGGTTCTGTGTTTAAGGTTTTTAATTTACTTGAAGGCAAAAGCATACTTTATTCTCTTCTCTCTTTCTCTCTCTTACTCTCTCTCTCTCTTTCATAATTATATATGTTCCAGAAGTCACAGAATAATATTTCATAGATAAATGCAAAAAGTTTGAAAAACCTAATAAATTATTTTAAAGTCCTATAATTGAATGAAGTATAATCAATAGATTAACTTTTATGTAAAATCATTCTATAGAAATGTTTAATGACAATTGATAAATTAGAAGATAAATGATGTTGTTAATATATGCTATTTTAATTTTGTTAACAATGTGAGTGTGTTTGGCTTAAATAAAAGTAGTATAGATGCACACTTATATACACATATACTTTTACATATATACACATACAAACATACCAAAGTACACCCCATATGTGTACAATATGTATGAAGTAGCCACACTTTATATTTACTTCACAAAGATGATTTGGAGAAAAAAAGAAAAAATATATACAATAAAATATTACCTTTTGTTAAATTTAATTTGAGAGACTGCCAGAAAATACATTTATTTTATATAATTATTATCAGTAAGATTCAGAGAGAAATTATTTTAAAATAAGAATATTTTCTCAGGCTAAAAGAATAAAGCTTATTTAGAGTATCAAGATCTATTATAATTTTCTTTACTTCAAATTGTTAATCTTTCTTACTAATTATTTATTCTTGCATTTATTTATGTATTTTCACCACTAAGTGCAGAATATCATAGCCAAAAACAGTACATGTGACAAATCACAAAAGGATATGTAAAAAATAAACCACAATTAAATCTCTGACTTAAAGTGTACAGAATGGCACTAAATATGTATTTATTCACATATTTTTGAGACTTAGTAGGCAAGAGATAAAGTAGATAATTTTCTCAAAAGAATTTCAATACACATTCCATGGGGGGGTGGGTAAGTGCATAACGGAGATGGCAATTAAATCCATTTCATACAAAGTGTGATATCATCTCACAGCTCCCTTAATAAAATAATATAGCCACATATTTTTTAAAAAACAAATGTGCAGCTGACAGCTACTTAGAATATAAAACATAAAACAGGATACACTGTACTTCAGAAATACGTCAAGAAATCACTTGCAGAAAAGGTCTTTACCACTCAAACACAAAGATGTATATTACCATGAGTGCAAACACTGTTAAAGTTGTGGATTCTGTCTTGATTGCATAGAAGGTTCTGATTTTATTTAATGGCCATGTTTGCTTATGCAGTCATTTGGTACTTGGCCTTTGTAATCATCCAAGACAGTTTAAATCAGAGCTCTGACCCCTTCAGTGGTCCTCTTGCTTGATCACTCGGACCTTTCCTCGGCTTCCAAGTGATTTCCAGGCACAGGATGCAGGTGGCAGAAAAACTTCCCTGCAGAAAGACTGACAAATTAATTTGTCAATAAATTGTCACATATATTTACAATCCTTGTATTTTACTAAAAACTCTAGATTTTTATATATTATACTTGTTCTTTGTAGTATTTATGCCCTTAGATAAAAAAAAATTTCTTCCACTAAAAATCTAAAGCATTTTAAGGGATGATATATTTCAATGTTCAGGATTCATAGGACACTTTTGTATGTTTTACAAATATAAAATGAGATAATATATGCACTTATGAACTGAGAAAAATGTATTTTATTATGATTATTTTGTTACTGAGATTTTATTTTAATGTTATTTCACATTAATGTATTATACGTTGAAGGTATTTGTTATTCCAACCTAATTTGCAAGTAAAAATTAAGAACTATGACACAGCAGTCCTATACAGATACATAATGCTTAGCCGGGCATATTGGTGTACACTTGTAATCCCGGCATTTGGAAGGTTGAGATAGGAGGATTTTAGGTTTGCGTCCAGCCTCAGCTACGTAGTGAAGCCCTGTTTCAAATTAAAGAATAAATATGGGACTGGAGGTGCAGTTCTGAGGTAGAATGCCCTTGGATACTGCATAATAAAATAAAATTAAAAAAATACAAAATGTTCATCTATTTCATTAACATAAAATTATTCAATACTTATAATTAACTAGATTTTAAAATTTTTTATTGGTGCATTGTAGTTTTACATCTTAGTGGGATAAATGATGGTGGAGACATACATACACATATCATCCAATTAGCTTTTACACAATTCATGCCCCATACTTTCCCTCTTCCTTCTTCCCACACATGGCTTAGTGATTGACTTTGATATGTTTAAGTACATCATGTGCCTTACAGAGTTTCCTTCATTCTCTCTCCCACCACCTTTGTTATGTTACCTTATTTGCTCATCTATAGAATCTCCTTCATTTAGAGTTCCTCCTGTTACCCCTTTCTCCTAGCTTTTGCATATTAAAAAAATTATTTCTTACTTTTTGTGACTGACTAACCTCACTTAGCATAATGTCCTGCAGTTCCATTCATTTCCTTGTAAATGATATAATTGTGGTTTTCCTTATGGCTGACTAAATCCCATTGTATACATATCTCACAGTTTTGTAATCCATTCATCTGTTGATGGACATCTTGGCTATAGTCTGGCAATGGTGAATTGTGTAGCTATGAACATAAATATGTAAACATTAGTTTGGTAGTTTGGTTTTCTTTCTTTAGGGTAGATACCCAGAAGTGGTATTTCTGGATCAAATAGTAAGTTAGTTCCCATTCTCCTGAGGATCCTCCATATTGTTTTCCAAAGTTGTTGCACTAATTTGCAATCCCACCAACAATGCTTTAGAGTTTTAAATGATTTAAATGATTTTAAATGATTGCCATTCTAGTTGGAGTTAGGTGAAATCTCATGGTAGTTTTGATTTGCATCTCCTTGATTGCCAATGATGTTGAGAATTTTTCACGCATTTATTGGCCATTTGAATTTTTTCTTTCATAAAGTGTCTACTTAGTTTACATGCCCGTTTTTGTTTGGGTTGTTTCCTTAGTGCTGAGTTTCTTGAATTCTCCATTTATTCTAGATATTAGTCCTCTATCAAAAAAGTAGTTGACAGAAAAATCTCCCATTATGCAGGCTCTCGGTTGAGGTTCTTGATTATTTTCTTTCCTGTACAGAAGCTCTTTAGTTTCATGCAATCCCATGATTGATTCACCTTTTAGTTTCTTGTGCCTTTGAGGTCTTGTTGAGAAAGATTTTATCTGCACCTATGTGTTGCAGTGTTGGTCCTATGCTCCCTTTAAGGAGCAAAAAATAAAACTACCCTAAGTTGATACTGGTATAAAGAATTACAAGTATTGGTGAATGCATCACATATGTTTATAAGACAAAATATTTATTCAAACTGAAGACAAATTTTAAATTCCTTAAAAGCCTCCTAGAAAGAACTATAAGTCTGAGAAGCTAAAGCTTCATTAAAAGAATAATCTATTGATATTAAATATTTTACGTATTTTAAACATATAGATCCTATTTAAAACATTCTTTTCTCTTTTAGTTTTAATTGAACACTACTTACTTATTTATAGTATCTTCCAGTGCATTAACAGAAACCAAGTTTAGTATTTCACATACTTTAAAAAATGATGTTTCCCAATATTTGTGGGTATGGCTGTGTTAAGTACTTTATGCCTTTTTTTTTTAGTATTCCTCTTTCTTTCTTGTTTCCTTTTTGTATTTATGTAATTTTAGATAAATTTATTTTAAACTATATATTATTTCATTACTTTATTTTTAACAGTCTTAGGGTTACCAAATTTTCTCAACATCCCACTTCACCTTTAATCTTTTTGCCCCACGAGAGTTAATGAGATTGATAGCAATACCTTAATATATTACCTTACCATTATTTGAATCATTTTCTTCTTCAGTCCTCACTCTTCCTGTTTCTAACTTCTTCCCTGAACCCCCTTCAACTACTTTATCAATCTCTTTCTGTCTACATTATTTAAAGTTTCTTATACTTTTGATTTTCTCCCTAGGTTCCACATGAGAGAAAACACATGGTACTTGACATTTTGAGAGAGACTAATCTCACTTAGCATAATATCTCCTATTTTCATCCATTTTATGTAAATTACATAATTTTTTTATATCTCAGTAGAATTTTATTGTATATATACCATATTTTTATATTAATTTGTTTTTGGGCACCCAAGTTTGTTTAGGCTCTTGTTAATTATACTACTGTACACATGGGGGTGTATGCATCACTATAATATTATGTTTTCAATAGTTTGAAATAGATACCAAGAAGTTGTTCAGCTGGATCATATGTGGTTCTATTGTTAATATATTGAGGAACCTGCAAACTGGATTCCATAGTGGATTTATTAATTTTCAGTTCCACCAACAATTTGTAAAAGTTACTCTTTTTTTCACATTCACACTGGCATTTTTTTACTTCAAAAAATTTATTGGTGCATTGTAATTATGCATCTTGATGAGATACAAGATGGTAGATGCATACATTCTTGCATCACTCGTTTAGCCCTTTCACAATTCCCACCCCATTTCCTCCTCCCTCCCTCCTTCTCATATTTGGCTTAGCGATTGTCTTTGATATGTTTGTGAATGTACATCATGAACATTAGGGAATTTCTCCCTCCCTTCCTCAATTAGGTCGCCATTTTTTCTCATCTATAGTTTCTCTTTCTTTGTCTGAAGCTTCTTCTATGACTCTTTCTCCCTAGCTTCCACATATTAGGGAGAGTATCTGATTTTTTACCTTTTGTAACTCACTAATCTCACGTAGTAAAAAATTTATCTGTTGAGACCATATAAATATATAGAACCTAAAATATTGTAAAGCATATTTATAACATATTTTCATACAGTAAAATTGTGATACCTGAAGATAAACACAACACAACATGATTTCGTATTAGAGATATGATGGAAGCAACCCAGATGTGTGATACAGAGCAAAAAATAGTTTTAGAGTTTGAATAATATCATTCTAAGCTAGATAATAATAGTTCTACATCACTGTATGGATGGACTGTTCATGTTAAAAAATTATTAGAATTATCTTATTTTCACTTCTGAATTCTAACAAGCTGTTATTAAGCTAAGCTAAAGCTGTTAAACTCCACGTATGTCAGATGTGATTTTAGCCAGATATTTTCCTTCTCCTTCAATATTGTCATTGTTTCATCAGTGAATGATAGCCAGTGAAGAAAGATTTTCATCAATAAAGTTCAAGCACAGGACTTTCTCCAACACAAAAAACCCAAATGTCACTATTTAACTTTTTGAGATTGGCAATATTTCAGAGAAGATGGAAGCAATATTTCTCAATTGTGCTTAAAAGGTTGTTTGCAGTAGTCTTCTGCACAAAAAAAGAAGAAATGGCTTAAGAATTGATTGATGCATTATATAAAATGCCATCAGTAAAAAACGACATTAACTGTCACTCGTCTGCAATTAGCAAATTTATTGAGACAGGCTATCTAAATGAAAGGAAGAGAACCAGAGTATTTAGTATTTGAACTCTCCAATGAAAAGAGTTATGGGCATTTTTGAAGAAACATATGTATTATTAATCCTTTTATTGGGAAACTTGGTCATATAATATCACTTTGTATAATTTTTTTTTTTTTTTGGTGTACTGGGGTTCCTGGAAACCCTTCTACCTTCGGGCTACACTCCCAGAACTATTTTATATATACAAGCATGCGCCACCACGGCTTGTTGTTTAAATTTTAACTGTTTGCTATCAACAAATGTTGGTGAGGCTATGGAAAAATAGGAACCCTCCTGCACTACTGGTAGGATTGCAAATTAGTTTAGTAACTATGACAATCAGTGTAAAGATTCCTTAGAAATATAATCCCGCCATATCACTACAGGGTATTTTTCCAAAGGGGTTGAAACCAGAGAGCTACAGAAATATATGCATACCCATGATTAAAACAGCACAATTCACAATAGCCAAATTATAGAACCAAAGTAGGTATTTATCAATAGATGAATAGAATACAAAACTATGAAAAAATACACAGTGGAATTCTACCCAGAAATAAAGAAAAATAAAATGTTGTCATTTGCAAGAAAATGGAAGGACCTGAAGAACATTATGTTAAATAATATTAATTGCTGGGCGTGGTGGCACACGCTTGTAATCCCTGCACTTGGGAGGCTGGGACAGGAGGATCGCACGGGTTCGAAGCCAGCCTCAGCTACTTAGTGAGGCTCTCAGCAACTTAGTGAGACCCTGTTTCCAAATAAAATATAAAAAAAAGGTCTGGGAGTATAGCCCACAGGTAGAAAGCCTCTGGTTCCATCCCCAGTACCACCAAAATAAATAAATAAATAATATTAGCCAATCAAATAGAGTAAAAGGTCATATGTTTTATTTAATATTTGCAGAATAGGTGGTATACATCATGTCCTTAGAAGAAATATGTATTAGAATATACACAATGAAAAATAATAAGCATTTTTATGTCAGTGCTGAAGATTTGGAGGAAAAACTTATAAATGTACATTATTAAGGCAGAGAAACATAGCAAACACTTTCTCAGTCAGATGAATATGTTTACCATCAACATTGCTAGCTCTCACTGATAGCGTGCTAGCGTGCACCTTTGATAAAAGGTGAGGAGAACGATGCTTTGAATTGCTCATCCTCGTCCACAAAACCTGTAACCCCTGTTGAATAAACGGAAAGCATCATTCTGACCCTAGTCTTGTCGGGTATTTAAATAATCTTATTGGGAACAAAATAGTATAAAAGTGGTCTGGTGATAAGTCCTATATACGTTGAAAATGCAAACATGAAGCTTTAGACTTCATTGTATTTGCATAGATTTTTTTCTAATTACTCTCCAAAACTGTGGTATAAATTGATATTTCCAATAGGCGTTATCAGTTCACATACTCAACAAAAGTGGCCATTATTCATTTTAATAAATCATTTTAATCTTCAGGTTACAATATATATTTTACATTTATATATACTAATATATACCCATATATATTTATATATGCATGTATACATATATTTGGTATTGGTAATCAAATATGGCATATATATATATATATATATATATATATATACACTAGGGCATATGTATACCAATTTACAACAACAGTATTAATATAATTTAAAAATGTAATATGGATATAAGCTTTCTTATTGCATATTTATTAATAATTTATGCAATTATTATATAAATAACCAATAATAATCAGTATATATAGTAGATCATTTATGTTATTAGTGAAATAACATTTAAAGAAATAAAAGTGAAACTTTTCTAGAAAAATGTTTTAACACAGAGACTCACATATGGACATGTATATGTTTATATATAATTTATGCAAATATATACATACATATATATGTAAAATCAGAAATTTAAATAAAAATATTTTAATTGTCATAGTTGCACTTTAACAGAATTGAAAGTAGAAAGATATTGTAAGATATCCTATGGCTCTTCTGAAACAACTAGAAAATAATTTTTAATTGTTTTCCTATAGTTGTTACTAACTTATGAAGAAAGAAAAATTATCATTTTGTTTTTTCAAATTACAAAATTTGATAGAATATAATAAAATTCTGAAATAAGACAAACTGTAGTTATGGTAGTGTTTATGGATTTCAAAGATTTATTATATAATTTTGATGGCACATATAAAAGTGATTATAAATTACAGCAGATTTTAAGGACACTCAAAATAAAATATTAATACCAATAGAGAATATTTCCTAAGTAATGCCTAAAGCCAAAGACTAATACATTCAACATGCAATAGAGTTTGTCCATCTCAAGGGTCTCAATTTTCAGCTCTTGCTTCAGGAAATTGTGTCTCCTTAATGACTCTTTCTACTTTTGTTGAAAAACATGTAACTTTCACATTTAAATGTTTCTAAAAATAATTATCTTCTCTATTATTATGATTTTTAAGTGGATATACTTTATTAAAACTTATTACTGCATTTTGATAAACACCCTAAATTTTAATAAGTACAGTGAAATGTGTAATCTCTATTATGTAAACTAATTTAAATGACACACACTACATATATGATGTATGTGATTATATAGACTAAATATGTATGAAACTTACATGTGGAATGAAATATGAATATTTGTCTGAACATGTACCTGCTTTAAAATCACAAAAATAGAAATAAAAATTACTTTTAATTCCCATATGTTTTCCACTGATCTTGTAAATTTTCCTTAAAACCCTATGGCTTTCATTAACATTAAAAACTTTGTTTCAAATATACAATATAATTTCTAAATTGGTTGAATTTAGAATGTACATCTCCTTTTCTTCTATGTTAATTTGTAAGACATACTATTTTAAACATTTATAAGTGATATGCTATACATCTAGTACTTTATAAGTGATATGTACATTTATATAAGTATATTTATATAAGTATAAGTACATTTATATAAGTATAAGTACATTTATAAGTGATATGCTATACATCTAGTTTTATGTCCTTTAATTTTGTATTTCTGTTTTAATAGCATTTTAAAAACACAATTTCCCAGAGTTTGCTTACGTGTTCATTCTAAGTATAAATAAAGTATAGAAATCCATTATTGTGACATCTGAATGAAAATGTACAACCTTATTTAAACTTTACAATTTTGATATATTTTATTTTATTTTTATTTTTATTATTATTTTTTTGGTGGTACTGGGGTTCCTGGAAGCCCTTCTACCTCTGGACTACACTCCCAGACCTATTTTATATTTTTATATTTGGAAACAGGGTCTCTTAAGCCAGAGAGGCTGGCTCCAAACCAGCGTGATCCTCCTGACTCTGCCTCCCAAGTGCGGGGATTACAAGCGTGCGCCACCATGCCCGGCCAATTTTGATATATTTTAAAACTCTTGCCATACCATCTCTATAATTTTGGATAAAAACCTTGATTTTAAAAGGCAACTATGAAAATTTGGAATGAATAGTGCGTTAAACTCATAAGAAACTGTTAATTTTGTAAGAGTAATTATGTTCAAATGACATTTCTTATTTCATTCTAAATAAATGAAAGAATTGATAGTCTTGAATGTTTTGTGATCCTTAGGACTTCATTGGACACAGTTCTCAGTTAGTGTCAAAAGAAAGCAATCTGGCCATCAGAAAATAAAGCTGGAGCTGTGAACAGTGAATAAAGAGGAAGAAAGCAAAAAAATGAAATTTCTTATATAGCAATATTCTACAAATTAAGTGTATACTACTTGGATTTGATTTTTAAAATTATACATTTTCTTTTCCACCCAGTACAATGTAAATGCCATAGTTTTTAGTTCAATAACTAAATCCAGTATGCACAAAGATACCAAATTATATTTTCTTTCAAATACTACAATCACATTATCTAAAATTCTGTCATTTCTGACTGGCTTGCTATATACAAGAATAAAATCTCATCTCTTTATCAGAACATGGAAGGAGACTTTTTTCCACTCTTGTCTACTTCTTGTCTCATCCAGTATCTTTCTTCCTTTTGCTCACCAAGAGTGGCCATCCACCCTGAAATGCACCAGTTTTCCCCAAAATCACATAATCAAGAAGATAAAAATGTATGCTCACATTATCACTGAGGATGGAATGGCCTTCATTTTCATTTTCTGTTTTTTATCCAATTATCTAAGCTTAGAAAATTTTGTACAATATTTTTATCTTCCAATTTCTAATTACAATACTAACCTTAGAGCTATGCAATTGGCATTTTATAGTAATTTGCTTCACATTTGCAAAGAGGAATGATCCAAGCCAACTCCACGAAAAATAATTGTTAGCGGAATTTTAGCTAAAACCGATCTATTTCTAATCTGTGAAATTTTAAAGTATATATATGATTGTAAAAGTAGAAAATAAAGCAGTCATTTATAGTCATGGTATTTAAAGGAACCAAGTTTGCTAGTAATGATGATATTTATATTATATCATTTTAAATGTTGGTTACCTATTTTTGAATAATAAATATGACTATATCATTTGTCAAAGATGGTAAAAATCTTTAATTCAATTTTTTTATTAATGATTGGATTTTGAGGTGAGCTGATATTGTCCTCAGATTTTCACAGTGAATATAATCCTTTGATAAGTGCATTTGTAAGAACAAAGACAGTTTGCTGTCCTAATGAAGGGTCAAGACATGCAATTCTGCACAACTACTTTTTTCCCATTTATGTGAAAGTATGCAAGGGAAAGATTGATGTATTTGGACCCTGAAAGTGTCTATGTGAACCTGACTCAGCCAGTTTATTGTTGTTTTATGACATTGAACATCACTTTCCTGACCTTCTGATGCTTTGTCTGCAAAAACTAGAAAATAATTGCATACCTTAAAAATGTCTCT
Source organism: Muscardinus avellanarius (assembly GCF_963383645.1). Taxonomy (NCBI): domain Eukaryota; kingdom Metazoa; phylum Chordata; class Mammalia; order Rodentia; family Gliridae; genus Muscardinus; species Muscardinus avellanarius. Next base: position 25,505,314 of record NC_137786.1, on the reverse strand, counting down.
GTTGCTTCACAGAAATATGGAATAGAAGACTATGAGGCTCATGTAGCAACATAGCAATATATTTAAGAAAATATTTATGAGTAATTCGTGCATAGGCATCAATCTAGGTTTTGTATGTTGAAAATATTTTGACTACATGGTAAGTACCGTGTTTGAGCCAGAAACATGATGATAGCATAAGACACTTTTGGTGTGGAGTACTGAGAATCTTGAAACTAAAAGACTTTTCTTTTTTATTAGCAAATCTAAGACAAGCAGTGTAGAGATCCACCTGGGATCAAGAACCTCCCATGAGGTAAAATTCCCCTGGATTTAATACCTGGTGCCACCCCCACCAAACAAAACAAAATGAAACAAAACAAAACAATAACAACAAAACAAAACAAAAAACCTCATATAGTCTGGGTAGATAAGAATTTCAGATTTCTCTCTTCCTTATCCAGAGCTAAATGCAACAATTTATAGTTCTTAGATAATCAGAATAAATATAAAAATGGCCATTCTCGGGGAAGTGATCTACAGAATCAATGCAGTCTCTACCAAAATACCAATGTCATTCTTTACAGACCTAAAATTATTATTCATAAATTTTATATGGATAAACAAAGACTCAGACTAGCCCAAACAGTTCTCAGCTATTGTTTCTTATTAGAAACATGCAGGTGACATGATAATTCCTGACTTTAACTTATATTACAGAGATATAATAAACAGCATAGTATTGGCACAAAAACAGACACATGAACCAAGGAAATAGAAAATATAGATACAAATCCACAGTAACAATATTGAACATTTTTAATTGATTTATTGACCATTTTTTCTCTTCTTTTGAAAGTGTCTATTTAGTTTAGTTGGCCCTTTCTTGAGTTATCTGATTTTTAGTAAAGTCTTTTAAGTTTTTTTTTTCTATTTTAGAAATTAGTCCTTTGTCAGAGAAATAACTAGAAGTATCATCACATTTTGTAGGGTTTCCCTTTAGCTCCTTGATTATTTCCTTTGATAAGCAAAAACATGTTAGTTTAATGCCATCCAATTTATTAATCTTCTTTTATTTGAGGGTCATGTTCATGTTTGGTAAGGGCCTTAATTCTTGTGTGCAAAGTCATAATGTGAGTTATTAAGGATAAATAAGGAAAGAGCTGACCTATTCCTGCTCTGAGAACATTTTTTAGCAATTAAGTCCTAATTATTTACCCTATTGTACAACTTAAGTGACTCATGGTGCATTTGATTGATGAATGTTGTGATAAGAAAATACACTGAGAGAAAACATTTAGAGATTTTTATAGAAATTTGATTTTATGTTTTCAGACAAACACATAAGTGAACTGATCTCATCGAAATTTAATTGATTTATTGACCATTTTTTCTCTTCTTTTGAAAGTGTCTATTTAGTTTAGTTGGCCCTTTCTTGAATTATCTGATTTTTAGTAAAGTCTTTTAAGTTTTTTTTTTCTATTTTAGAAATTAGTCCTTTGTCAGAGAAATAACTAGAAGTATCATCACATTTTGTAGGGTTTCCCTTTAGCTCCTTGATTATTTCCTTTGATAAGCAAAAACATGTTAGTTTAATGCCATCCAATTTATTAATCTTCTTTTATTTGAGGGTCATGTTCATGTTTGGTAAGGGCCTTAATTCTTGTGTGCAAAGTCATAATGTGAGTTATTAAGGATAAATAAGGAAAGAGCTGACCTATTCCTGCTCTGAGAACATTTTTTAGCAATTAAGTCCTAATTATTTACCCTATTGTACAACTTAAGTGACTCATGGTGCATTTGATTGATGAATGTTGTGATAAGAAAATACACTGAGAGAAAACATTTAGAGATTTTTATAGAAATTTGATTTTATGTTTTCAGACAAACACATAAGTGAACTGATCTCATCGAAAATTGGGCAGTTGTTAAATAATATTTGTTGTGTTGGTTGAGAAATGTATTCATATCAAACTGTAGAGAGCTGAGGGAACTGATTTTTCACCATGTAAAATTCATAAGTTCTCATACAAAATATTTGCAGGGGTCATGAGTATGAAACATTAAATATACTAAAATAGTTGTATACTGTGTCACTTGAATGTAATATCAGGTATTTGGAAAGCTGAGGCACTAGAATTGAAAGTTTTGGCTATTCTGTGTAACTCAGACCCTATCTCAAAGTAAAAATTTTTATATAAAATATTATAAATTAATTTATATCTTTATATATAAATATATATGGAACATATATATGGTTATATGTATAATTACATATATATGCATATATATATATATATATATATATATATAACCATATATCTAATGTGAAAATATTTCTATCTAACAATTTTGGGTAGTTATAAGCTGAAGTTTTATAAATAAAATTTACTTTAATATACTTAATCTATGAATAAATATACATTAGTTGTGTTATGGAGCTAGCAAAACATTGAATGAAGAAGCCTCAGAATCTTTTTAAATATTTTTTCCCTGGAGAAAATTTGAAAAAAATATATAGCTTCTAATTATTGTTTTCTGAATTCTGAAATTGATATTTATCAAACTCACAAGTCTTTTTATTCATTTTGTTTTCTTAAGTTACTACTGTTTTCTAAAATAATACATAATATCTTTTCCCTTCTACCTTAATTGACAAGTTAGAAGATAATAACCAGAAGAAATATTTGTTACTTGTTTTCTTTCTTTTTTTTTTCTTTTGGTGATATCAAGAATTAAACCCAGGGGTTTTCTTTCCTTGAGGTACTCCCTGAGCTCTTTTTATTTTTTATTTTGAAACATGATCTGATAAATTACTAAGGGTCTACCTAAATTGATGATGCTGCCGTCAAACCTGTGATGCTCCTGTCTCACCCTCCCAAGTACTGGGATTACAGGCATGTGACAGAGATATATCTTTTATTAAATGTGAAATAGACATGTTTTTCTCTAGAGTATGACAGTATGGACCAATATGAGCAGAAGAACTTACAAATAGAATGTACTTTGAATTGGCTGTAAATCTGAAAGTAAAATTAAAAGAAACTCAATGCTTGATAAAAATTTTTGTGTCAAGTTTCCAGGAAAAACATCTGGTCCTCATTAAGTTACCTTAATAGATCACACAAATAGAGCACCTGTATTATCATAAAAAGAAATTGCCCTGGATCACTTAGCATGATCTTCATCCTATCCCTATGAGAATAGATCTATACAGCAAAAATCTTAGACATTATATTCTTCTTTGTGTCTATTTTGTCTTCTTTTAAGAAAAGAAATAAATTTTTTGCTCAGGACTTTTTCAGCATGACATGGGCGACTAACTTTATTTATAAATCTTGGTTTTACATACTATATAGCATGTATTTATAGTAAACTTTAGGCCATCTATTTTTGATCTATTGACAACATATATCTATTTTTGACCTGTCAGTCAAATGTATCTACTATGCAACATAATAATTACAGGTGATATGAGGTTGTAAATGTTACATAAAGCTTTTAAAAAACAATTTTCATTGGACATGATCTATACTTTTTCAATATAGTTTTTTCTTTCATTTTAAAAATTTTACACTGATGGTGATAAATTCAAGGTTTTGGATTATAAAAATAACCAATCATAGGCACAGAATGCACTTAAAAATTCTTAACCACTAATTATTAGTTGTTTTGTAAATAACTTTATTCTTTAATATTGTACATTAACTTCAGAATCAAATTAAACTTAGCCGGAATTATTACAACTTTGTTTTCTAAAAACTGCAATTAGCTTTTAGCAAAGTTAATTTTGAGGACAATCAATGGGTAAGAACACCTCTTCTTAAGTGGCAGACCCAGCTGAGTTCTTCTTGGATATAGCTTTCATTGCTGTGATGAGGGACATAGGAAAAAATAATAAATCCTGCATTCTAATGTTCCCTAAGAGATGGAGAATTTAATTATGCTGATCTAATTATACCCAAATCTAGTTTGTCTGATTTCATTACAACAGAATCTAGGTTTTGTGTAAGGTTACTGCTGAATCGGGACTACTTTAATTTCTGCCAAATCTAGTTTGCCTGCTCTTTCCATGACCAAAATTATCTAGCTTATACTTACAACAAAATTAACATTTGGTTATACTGAATATTTATCTGCATAATTTCTCTAACCCCAAAGCAAGAAAATATAATAAAACTTAAAAAATATGACTAGAATGGGCTGAAATTATACCAGTTTTATAAAGGGCAAAATGAAAACTTCTAGGTTTATAGACATGAAAGAAGTATTAGCTGTTTTAAATGTAAGTAACTTCCTGGTAGCACTATGAACGTATATATCATGCATAACCCAGAAAGCTGACCCATTTGGAGAAAAGTTATATTGTTATTGGAACCAAGTAATGGCAGTTTGGGAAAGATAAACACAATGGCTTGCAAAGCAGGCATAATTTCTCCAGAACCTTAGAATTTATTGTTAGCTTGGGGGTGTAGCAACATATTTAGTTGGTCTCAACTCACAGTTTTTTGAGGTGCTGTCTACTTTCTCTTGTGAGAAAATACAAACAGGAAAAACATCCCCGCACTATAAATTTTCTCCAGAAAACAATTTCTGCAATTTATTTCAAAAGAACCCGATAAATTTCTAGCAGACGTTTTGTTTCAACTTTCAAGATAGGAGAAGAAGGTGCAGGTGCTTCAAGTTCAGCCCCTGGGACCAGGTACATATGACTTATTTCTTCAAATAGTTGTAACACCCTGGAGAAGGACAAAGTTCATTTCAGAATAAAGATTTATAAATGATATAAAAGGGTTAAAATTAGTTGTTTTTAACTAAAGACAAAAGTAAGGGGAGCTTCAAAGCCTACATACATTATATTTGTTCTTCTAATATTTTGGGGAAAAAAAAACTAACCGAAAATTGTGTGGCCACTTACTTTTGTAGGAAATGAACTAATGATTAAAATACCTTGATCGTCATTCATTCTTGAAGTGACAATAATTTAATAAATACAAAAATTAATAAAATGGAGGAAGCTGAAGAAAATAAATAAATTAAGGAATATACAGTGAAAATAAAGATAACTGTATATAGTATTTACCATATTATAAATAAAAAAATTTCCAAATTTTACATTGATTATTCTACATTTATGCTTATAAGTGGAAGTATGTTTGTGTTCTATAAGCAAGTTAAGGATTGACTTTCTGTCCAATATTTTTTCTTCCTTTCTATTTGAAAGAAGCATTTTATTTTCAAACAGTTTGTATTAAACCCCATTGCCTCTGAAACCTGTCACGAGGTTAAAATTGGTTTTAAATAGATTTCTCTAAGACTATTAATCAAATATTAGAGGAAATGAACTTTAAAGGCCTTCCAAACTCTAAATATTAATAATTTTATGGAGAAAGTTAGCTAAGAATGAACATAAATATATAATTTTATAATTTTTACTGAAAATATGATAATTATCCTGGAATGTATACCAATAAACACCTGGTTAGTATATCTGCTGGACTCATGTGATTCCTGTAAACAAAAGAAATATACAACATGAATTAACAATAAATGGTTGCTACATTTGATGCTTTTACATTCACAAGACTGATTTATGCCATAGTTCCATTAGTGATTCACGAAAAAGAGGGAATTATTCTTCACTCCCAGAAAGCATATGCATAAAAAGAACAAAAACTAAGGACAAATAATTCACTTTATTATAGTATAAATAATGTAGTAAAAGAGTTAAGAAAACACTCAATATTTCCCTAGAGAATTTACATAAATTTTGTACTTGACAGAAATATTTTAATTAAAAAAACGAATTAACCTCAAAACCACAAAAGAGCTTTATATTTATATATTAAAATCAATTCTGGAGGTAGGCAATCCAAGGTATTTTAAAGATATATATTTTTTAGTCATCTACAATGAAAACTAATTAAGATCCACTCAAAAGAAATGTAGAATTTTGACATCTGCTATTAAAAGAAAACACTTGTTTTTCTGCTCTGAGTTTATTTATTTGTTTATTATTTATTTATTTATTTATTTTTGCGGGTCTGGGATGGAACCCCTGAGGCATTTGACCTCCGAGCTACAACCCCTGCCCAGTTTTTTATTCTTTATTTTGCAACAGGGTCTCACTGAGTTACGAAAGCCCTCACTAAGTAGCTGAGGCTGTCCGGGAACCAGGATCCTCCTGTCTCAAGCCTCCCAAATGCTGGGATTACAAGCATGCGCCACCATGCCTGGCTTGCTCTGGGTTTAAATAGGTCTGATGTTAAACTTTTTGATTCATTGATATTTTTGACCTGAAATAAGGAGAAAGCCAAAGGTTTCTCCTTTGGTATTATTTATAGTAAATGATGATAGTTTATCTTTTTGTCTGTAAAGCACTCTAAGTACTTTTCTTACACTTTATAATTTAATTCTCACAATAATTTTATGAGGTAGAACTCTCCTGTGCAGATGTCTAAAACAGGGGACACTATGAGCTATGAAATTGGACCAAAACACATTCGATTGAGTTAAAATATTTTCCTTCTAAGCACTATATTATTTTGGTGTTATTATATTTCAAATTGTATGTGAATGTTAAGCATGCTAGTTGAAACAATGAATCAAGTTTTAATAAGAAGCTAATGGATAAGATACAAATTTTAAAGATAAGTAGAAACCTGAAAACACTTTAAAGTTCTTTAAAGGGGACGAAATTAGTTGTATAGGGCTTGAAAATATAATAAGAATTAATAAAAGCAAACATCCACTGTGAACACAAATAGAATCCAAGTTCTACTATTCTTCTGAAATTCATGTTTTATGATGAAATTATATGAGATGATCCAAGTTTGGGTCTGTTTTACTATATGAGTGTGTCTGGAAGAGTGTTCATTATGAAGACAAGAATCAATAGGTATTTTGTTGGTACATGAACATTAAGAAATCATGCTAAATTTGACATTGCTTCTCTATCTTTGTAGAAACTTTCTTTGAAGGTATAATTTTATCAACATCTAAATAAATCCATAAGTTTTGGTGTAAATATATTTGGAAAGGATTTTTCAAAGTAAACACTGATTATCATATTTTGTTTGTCAATCTCAGTGTCCAAACATATATGTAAATGTGGCATCCAGAGAAATGTTTGCCAGGCTGAGAAAATATTTCTCTATCAAACCAGTTTGATTAATTTTTCTCGGTCCTAAACCACACTTCATTGGTGCACTGTAGTCATACCTCTTAATGGGGTACAAGATGGTAGAGGCATACATGCATACATCACTCATTCAGCCCTTCCCCATTTCCCATCCTATTTCCTCCCCTCTCCTTCCTTATCATGTTTGGCTTAGTAATTGACTTTGATATGTTTGTGTATGTATATTAGAGAATTTCTCTTACTCCTTTCCATCCCTCTCAGGTCACCTTATTTGCTCATCTATGTTTTCAACTTCTACATCTCTAGTTCCTGCTATGAACTTTTTTTTTCTTCCTAGCTTCCATGTATTAGGAAGAACATCCAATTTTTTACTTTTTGAGACTGATTAATCTAATTTTGCATAATTTTCTCCAGTTCTATTTCTCTGCCAATGATGTAATTTTTTATGGCTGAGTAACATTCCATTGTGTACATATTCCATAGTTTTGTAATAGATTCATCTGTTTATGAACAACTTGGCTGGTTTCATAGTTTGGCAATGGTGAATTGTGTAGCTACAAACATAGATACCCATGCATTAGTTTCATTAGTTTGGTAGTTTGGTTTCCATTCTTTTGGGTAGATACCCAGAAGTAGTATTGCTGAATTATATGATAGATTCATTCTTGTTTTTTTTTTTTTTTTTTTTGTACTGGGGATGGAACCCAGGGAATTCTACTTCTGAGCAATATCCCCAGCCTTATTTTTTTATTTTTTATTTTGCAACAGGGTCTAATTGAGTTGCAAAAGATCTCACTAAGTAGTGAGGCTGTCTGCGAACCATGATCCTCCAGTCTCAGCCTCTGGAATACTGAAATTACAAGCGTGCACCACCACACCTGGCTCGTCTTCATTCTTCTGAGAATCTTCCATACTGTTTCTCAAAGTGGTTGCACCAATTTTCAATCCCACCAACAGTGTATTAGAGTTTCCACTTCTCCACATCCTTATCAGCAGTTGTTGTTATTTGTGTTTTGCAGGTTTGCCATCACAATTACAGCCAATTTATTTTTGACAAATGATCCAAAAACATAGACTGAAAAATGATAGCCTCTTTAACAAATGGTGTTGGCAACACTGGCTATCCATATGCAGAAAAAAATGAAATTACCTTCGCTTTTTCACCCTGCACTAGATTCAATTCAACATGGATCAAAGACATAGAAATTAGATCAGAGACCTTGCAGTTAATTGAAAACGTCATAAGAACAACACTCAAACATATAGGCACTGAAAAAAACTTCCTCAAGAAGACCCAAAAGGCCCCCAGTAAAAGGAAGAAGAAAATATAATTCATTAATATTAACTTTCTATAGTTCAGCATGATGACAAGCATAAATATTATTTTAAATTTATGTTTATATTCTTAAATTTGTTTCCATAAACAAATTATCTGAAAACAATAATATAGTTTATCAAATCTCAATAAAATTACTCATGATTCACCTTTATGAACAATATTGCGAGTTTTAAATGATTACAGTAAGTTTATATTCAGTATTGCTTCAAAATAATGTTTTTATCAATTTTAAATTGTGTAAGAATTATTATGTCAGCTTGTTAAGAACTGGTATATTGGAGTGAGTCAAAAGTTATTTAATTTTGGTCAATGAGTAATATTCAAGCTAATCAATCTTATGATTTTATTTCATATCACCGCATACTTTTACAAAATTAAATAAAACAAGAAATATTTTTAGATACAGTACCTATGCATTATTCTATTTTAATTTCAAATTTGGGCTTCAATTATATGTCTAACAAAAAGAAAAATTAGAAAAATGAGATTTGTAGAATATAGTATATTTGATACCAAATATGATTATAATGATATTAAAGCAATTACTTTTCTATTTGTTCTGTTTGTTAAAATAGTTTATAATTAATACATTGGAAAAAAGTTTAAAATTAGAAAAAGAAGAAGTTAAATATTGCTGAGAAGATTTTGTTTTTATCAACTTGTTTGATGATAAAGTTGTCCAACCCCAGGTAACCAGGGAAAATCATATTTCAGGAACCTGAGGAATCTGGGACATTCATAACATATTCAGAAAATATTCATACAGGAGAAAATATAGTTCTGAAAATCCAGCAAAATTTGGCAATTGTTGGTGTTCAATAAATACTTCTTAGTTAAATATATTGCCTAATAAAGATTAGATAATGAAATAATTATATTAAACATATTTTACATATAATAACTATAATTATTCAAATGTGACATTTTTATTCAGGATATCATAATATTTTATTTACATAACCTTTTAAGTATGATGGCTTTTTTAGTCTCACTGATTTTTAATTAATTTAATTGTATTCTTGAGGACCAAGGAAAGATATTGTTTAGATGTGTTGCTCACTTCACACAGTCAGTTGTAGAAGAATTTATTCAGGAAAATTCATTTACAGTGTCTAAGATACCGACTTTTGTAACAAAACATGTAAGAAGTCAGTAGCTTCAAGTAAGTATCTACATGCTTGGGAAACATAAAAATGAGAAGAACACACAACTTTATTGCATTCACAAGGAAAGTGAAAATAAAGGGAGAGTGTCCAAAGAATTGGCATAAGTCAAATGAGGATACAAAATTAGGTTTTCTTTGTTCATAAACATGAGATTATAAAATACATTACCTGCCAGATAAAATGGTGCTACCCTGAAAATGGCTTCTGCAAAGCAAGAATATCAACCTATAGAAATCAAGTCATGTCAGTCTCTTCAGCTTTGAAACCAGTTTTGGTATAGGCCAATTGGCAGTTGATGAGAAAATTTGTTCTGAAACAAAATTCAGGGCATGATGAAGAAGTTCATTGAAATAAAGACTCAGTGTAAAATATTACAGTGTTACTGTGGTACTAAAAATGTCTTACTATAGTGAATTTGCATAAAACACTCTAAATAACTAATCTATTCATTAAATAATACATGAAGATAATCTATATTATAGCATAGGCAATGAATATGTAATGGATGTAGGTATGTATGTAATATATTTAATAAAAATGTATAATATATGCATGTTACTAAGCCTGTGGTATCTTTCTATAAATACAGTACATACCTCATACCTACATATGTATATATGAATAGAGATAGATAAAAAGAAGTATTTTAAGAAATTCAAAGTTGACAAGATTAAATTCCATAAGCCAGACCAGCAGGCTGAAAATTAAGGTAAAGGCTTTTGTATCAATGAGACAAAATTCTACAAAACAGCCAATAATCTGGAAATTCAGAGTTTCTCTGTTGCAGCCTTAAGAATATTTTTTTCAGTTCTAGGAAACTTCTATCTTTATTTTTAAGAGCTGTGACTGATTGCATAAAACCCACTCATTTTAGGAAGGGTAATCTGCTTACCCAGCATTTACTGATTTAAGTGATAATCAAACCTAAAAAAAAAACCATCAAAGCAACATCTACACCAAACAGCTGGGAGCCACAGCTTGGTCAAGTTGATGCATAAAATTAGCCATCACACCAACTACCTGCCTAGTTATATTGATCAAGACATGAGAATATTTATATTCAGCAAGATCCCAAAAACTTGCTAAAAAATAAAGTTTCAATTTTCTTGGATAATTAAGGACTAAATTGTCATTGGCTAATAAAAATATCACTTACACATTGAGATTTTAATGTAAAGTACATAGTATATTTCCTCCCCAGTATTAAAAAATATCATGTGTGACTTATACTGTTTTCCTATTCTTTATGGCATTGCTCAAATCTTTGTTGTCATTTGCTTTTGACAATATGTCATACTAGAATGCAACATATCGCTTTAATATTACAAAGTGCCAAGATTTTGTTAAATTGTGATTAAGTACTCAGTTTTATAAAATATGTAAATAAATTATTTTAATTATCTATTGATTCAGTACTCTAAATATCTAAAAAGTGTCAAGTGGCAAGTTCTATGCTTAAAGCCAGTACGCAAATGTTAACAGACAGAAAGGATATGTGAGCTACCATGTTCCAGATCCATATTTTGAAACAATGACAGGTAGAACTGGAAACACTCATGTCATGTAAATCTAAAATTTGGAAATTGCACAAAATTACAATTATTACACTTACACATCTAAACATAGTAAAAGAAATTTATGAAAACTGCTTAATATAAAAGAAATGATAGGTGTAACTAAAGAATTTTTGCAAATATTGCAGCCAAATAAAAGTATGTAAAGTTTATCTCAGTAAAGCCACCAGTAAGGTAGTCAGTTATACTTTTGTAAGTATTAATTCTCAGAAAAATCACTAAGAACTCATGTTAAGCATTCAAATTTGAATGAAGGTTAATTAAAAAGTGGGCATGGCATATTTATAATACCCAGCTTTGATATGAGGTAGGCACTGGCATTTACAGTTGGTTAGAAATATTTTATAGTGATGGTTGATAGCTATGAAATAACTTTTATCAATCTCTATTTGACTGATCAAGACCAAATTTGAGCCATACAGGAGAGCTCAGGGCACATGTATCTCAGCACCACTTTTCCAAAGCAAACAATATGCTTTTTGTCTCTTCTCAACCCTATTAATTCTGTTCCCAGTATGGAAAGCTACCTCAACATACTAAGGAGTTGGGATTATGGGGTTATTGGTATGCTCCACTGTGCCTAGATTTAATCTTTTTATTTAGTAATCTTTTGACTCAGTAATTATGGTTCGATTCACTTCTAATTTTTCTTTCATCGTGAAGAAATACAGAGTTCCTGACTCAGGAGTCAAAATAGAGTTTTTTTTTTAAATCAATTTAGCTAAAAATTTAAAAACAAAAAAAGGAACAAACTGATGTTATGCCCACATATTTGCTAAAAGAAATTCATATATGATAGTATCCTTCTTATTTCACTAAAACTATCTATAATATATGAATATTCATAAAGACAGCAATTCACAGTCACCTAGGAGAATGGAGGCCATCTGGGGAGAACATCCCAGAAGTGTATGCAAAGGTCATCTTCCTCCTGTGCTTTGAAATTCCTGTCTCACATACTAGAGATCAGTGTAGGCAACTACTTACCTGCTTGAGACTGAGAAAAAGCTTTTGGAGAACTCATCAAGCATATTTAGCCATGACAGTAAATGTCTGTAGTTAGGACTGGTATCCTGGAGTGTTACAACCTTTGTCTGGTATATCTATTTATTCTGAAAAAAATTTTTGTGTGTGTGTTACTGGGGATGGAACCCACGGGCATTGTACTTCCAAGCTATACTCTCATCCCTATTTTTCCATCTTTTTATTTTTTATTTTATTTTTGCGGGTGTAGTAGGGATGGAACCCAGGGACATTTGACCTCTGAGCTACACCCCCCCCCGCCCTATCTTTTATTCTTTACTTTGAAACAGGGTCTCACTGAGTTGCAGAGGGCCTCACTAAGTAGCTGAGGCTGTCCCTGAACCATGATCCTCTAGTCTCAGCCTCCCGAATGCTGGTATGACAAGCGTGTGCCACCATGCCCAGCCAGTCTTTTTAATTTTTGAAACAGGGTCTCACTGAGTTGTGAAGGGCCTAAGTAGCTGAGGCTGTCTCTGAACCGCAATCCTCAGGTCTCAGCCTTCTGAATGCTTGACATATTTTGTATTGGTTTTTACATAATCCCTAAGCCTACTTTATGTTTTGATCATCTTTAAAACCATGTTTTTTAGTTTTATTTAACTTCTCAATGCCTAGCATACTAAATGATTTCTTAAAAACCTAATGTGTGATAGAAACAGTTTCAGGTTTAAAGGTGCATCAACAATAAATCAAAATCTCTGCTACCATCTTACATCATTTGGGAGAAGACCCAAACCAAAATAAGTAGTCTATTATATTGTTATAAGTAATGTAAAGAAAAGCAAGGAAAAGTGAAACAGATGGTTTGAAATTATTCTACTTTCAATTAAGTTATAAATATATCTTCAATATTCTGATAATTAAAATTGTGAATACAAATTATCATAAATGGTGGCAAAGATGTGAAGAAATAGGAAATCTTATATGCTATTATTGGGAATGTAAATTAGTACAACCACAATTAGATTAGTATGGAAGTTCCTCCAAAAACCAGAAATGTAACTGCCATATGACCCAGACCTACCACTTTTCAGTATCTTTCCCAAAGAATTAAACTCAGAGTGCTTTAATGTTAATGTATACTGAAGTTTATAGCACAACAATTCACAGTAGAAAAATTATCCAGCCAACTTAAGTGTTTGTTAATAGGTAAATGGATAAAAATAATGCAGTATATACATGCATTAGAATTTGACTCAGCCTCAAAGAACAAACTCATATCATTTTAAGGAATGTGGATGAAAGCAAATAATATTGTGCTGAGATCAGAAAGACAGGGGTCTTATGTTTTTTTTCATATGTGGAAGCTAGAGCTAAAATAGAAAACATAGGGGACTTCAGACAAATAAAATAGAATAGTTGAAGTTGTTTGAGGTAGAAGTAGAACAATGGTGTCATTTACAGGGAAATGGATGGAACTGAAGAACTTTATGCTAAGTGAGATTAGTCAGTCACAAAAAATAAGAAATTGGATGCTCTTCCTAATATGCAGAAACTAGGGAGAAAATGGGTCATAAGAAAACTTTCGACTAAGAAGGGGAAACTAAAGATAATCAAATAAGATGACCTACCTGAGTTGAATGGGAGGGAGGAAGAAAAAAATTCCCTAATGTACATAATGTACATTCACAAAAAATCAAAGTTAACCACTAGGCCAAATATGAGAAGGAGGGAGGGGAGATAAAATGGGATGGGAATTGGGTAAGGGCTAATTGGGTGATGTGTGTATGTCTGTCTCTAGAACTTTGTTCTGCATTAAGATGTATGACTACAATGAACCAATAAAAATTTTTTAAAATAATAATGTTATATTTACATATAAATGTATCACTACCAATCTCGCTAAAATTGACTTGGGGGTGGGGAACACAGAGGGAAATAGATCAAGTGATATGTGTCTATATCACTTTGAATCTCACTATAATGTATAATTATAATATAATATAATTTATAATAAAAATACAAAAAAGATATGCGTGGGCAAACTTTTGAAATAGAGCAAGCAAAAACAAAATCTTCAAAGTGGTTTATGTTTATTATGTTTAAGGAATAGAAAGTTATTAGTAAAGTATAGAGCTTTTATCTTATAACATACCAATTCCTATTATTTTGGAAAATCTATAGTTAATTTCAGTTATTTATGTCATAAAACATATTTTCTGATGTTATCAGCAACATGTACAGATGCAAAAATAAGTGTCTGAGAAACTAAATTTATTCTAATAATGTAACACCATTTAAGGACTATTTACTCATTTTGAATATGTAAGTATACACATAACTATTCATTCTTAGTTTTTTATCCATTGCTCCATCTATCAGCCTCTGATATCTTCAAAACATGAAACATTTCATTGCTTCTTTATTTTGTGTTGGAAGATGGCACCTACTGGTGATATTTAAAATTACCACCAATGTAAATGATCAGAGGAAGTTCAAAAGTCCCTATTTTATGACGAGTACAAGTTATTTAGAATCAAGAAAGCTTTCAATCCTTTATGAAGGTTTTTGTTTTTTGAGGTACTGGGGATGTAACCCAGGGGCATCCTACCTTCTAGCTACACCCTCAGCCCTATTTCTTAGTCTTTTTTATAAATTTTGAAAACAGGGTCTCACTAAATTGCGAAGAGTCTCCCTAAGTATCTGAGGCTGTCTGCGAGCCTCGATCCTCTGGTCTCTGCCTCCCAAATGCTGGGATTACAAGCGTGAGCCACCACACCTGGCCCTTCATGAAGATTTTAGAGTAATTATTACATAGAAGAGATTTTGGTAAATTCAAGATGAGTATGCGAATCCTTTGCACTTTTTATTTAGTACTCTTTATTTATTCAAGATATTACAATAGACATAATATTTTCCTTCACAGAAACATGTAAAGAGTTCTCTTTGTACCATATTTATTTTTTTTGAATTTTAAACTCAGTTTGTTTCATACATAAGAAATATTAGGTTAAAAACATAAAATGTTTAACTTACTTTTATATAGTTTCTGGTCTTCTACACTTTTCTGAAATAAATGGGTGAAATCTATGCAGAAAAGCAGAAAAGACAGCAATGACAAAATTGCAAAGAAAAGACTAAAGGAACAATAAAATAGGCAAGAAAATAAAAATATAGCTTTATAATTACCAAGAGTATGTGACATTTATAGAAGACATTTAACATTAATAATTTAAAAAGGTGGAATTAGAGTTCTTCAAACCAAGAAAATTAGAACAAATAAGCAAAAGAGAATATTCGGAAGGAGATGCTAAGTTTGTTATAGTTAAAATATGTTTTAATGAGATTGAGTGTAAGTACAGTCTTATTTAATCAATTAAGAAAACTTTTTTATTGATTCAGAGTAATCAAGCATCTTGATAAAGTTCAAGGTGATAGAAGCATGCATACACACAGCACCCATTGAACCCTCCCCCAGTTTTCTCCCTATTTCTTAACTCTCTTTCAATTTCCACCCTCCCTCTCATGCTCAGCACAATGATTGACTTTGATAAGTTTTTGTATGTACATCATGTCCACTGAGGTGTTTCCTTCTCCCCCTTCCCATCTCCCTAGATGGGCCACCTTCTCCAGTCATTCATCTAAAGTTGGTCCTTCTTTGCCTGTAGTTCCTCCTATATCACAGCTTCCTGTTAGTGGGATTCCAAATTAGGGCAACCATTTTAGAAAACAGTGTGGAGGATCCTCAGAAGAATAGGAATGAACCTACCACAAGACCCAGATATTCTACTCCCAAGTATCTACCCAAAAGAATGGAAACCAAACAACCAGAGTAGTGCATGCATATCTATGTTTACAGCTGCAAAATTCACAATTGCCAAACTATGGAACCAGCCAAGATGTTCATCAAAAGACGAATGGGTTATCAAACTATGGGATATGTACACAATAGAGTTTTATCTAGCTATAAAAAATAACATAACTATGTCATTTGTAGGGAAATAGGTGAAACTGGAGAACATTATGCTAAGTATGAAAATCTAATAATCAGAAAAATTATATCTTTTTACACAGGCTTTTATGATAAATTAAGAATTTAGAAGCATTTGTGATAGTCCATGAGTGTCATCTCTAAAAATAAAGTACTGCTTGATTTTTTTCTTTGTGTAGTACTAGAGATTGAATCTAGGGCCATGCTACCTCCAAGCTATACTCCCAACCCTATTTTTATTGTTTATTTTTAAACAAGGTCTCACAAAGATTCCGAAGACTTAGGAAAGCAGCTGAGGCTGACCAAGAACCCATGATCCTCCTCTCTCAGCCTTCCAAGTACTGGGATTACGAGCACAAGCAACCACATCCAGCCACTATTTAAGATTTAAACATAAGTCTGTCAGTGCTCACTTACCAACTGTTTCCATCAGCATTCTTACATCCATAATCTAAAGATGTGACCACATAAAATAGTAGAAAGAAGATTTATTTTCTTATGGGTATGGGTTCAGTCCATGTGAAGTCAGGGACCATGGATATCAGGGCATGGCAACTGGAAGTGGATAGGTAGAGGACATAGACTGAGCTTACATCATGGAGTCCAGAGTAAAGAGAGAACAGGGGGAGAAGAGGCCAATTATAATATCCAAGGACACACTCCCATGGACTCACCTCTAGCCACATGGTACTATCCTGAGACTCCAATCAGACAAATACATTACAATGAATTTACCCACTGCTAAAATGACAGCCCTCATTACTCCACTATATCAACCATGAATATTATTAAGCAAGGTCTTTATGGAACATTTTATAGCTAACTATAACACTAACAATGTAGGAGGAGACATCAAGATTTTTATTTAGCAAGCCATTAAAATTACATAAATTTTATCAGTGATGAAGTATAAAGTAAATGACTAACTTTCTAAATAGTAGGATAGTAGTTCTAATAAATGAAAATATTATAGGTATGAGTATTATCAAATATGAGTATTATTAATACTCTTATCATATATGAGTATTATCTAAAGAAGAATTTTTTGGAAGTTTAGAAATATCCATAAAAAAGAGAATTGATTAATATCTGGTGAAATTTTTACATATAAAACATGAAAGATAAGTAGAATATAAATGTTAGAAAGTTATTAGGATATATACAACAACTCTACCTAGTTGTAAAAAAATGAAAGTGAAAGAAATGAAAAAGTTGTAAGATTAAGTTCTAATTAGGCATGGTGGTGAACACTCATAACCTCAGTACTTGGGAGTCTTGAGTCAGGAGGATCTGTTATGAGAATAACCTCACCTATTTAGCAGACTCTCAGCAATTACAAAACTATGGGATATGTACACAATGGATTTTACTCAGCCATAAAGAAAACCACAATTACGTAATTTATAGGGAAATAGAGCAGTAGGTTAAGTGAGATTAGTCAGTCAAAAAAAAAAATCAGATGCTCTCCCTGATATGTTGAAGCTAGGGAGAAAATAGGAGGAACTGAAGAAGAAGAAGATAATATAGATGAGCAAATAAGGTGACCTAACTGAAGGGATGAGAGGGGGGAAGAGGGAAATTCTCTAATGTACATGAGGTACTTAAGTAAACATATTAATGTCAATTACTGAGCCAAACATGAGGAGCAGGATGGAATGGGACCGGAATTGGGGGAGGACTAATTGGGTGATGTGTGCATGTATGTCTCCACCATCTTCTACCCCATTAAGATGTATGACTATAATGCACCAATAAAAATTTTAAAAAAGAAAACCACGGGTGGTGGTGTGCACATGTAATTCCAGCATTTAAAAAAAGTAAAAAATGTTAGGTATGTAGCTCGGTCAGAAGTAGAATGTCCATAAATTCAATCCCCAGTAACACATACACATACACACACACAAACATACATACATACATACATACATACATACATACATAAATAAAAAAGCCATAAGTGGTGATGCAGGCCTATAATTCCAGTAATTGGGTTGGCTGAGACAAGAGAATTACAGGTCCAAGCTAGCATGCAATAATTTGGTGAGATTCTTTTAAAATAAAAATAGAAATATAAAAAAGGCTAGTGGTGAATCTCAGAGGTAGGGCAGCCTTGAATTAAATCCTCAGTATCCTAAACACATACCAATGATTAAGTTGAGACTCATAGCATTATTTTTATGAGAAAGATGGGAAAATAAATAAAATTATAAAGAGAGACAAAAAGTAATACTGTAACAAAATATTTTTTTAATTATTGAAAACAATTTTCTACATTGAGGATTACTGAATGTTAGTCATTATTAAATTGGTTACAAATGTGTACATTTCTTCTTTTTTATATTTTTATTGTGGTAAAATACACTCAACATTGAATTCATCATAACTTTTTTTTGAGAAACTGGAGATTGATCCCAGGGGGCATTCTACCTCTGAGTTACACCCTCAGGCCTATTTTTTTTTTTTTTATCTTGAAACAGGGTCTCACTAAGTTGTAGAAGATATCCCTATGTAGCTGAGGCTGGCCTTTAACCTGTGATCCTCCTATTTCAGCCTACCAAGTACTTGTATACAAGCATGTGCCACCATGCCCAGCATCATATAACAATTTTTCTGTAATTTCACTGCCATAAACTACATCAAGTGTTGTTCAACCTTTATCACTATTTTCTTACAAAGATTTATTTTTCATTTCAGACAAAACTTCTGTACTCATCAATAACTCATCAGTCTTTCTACCTCAAACCCTTGGCAAACTCTTATGCACATTCTTATGCATTTTTCTATATGAGATACTTCATATAAGTGGAAGTATACAATTTTTGGTCAATTTTTAAACTCAGTATATTGATTTAAATGTCTGTTCATATTATAACATACAAAAGAACTTTATTTCTTTTTAAGGACAGAACAACATTCCACTGTATGTATTTATTAATTTTTTTATTCATTCATCTGTGTACGAATACTGTTTTTTTCTTTTCATTATATTGAATAATGCTATTATAAATATGAGTATGCATAAATTTGTTTGAATAAATAATTTCAAGTATTATCAGAAACTAATAAAACTGCTCTGCATCAGCTATATTTTTACATATACAAGGGTTCCAATTTCTCTTCATTTTCGTAAACACATATTTTCCGGTCTTTCTTTGGTCATCCATCAGGTTTATCTAAATAACATCCATAGAATTCTTTTATCCTTTTATAAACTGCATTGTCATTTTTACATATGACAATATATAAATATTTATTTATATATGTATTTCAAATATTTTTATATATGTATTTATGTATGTATTTCAAATATTTTTGCCTATTCTCTGAGTTGCCTTCACTGTCTTTATAGTGTACTTTATATCCAAGGACTTTTTAAGTTTTAATAAACTACACTTAAATTTTTTATTAAAAAATTGCATTTGCTTTTGATATCATTTTTAAAAATCCTTCATAAATCCATTCATGCATATTTGTCCTTATGGTTTATTTTAAAATGTTTATATGCTTAACTATTAAAGGGCTTACTCTTTTTTAGGTTCATTTTTTATGTTGTGTAAAGGATTCAGCTTAACCCTTTTGCATAAAAATATTTTGCAAGCTCCATTTCTTGAAAAGATTATTTTCTTCCCTCTGAAAAAATGATGCTAAAGCCATCAATTGCTATTGTAAAACTATTATTGTATTATGTCAATTTTTGTTGCATATATGTTAGTTTTTATTTTTGTTGCTTATTTATTCATAAGAGATACAACTATTCAATAAATTGAAATTAGCAAATTAGCAATATATAGTGTCCTCTTTTATTCCTAACAAATTTTAAACTTAAAAACTATTTATCTGATAACAATAAAGCCACAACATATATGTTTTGATTGTTACTTATATAGAATACCGTTAAACATTGCTGACTTTCAAATTTTTTGTCTCTCTATAAAATATCCTCTTAAAATAGTATATAGATGCTTTATTTTTTAATTTACTTATTCAATCTTCCTTTTAATTGAATAGTTTAACTCATTTATATTTACAGTTATTACTCAAGAAAGACTACTGCATTTAGCTTTTTATTTTATGCATGACATAAACAAACATTAGTGATTAACTTGGGACTAAAATTTTTAATTTTAACTTGACTATTTAACAATTTAATTTTAATATCAATTTATAATCAAGTTTCAATATTTATTTTTTCACACATTTATATTGCTATTATCACAGACTGCATTTTTGTTAACTGTAGACTAATTATTCAAATCTGTGGCTTGATTTCTTTTTAAATTATATAGAAAAACAGCTGGCAAAAATTCTCTCCCATTCTTTCTTCTCTCTGTTGAGGTTCTTGATATTTTGCTGTACAGAGGTTCTTCAGTCTCATGCATTCTCTTGTATTGCTCCTCCTTCTTATTCCTTGTGCCTTCAAGTTCTTGTTGAGAAAGTTCATACCTGTACCTATGTGTTACAATGTTTGTTCTGTGCTCTCTTCAAAGAGCTGCAAGGTCTCTTATTTTGGTTTTCAGGAATAGATTTGATGTATATAAAATATTCAGTTAAAAATATTTCCCATGACTTTTGTTACTTCATGTTATCACTTTGCCTTCTACACACCCACTCCCACTACTGCTGGTAAGAAAGAAGTTGTTAATTATTTGGAGCAAATATTGCATTTACAAATATCTTATTTCTTGCTTGTTTCAATTATTTTTTTTTCACTTTTAGTCACTAGATTATATTGGGTCATAATAGATCATATTGGGTCATAATGTAGATATGGTAATTCATCCTGCTTATAATTTATTGAGAATCTTGGATGTACATATTTATATTCCTCATCAAATATGTGGATCTCGGCCATTATTTATTAAAATATTCTTTTTTTTTTTTGGTGGTACTGGGGTTCCTGGAATCCCTTCTACCTCTGGGCTACAATCCCAGACCTATTTTTATATTTTTATTTGGAAACAGAGTCTCCTAAGTCAGCGAGCGCAGATGGCTTCGAACCTGCGCGATCCTCCTGTCTCTGCTTCTCTGAGCCACCACGCCCGGCTCTTAAAATATTCTTTGAGTCGTTCACACCGCTCTTTCTCAGATTTTTATACCAAATATATTGATCATTTTGGTAATATTGTAGATTCTTTATGAACGGCTTACTTTTCCTTATACTTTATCTTTCTGTTTCTCATGCTGCATGATTTCTACTCTGTAAGTTTAAATTCTCTGGTTGTTTAATCTATATGCTCATTCTGCTGTTACAGCACTTTTGTTTTTATCCTATTCTAGACTTTTATTGGTGCATTGTGATTATACTTCATAGTGAAATTCAAAGAGATTTATTCTTAAATGTACAGATCACTTTGTGTATTGCCTTATACATTCCACTCTTATGAAGCTTTTATTTCAGTTATTATACTTTTGGTTCTTTAAGTTCTTAGTCATGTATCACTTAACAATATGGATAAAAATAGGAACAGATTAATAAGTAATAGTATATAAAATTATAGTTTACTTACACACATTAAGATAGCTACACTGATATCACTAGGCAATATAATCTAATGGGACAATCTTTATGTATGCAGTTCTTCACAGAACCACCATCGTCTATCACATGATTTTAATTGCTTCTTTGATACGATTTATGCTTATTTATTAATATTCGTATTTAGTTCATTAAAACATTTTCTTGCCTTTCTTTAGTGATTTTTTATAATTTACGTGAAACTTTTCTGATATATTTAAAAATCTTTACACTCCCAGACCTATTTTTATACTTTTTTTTTTTTTTTTTTGGAAAGACGGTCTCTTAAGCCAGAGTGCTGGCTTGGAACCTGTGAGACCCTCCAGTCTCAGCCTCCCAAGCGCGGGGGTTACAATCGTGCACCACCATGCCCTGCTTGAGTAAAGTCTTTACCTAGTGAATCTGATGTCAATTTGTGGCTTTTTTGGGGAACCATTTTTGTATTTCCTTTTTTTCTTTTGTTTTCTGCTCATTTTTTCTTCTCTTTTGTCTTTTGAATAGGCTATACATTCTGACTTTTTGGTATAATTATGTTTTTGGAGAATTGGAAATCTGAATATTATTATATGTTACCTCTAACAATGAGATCTATCTTCCTCATAGTTTGCTATTTTTAATAAAGTAGGCTTAGCTTGTGCTCAACCCATTTTTTTTCTATGATTCTTTTATTCGAGGAGTTTTTTATGTTTGTTTTTTGTTTTTGTTTTTGTTTTTGTTTTGGTGGTACTAGGATTCCTGGAAGCCCTTCTACCTTTGCCTACACTACCACGGGCTACACTCCCAGACTGATTTTATACTTTTTTATGTGGAAACAGAGTCTCTTAAACCAGCAAGGTTGGCTTCAAACCTGTGTGTTCCTCCAGACTCTGTCTCCCAAGTGCAGGGATTACAAGCATGTGCCACCACCCCTGGCTATATTTTAGATTTTAAGGACATGATTTGGAGCACAAACCCTTTTATTTTTATATGAAATGTAAAGGTTTTTTCTTTGTCAGGGCTTGTTGATTTGAAAAATAATATGTCTTACTTGTAAATGTACTCATTTAAAATATCAAAATTTATGTAAATATATGTGGATATATACTGGCTGTGTAATATTAATATTTAATTTCCACAATGATTTTAATGTAAACTAGCCACTTATAATTTACCTTATGCTTATTTTTAATTTAATTCATAAAAACTCAATAAACGAGACCAACAAAAGTTTGAACACACGTCACAAAGACAAAGAAATTTATAGATTAATAATTTTTAAAGTTATTTACAAAATGTTATGTTTTAACATAAAATTTATAAAAATAAAGCAAGTCCTCACATATTATACATATTTAATAAAAATATTTTAAAAGCCTAGTGACTGTGTGTGAAAAGTGAGATGATGCTATCACACCACAAGATGGCATATGAAGGCCACGAAACATATTCTTTGAAATTTTAAAGTACTTTTTCTCCTTCAAATACATTTTGAAATTTTAAAGAATTATTTTGTATGCTTTTTTTGTTCACTGTTATTGTACATTACATTATAAAGAGTTTCAGGGTGAAAAAAACATACCTATACATGGCACTTGGTTTGTTTTTTTTATTGCTACCTCATTCCTTCCTTTCTACATACATGCTATTGAGACTTGTATTCATAATTTTGCATATATATATACTACATTATTTACAATGCTACATTCAGAATTTTTACTAAATTAATATAAACCATGTGCATTTTAGATTTAAATAGATAATTAGAAATTCTACCTATAGCAACTTTTATGTTTTATTTTTCAACGGAGGATCTCTTTCCAGTTTTGCTTTGAGATACAGTAAATATTTTTCTAAATATAGATAATTATTTTATGTATTCAAATATACATATGATTATCACTGAAACCTGATATTTTAGAGTATATTTAGTAAAGATAACAGTACGTACACAAAATGGACTGTGGCTTTATTTCTGAATAAACTTGTTTTTGTCAATACGGTGAACCATGAGATATTCAGACAAAAACTAATAAGCAAGCCAATAACACAAAAAAATTAGAAAACAAAAAATAAAATGAAAAGTAAAAATTTAAAAAATTAACCATAAAATTAGCTCATTTAAGATTTATGGTGTCATTTAAATTTCCAGCATTTCTTCCTTTATGATCCTTTCTTATTTTGAATGCTGTGGCCTCTAATATGCTATTAAAACTTCAAGATTGCTTTCTTAAAAAGATAAGGTATAACTATATACGTATAACACTTATATTTTTCACAAGAAAAAATATACTGTTGAACGAAAAATCTACAGTGAGAAAATGATGCAGTTTCTATATTGAGGTAGATTATGGTGCAAAAGCATCTAGCCATTAACATATCTACACATTCATGTCATAGGAGTAAATCCTGTGTGTCTATGTAGAATAATATGCATGCGCTTAATATACCTGGTAAATGTGACAACGAATATTTTAAAAAGTATTTTAGTCTAAAATATTAACACCTCAATTATCCAAAGGGTATTGGAATATTGTTTTTCAACATTACATGATAAAATATAAAATCTAAAAAGATTCAAAATGCAAAGTGGCCAAAAAAAGACTCCAAGGTGTTGGAGCAATGCAGATGACTGGGAAAAATGTATAGTTAACCAGTTAGCTTAAAAACATTTATTCATTTATTCGATAACTGAATTGAATACCTACGTTTGTCAAACATAACATATCAGTATTCGAAAGACATATTTAAACATTGAGATTATAATGTTGAAGAAAGGAAAATCTCCAGCATTATAGAGCTTATCTACTACTGGAAATATGTACTTAGCAACACTCCACAAATCTACATACATATGTATCCAATAATGTCAGATTGTAGAAAAATACACGAAGATACGAATGAAAAATGAAAGAATTCTTTTGAATATTTGTTTCAGACCAAGATAATTAAAAATGTAAAAGCACTGGAGATAAAAAACAAATATATATAATAAAAAGGCAATGTTGGTGAAATAAAATGGAAAATAGAATGCATATTAAAAGCTACCTTTTAAAAAGGATAGGAGAGAAAATTGGGATGTACAGAGTATAAAACTGGCAAAATTTTGTTAGTATATCTATGAATATATCATAATGAATCCCACTATTATGTATAATTTTAATGCACAAATGTTAATTTGTGCTTGCAGGGATTCTGACCCTGCCACTTCTTGCCTACCTCTTATGACTGTCTTTGAAATATGTGAGAAAACCTCCTGTAGTCCTTTACTCTAGCAAATATAGTTGTAGGTGAGCACCAAATTGAGTGCCTACACAAATGGTAGCCATGCCCTTTTTAATCATGGCTGCTGTGGACCCTTTTCTATCATAGCTTATGGCCTTTCCTCGATGATAACTGCTATTTTGCCCATCTTTAATTCTGGCTGCCAAGATGGAATCTGTGTACACTTTTTAAAATGAATGCCCTTGCACAGATTTCTATGATTACACTCTTGAGCCTGGAATGGGTAGATTCTTACTGTTTGCCCAGATACCCTAAAGGGATCTTTCCTATTATCTCTGTACAATATACCTAAATTCTCTTTAGTGGTCACAATCTCTCCAGTAATGGCACATTTCTAGGCCACAATTTCATACATGTCTTTTTGGCCAAACTGTGAATCTATAAAGCCTCTCTTTGCTTTGCCTTCTCTTTTCTATTTTCACATGAATTTTTAAGGGCTGACATTAATAACCACGACAAAGTCTAGATTTTCATTGTCTTGAGATCTTCCCCACAAATCAATTATTTCATCATCTTTATTTTTAGCTTCATACAAAGTTTTAAGTTTGAAAAAATTCTGGTTAGTTCTTTGACAGAGTAACATATATGGCCTTTACCCATTTTTTTTTTTGGAGGGCTGTTTATCTTCTGAAATCTCTTGAGCACACTCTATTATCTTTTTTTAAATCTGCATTCTGCTCTTTCCAACTTTCTCTCACCCTCATTGATCAATTCCAAAAACTCCTTATCCACATAGTAAAGTTTAAATATAGCAGTTTTCTATCTCAGTAGCCTAGTACTAATTTCTGTTTCAGTAAGCATTCTTACTACCATGACCCCAAATACCTGATGAACACAGCTTAGAGAGAGGAATATATATTTTCCTATATTTCTGAAGATTTTAGTCCATTTGTACATTCCATTCACTCCAGCTTCCAAGCAGAACCCAGGGCTAGAGATTCTTAGGGCATAATGGTAGGAAAAAGAAGGAGAGACTTGTCAGCTCATGGTGGCCATGTAGAAAGAGGGAACTCAAAGATGCACCATTCTGCCCACTAAGCACTGTCATATGCCATGCCTTTAGAGACCCAGCAAGCAAGCAAGCCCTACCTCCAACATGAATGCCTCATCTACAATACTAGATCTGAGGAAAAAATGTCATAGGTTATTATATTCATGCAGAAGAACAGGGATAAATTCTGGCCCAAACAGGAAGATTTTATCTGAAATGAAGCATCAGTGTAAGTAATTTTCTAACACAAAACAGCCCATTCTTCTTCAGGGTATATCCAAACTAACTTTCATTATAGTGATTCAAAAAAGAAAAATAAGTCAATAAAAGACACAGGTTGATTTAAGGAATACAGTGCCACACAAGGGCCAAGCTATAGTACAATGCTGGCAGAGATATATAAAGACATCATAAATTAGCAAATTTAATGCAATTTTCTTAGATCGGTTAAAGTAGTTGGCTTTATAATAAGATGTGATTTGCTATAGTTAATATGGTAGATATCATCTCATGCTAAAAGACTAAGAGAAGGGTGTCTATCACAGGAAAAGAAAGATGCCCACTGATCATGAAAATGAAACTTAATAATTGTGTATATAAAGGTTTCTTGGTAGGTTCAAGTAGGTGTACATTAATGCTATTAATCTGTGGAAATAATTTTTGAAAACAAAATTTCTAATAGGATAGATTAATAAGAAGTATAACAATGAGACATCATTTATGCATATAGAATTTACCAGATATAGGACAGTCTCAAAACATACAAGTAAGATATGTGGTTAACATATGTAATGCATACACACATATACATGTTTGTTCATATAATATATAAAATACATGGTAAGTATATATAAACTTGGTAAATATTGACTTTGCTATTATCTAGAATAAATGAATTGTATTTCTGCTTTCTGGAAAAGGGCAGAAAATGCTTTAAATTTGCATTTTCCTATAGTTTAAGATTGTATCACTATCAAGATTTATAAATCCACTCTCATTTCATTTCTATTTTCATGTCATTTCCATAAGAAGTTTTTCCACTTACAAACCTATCTAAAACAACCACCAGTCATGACTCTTGTCCTGCTCTAATTTTCTCCATAATGGACTTTTTACTCCTTGGCATGACATTGTGCATACTATTTGTCTGAGGCTATTAATCTAAAATAATGTGCTAAAATTCTTGGAAGCAGAGCAGATGGATTAGATAGCAGATATAATATTACTGTACTCTGTGCTATAATTATAAAAATGGTTATTGATTCTGCAACATAAAATGCCATTATGATAAAAATATTTTGTTCTGTTTCAAAGATCAGGGCAAAATTTTTATATTTCAATTATTACATTAAAAAATTAAAATATAAAATACAAATATTTGCTCTCGCTTTTGATCTATCTATATCTGTAATTTTTAAATATGAACTGGTGACTAACAAAACAAAGGCTGACTAAATTCACTTTTTTACATATTGATTGCAAGAAGATTCTAAAATATCAGAAGGCTGTAGTTTATGTAAGGCTGAATAGAGATATTTAGATGGTAGATATTTAGACCAAGTGGTGCTCTTCATAATTCATTTTATATTATACCCATTTTAAAAATATCAAAGACTGAAGGAAAATGAGATGATTGCTTTAAGCTAAGCTGTTGCTGATTACACAAATAAAAGTACTAATTATATTGATCAGTGCCTTTTGTAATATTAAACTTACATTTGTTACTTAATGTTATTTACAGTTAGTAATTTACAAAAGTTTAGTAATTTACAAAAAAAGGTATTTTTTTTTTTAGTATAGACTTCCTTACTCAGACTTCTCTGAGTCTGATATTGTGTTAACAAGCATTAACATGAGAATCTTCACATGAGAATTTAAAGTAATATCTCAGGTTTCCAGTGATAACTTTCAGCAGCTAAACCATTAAGGTAATTACAGGGGAAGAGAAGTGAACTGAGGCAGGTTGTCAGAGCAAGAAATTGTAGATCTAACTTAATTGAATTCCCTGAATAATAATTTAAAAATGCATAAGATAAGACACGGAGGAATTTCAAGCCAAGTTCAGAGCCACTAGCATCATCTTATTATAATAGAAGACATTAAGGGGAATGATTTAAAAGTGTTGGACTTACCACATTTGTGAATATATATAAATAGTATGAGTCTTAAATGTCTTCATTACAGTCCTGAAATATTTAAATACAAATAGAGACATTATCTGGACCAGTTCTTAAAAGGAAAATGAGGCAAATTTTTCCCATCAATAAAGGAAGTGCTACAAAATAAGTAATTATTTTTTCTTTACTGCAATGCTTATTTGGAAAAAAGCCATAACATGTAAAGGAGAATTTATGTTAATATTTGATATATGCAAAGAAGAGCGTGTTGATTGTATCTGCATTTATTTTAAAGCACTTTAAGGCTAAAACCACTTAAGGAATTGTTTTCTATCCCATTTGTAATTAGAATATTATTTATAATATTTTCCTTTATTATACATTATTTTTGTTTGTGGTATTGGAGATAGAACCCGGGGGCATTTTACCTCCAAGCCACACTCCCCACCCCTAATTTTTTATTTTTTATTTTGAAACAAGATCTTACTAAGTTGCATAAGGCCTCAGTAAGTAGCTGAAACTGTCAGTGAACTGCAATTCTCCTGTCTCAGCCTCCCACATACTGAAATTACAAGTGTGCGCCACTAATCTGGTTTACGTTAAATATTTATTTAAATATTTTTATAACATTTTAAACATATTGTTTACAAAAATATTTATTAATTCTACAATAATTTTGAAGTCTGTTGTGGTAGTGTATACCTGTAATCCCAGTACTTGAGAAACTGAGGAGGATTTCATATTTGAAACCTGCCTTGCCGGGTGTGGTGGCACACTCTTGTAATCCCCGCGCTTGGGAGGCGAAGACAGGAGGATCGCTCAGGTTCGAAGCCAGCCGCGCTGACTTAAGAGACCCTGTTTCCAAATAAAAAAGTATAAAAATAGGTCTGGGAGTTTAGCCCGGAGGTAGAAGGGTTTCAATGAACCTCAGTACCCCCAAAACAAACAAACAAACAAACAAACAAACAAACAAACAAACAAACAAAACGAAAAAAAGAAAGAAACCTGCCTCAGCAATTTCAGCTGTTGACAAGTTAGCAAGACCTTGTTTTCAAATAAAAAATACAATAAAACTGGGGATGAAGTTTGGAGGTAGAATGTACTTGGGTTCAATCCCCAGCACCACAATAAATAAATAAATACAAATTAAATAAAATCACTTTGAATCTTCTTTATCAGATTATGTAGAAAATTAGCTATTAAATCATATTATTTGATAAGTAATTCCCTCAATAGAATTGAAAAGATCTAAAATAATATAATGCACCCAAACATTTTAATCTATGTATTATTCATAATTACAAGAATTTGGACTGTAATTTTTGCACTTGTATAACGTTGTATATACTGTAAATTATTCCATCTTTGAAAAAAGTAATCTAATAAGGAAAGCATATATGATTCTTTTCATAACATTATTCATTCCATTACTTTGCATCTATTTTCTTTGACCGCCACGTCACTTATCGTCCCATTTGTTCATGTTCAAGAATCTGTCAGGCAATGTAAAAGAATCTGATGGACTCCTAACTTCAGGAAGGAATGATTACTGGAAATGTACTCTCTAATGTTTCAAAGCATATTGATTTAAATTTACTTTCAATAATTCTTTTTGTGGAATTAAATGTATAGATTTGTTAAAATGGATGGTTAGGAAAACTTGTAGGCCTCAACCCAATTATGGGACCAATGTTCATCTAGGAGCACTGTAACTTATTTAATGTACCTACTAGTAAAATTGCCTAATTGTGTAAATCTCAGAATAGGAAAGCCCAAGGAAATTAATAATTTTACTCAGAGTATAGAAAAGTATACTCTATGTAACCTTGTATATAACAGAGGATAGAAAATAAAATTATTTTTATCAAGTTCTCAAATGGTTTCTCTCCTCTACCATCCCAATTTTGAATTAATTACACATTCTTCAGGTACAATTGAATGTCCCCATATTTTCCAGGTTATATTTATAACAAAAATCTATAGCCATTACTGGTGTCACATAAAACATATAATCTGTTATGTCACAAACAGATTAGAGTTGTAGACGGTTCTAGATATTTTATGGGCAACAATTAAACACCACTACACACCTATTAGAATGACCCAGATCTGTAAAATTAAATTCCACAGAGATAGCAGAGCACTAAGAAATGTTATTAATTGATGATGGTTATAAAATTGGTGCCGTCACTTTTGAAAAAAATTGAGTTTCTTACAAAATAAATATATTCTATCAATATGATCTAACAATCAGGCTCCTTGGTATGTATTCAATGTAGCTAGATATTATATCCATGCAAACACCTACATAGACAAGTTTATAGCAATTTGTTTATGACTGCCAGAACTTAAAAATACCTAGTATGTCTCTTGATAGGTAAATAAACTTGGGTACACCCAAATAATGAAATAATATTCAAGGCTAAAAACTTGTCCTAAAAATAAACTAAATATTTTTTTTAGAAATAAAACATTTTAAGGCAGGCTTGATGGTGCCTACCTTTAATCCTCCTGCTTGGGAGGCTGAGAATGGAAGAACACAGGTTGGAAGACAGCCTGTGTTCTAGGGAGACAGTACAAAATCAGAAGGGCTGGGGCTGCAGCTTTGAGGTAGAATGCCCTTGGGTTCAATCTGCAGTACCAAGAATTAAAAAAAAAAACTCATAACACTTTAAAACATAAAAATAGACATTCACAAAAATGGATGAAAGTTTAAAGAAACATGAAATAATATTTTAAGGTGTTTGAATTTAACAAGAACTATTTTTCTTTGTTCCTCTGAGGAGATAGTGAGTTGTGTTTATATAAAAGAATACCCTAACAATAACGTATACATTTCAAATAAGAATCTTAAAATATTACAAACTGATCATATAGGAAATGAAACGGTTTAGGAAATAAATTTATGCTACATAACTTTAAGAACAAGCTCTTAGTGAATAAATATAATTTTGGTTTATTTGTCCAATACATATTAGCATATTAATAAATACACTGTGCATAAGGGTAGTTAATTGACTAGAAATTTTTTGGGGGTGAGTTTTGGGAATGAAACTCGGGGGCATTCTACCTCAGAACTATACCCAGTCCTATTTTTGAGTCTTTTTATTTTTGAAACAGGGTCTCACTGATTTGCGAAGGGCCTCATGGCTAACCGCGATCCTTCAGTCTCAGCCTCTCTAATGCTGGGATTACAAATGTGCACCACCACACCAGGTAGATTTAGGAATGTTAATAAAAACTAAAATACAAAAATAATATTCATGATGTTTATCAGTAGTAACTCCTGCACATTATAAATCTTCTTCATTCTGGTTAAAATAAAGTTCAATAAAAATTCAATTCATATAAAATATCTGAAACAATTTTAACACTAATGAGATAGAATAGGAATTCCTGGTAATAGCATCCTGGGTTTTTTTTTAATTTCACACAATGAGAATGTATTAATATTTATGACTTTAAAAAGGTGTGTCACAGAAACAAACCTAATAAAAAGACTTTATCAGTGTAAAAAAAGAAAAAAAACTGTTGAAATAATTGTTGGAGAAGATATAAGTAAAGCACTGATTTCTACAGTGATAAAATTTTGAAATGAAATTTAAAGTTGTTACCTGTGAGTATAAATGACATTTTGATAAATGTGAAACAAGGATGAATTTCATTGTAATTGGAATAGAATACATGGTGTTTGCACTAGAAAGTGAAGTCTGTACGAATAAAATAATAAAAGGATGGTGTTGGATAGACCAATAAAGAATGTTTATTTCTCTAACATTCTAGACAATGGCTAAATTTCTCTGTACCGGGTTGACTATATGGCATCAGCCATAATTGCATGAATCAGCACTGCTTATTCAGCACCTCCCTAGAACTGTAATGAAATCAATTTATTTTATTCTAATTCCAGGAAGCCTGTGTCTTTAAAAACTCTAAGTAAATATACAACATTAGGGTGATCTGCCAATTAGATGACTTTGGTAATTTATTTAAATAAAGAAGACATTTGCATTAAATAAATTATCTTTTAATTTTACTTTATACTTATTACATATGAAAATTTCTTAAGAGGTTACAAATCAAATTACAAGTAATTTAACTGAATTTCAGTTTAAATTGTCATGCAAAAACAAGATATCATAAAATGAAATGATATATAAGGTAGGTACATATATTGGATGATTTCATTTTCTAATTGGAAAAAGTCATAAAAATTAAATTAATTTCTATATGAATATTATGATAGTCTTTAATTTTGATTAGAAAAAAAAGTGTTATGTATTTTTTAAGTTAAAATTGTTTATTAAGCTGGGCATGATGGTGCACTCTTGTAATCCTAGCATTCGGAAAGCTGAGACCTGAGGATCTTGGTTCACGGACAGCCTCAGCTACTTAGTGAGGCCCTCTGCAACTCAGTGAGACACTGTTTCAAAATAAAGAATAAAAAAATTGGGCAGGGTGTGTAGCTTGAAGGTCAAATGCCTCTGAGTTCCATCCCTAGACCCGCAAAAAAAAAAAAAAAATTGTTTATTAATCCTTTATTTAGTCTACTTAAATTTAAAAAGAATTTATTTAAAATTTTCAGCAGTTTTGATTTCACGAACATCAGGAAACAGTAACTAGCTTAAAGATACTATGAATAAATTAAGAGAAAAAGAGTATTGAGATATTTTTTATTCTCTGGCTTAATATTAACTAATTTGATTGAAATATTTTTCCTAAATAAGGTTTTCATTTCATAGGTCATTATAAATTTTATATAAGTATAAATTTTTTAAATTTTTTCTTTGACAGTTTTATTTGAAAATGATTTAAATAAAATCTGCTTTTTTAAAATTTAATTTGGATTCTTGGAGATTCTGGGACATGGATGCCCATTTCTGTCTCAAATTTGAGAACATTTTACTGATTATTTTGTTGAATAGATTTGGTATAACTTTTTATCTTCCTGCTATAATTTTAATTTGGAATTTCCCTGTTCCTCAAAAGTCAGATGTTGAAAGATTGATTTTCAGTGCATAATATTCAAATATTTTTTAAAATAATTGATGATGAGAGTTCTAATATTATCAATGAAGTAATTCGTTGAAGGGTTCATATTTAAATGGACTGTTGGGAAGGTGGTACAAAACTGAAGGTTGTGGAGCCTATTTGGAGGAATTCAGTCACCGGGATGTGTCCTGGAAGGTTATATCTTGTTCTCAACCCTGAATACCATGAGGTTAGCCACTTGATTCTACCATGTACTCCCTGCCACCATGGTCTTTATCAACACAGGGCTAAAAGCTCTGAAGTCAGTAGACCATAGGCTGAAACTTCTAAAATTAATAGCCAAAATAAGTCTTTCCTCCTTTAGGTTTATTTATTAATTTAGAAGTGATTCATAATTCTTGAAGCTTAACTCTCTAATTTTTGTTTTATATATTTATTTATTTATTTATTTATTTATTTATTTATTTATTTATGCAGTACTAGGGATGGAATCCAGGGGCATTTTACCTCCAAGCTATACCCCCAGCCATATTTTTTATTCTTTATTTTTGAAACTGGGTCTCACTGAGCTGCAGAGGGCCTTACTAAGAAGCTGAGACTGGCCACCAAACATGATTCTCCTGTCTCAGCCTCCCTCAACCTACCTACGCTGGGATTACAAGTGTGTGCCACCACGCCCAGATGTATTTTGTTTATTTATTTTAGATATGACTAGGTTACTTCATAAGATGTCCTCATGTTTATATTCTTTTTCTTGGTCTAGTTTGTTGTTGAGTGACTCATTTGTATCTTTTTAATTTTATTTTACCAATTAAATTATTGAACTGAATATTTCTGTATGGTATTTGTTTATGCCCTCTCTCTCTCTCTCTCTCTCTCTCTCTCTCTCTCTCTCTCTCTCTCTCTCTCTCTCTCTCTCCCTCCCTCCCTCCCTCCCTCCCTCCCCCTCTCTCTCTCCCCTGAATTCTTATGTAGATTATGGTCTGATTTTTTAGTTGAATTGAATTGTCTATCTGTTTTCTCTTGAACCCCACTGAGATTCCTTAGGACAATTACTTTTTATTTTTTTTCCCCAAATATATTGTAGGTTTTCTTTAGCCGGCATTCTATTTCTGGGGAGTCATTGTTTTCCATTGGGAGTGTCATCTTTCCTTGCTTTCCTGCTTCTTGTGCCCTTGTTAATCTCTACACATCTAGTGTAACAATCACTTCTATTTTTATAGAGTTGCTTTTGCGAAAGAAGACGATTTCTTACCTATGATTCACAGGTTTTGTTTGGGTAGCATTTTATTTTCCACTTTGATTCTGAATGTGTGAATTCTTCAGCTGTGCTCAATTCCAGTGATATTTGTGAGTCTCTCTGTGGTTTAGATTGCAGATGTTTGTGGTTACACAAACTGATATTATGGAGAATATGGAATGGAAGAAGGACATAACTTCAGAACATAAAGGACTGGGTGTCAATCACTCATTATGGGCTGGCCTTTACTAGCAACCAAAGGAGGGCAAGTATGTTTAGAATATAAAGAACTTGATCACAGACTCATCTGAGATGAGCAGTGATGGCAGCTGAGACATGATAATGTGATTCACTTTGAGGAAATGGATGTCCACAGAGAGTATTGTGGATGTCTCTGATGGGGCAAGCTGTGTTTGAATCAGGGTCTTCTGGGGGCAGTAGCAGTGAAATAATAGGCATAAAAGAATGATTTTATCTTCATGTTCCAACAGGAAAGTCCAGTATTACCAAAAACTTCTGTCCCTGGCAGCAATCATGGATCATGGAGAATGATCCTCAGACCCCACAGGGAAAATCACAATTGGTGGTAAGGTATTTGTTCCCACAGAAACTGGGAGGTGGGAGTCGATTACAGTGCATGTGTTCCCAGGTCTCACGTAGGTAAGCATTGCTGGTGTTGTGATCCTCTTGTGGCTGCAGAAACAGTGTTTGCATGTGGATTATGATAGATATGCCTTCAGTCCATGCTGAGACTATCTCTGCAAGAAGCAGCTCCAAAGGGAGACGCATCCTCATTTCCTACAGTCGCTCATACCAACAGTAGTAGTAGGGACAGTGGCAGAGGGCATGGATATGGGAGGTACATTTTCACATTCTGCAGAGGTAAGCACCAGTGGCATCACAAGGTTATGATGGAGAAGTGGTAGGGGGGAAAGGGATTAAAGTCCCAAGTACCAGGAGGAAAGCACCTTGGTTCCTCATCTCTTGAGAGAAATACCAAACATCTTTAGCTTTGCTGGACTATCTGTCCCCTATCATGCAGAGCCTGGCATGGGACTGGGTATTTCTGGGTCTCACCTTCAAAGCTGAGTCTAGCTGAATTTCTGAAATGGCAGCCTTTTCATGTGAGTGCAGTAGAATGTGTGTGAAGCCTCACCCATGGTGCCATGCAGTGGCTCCTGCCCCAAGTCAGTGTGCACTCCAAGGTGATTCTGCTCTCTAGATGGTGCTGTGCTGCAGAAGCTTATTCCCTGCAGGTTGTGTGGGTGACAATGCTACTTCTCCTTTTGAAGCATAGCTACCACGAAGACTCCAGGAAGTTTCCCTAATTGGCTCCTCTATTATCATTGTGGAGCTTCCCTGTAGCTAGAATTGCTGAGATCTGCAGTGGCAAAGAGATTCTCTGAGCTTCTGTTTAGCCTTTCTATCAAAAGGGTACTCACTCCAGCCTGGGAGCCACTTTACATGTTTTCTGCTGAGACTTTAGTAAAACCCCTGGAAAAATTCACTCTTCCGCATGACATTGTTAAATAATGTTTTGTGTCACAAAATTCAGTATATATAATAAGATTATAATATTAATAATAATATAATAAGTTATATCAATAAGTTATTATATATGTATTATTGTATATATGTATAATATATATTTAAATATGGTCTTAGTATCTGAGATTCTTTTCTTTCCACCTTTTAAAAATGGAAATATTTTTTCAGATTCATTGTTTTTCAACGTCACTGCTTTAATCACCAAATTGGTGAAGGCTTTCTACTGAAAAGATTTTCAGCATGTGTTGGAAATTAAAGTACTTCACATTACATGTTAACATCTATGAGTCATTATAGTTTTAAATACTATCTTTGTATGCTTTTTAAAAAATGGCCAATGTAATACATATTAAGGAAGTTGTAGTAAACTGAAAGTATTATATTACCTAATAAACTATTTTAAAGTGTTAATCATCATTTTGGGTTTTCTGAGATCATTCTACTAAATATATATATGTATATACCTGAACTACTAAATATGTATATATGTATATATGTATATACCTGAACACAGGCATGTGTGCACACATACAAATACAAATACAAACACACACATACACACACATACTTTTTTTTCTGTAACAATTAACTAGAGCCCATGACTTAAGAGAATTAGATTTTCTTTCCCCACAAAAAGATTTCTGATTAGGGAGATATGGTATAATAAACTTTTTTGCTACTGTCCTTGGAAAACTGCATGTCTCTTCCCTACTCAGAGTGGTAATGATGTACTAGGTTAAAGGTACTACTTATGTGTTTTCTTCTTAACAGAATGTATAAAATAGATTCGTTATGTCAATAGCTGCCCATCGAAAGCCAGGGATGTATTGATTTCACCATTAAGGAGATCACAGCTGCAAATGGAATCTTAACTTCATTAAGCTTATGTAAGCACATTTCCATTACCTCAGGACCATCTGTCTTTTTCCCACAGGGTGATCAAGAATGTCAAATGGAATGTAATAGAAATTGCTTTTAGTATAGTGTAAGAGCAAAGGTTTTGGAGTCCAAGTACCCAAGCACACGTTTACAAGTTGGTATTTTACCTAATGCTACAGGATTTCTGTTTTCTCTTCTGCAAGATAAATATTTCAATTGCTCTTTTTTCTAGAAATGTGGTGGGCTACAATGAGACACTAAACATAACATTCCTTGGCATCATATAAATAATAATGTTAATTTTTATTATTATTCTCAATAGGTGATTATAAGAAATTTTTCTATGTATAAGACAGAAAAGCCAGGTATGGTGGTGCACACTTGTAATACTAGCATGCAGGAGGCTGCGAGCAGAGAATGGCTATTTGCAGACAGCCTCAGCTGCTTAGTTAGGTTCTCCACAACTTAGTAAGACCCTGTTTCAAAGTAAAGAATAAAAAATGGGGCAGGGGATGTAGTTCGGAGGTTGAATGCCCCTGGGTTCCATTCCCAGACCCGAGAGAGAGAGAGAGAGAGAGAGAGAGAGAGAGAGAGAGAGAGAGAGAGAGAGAGAGAAAGGCCAGATAATGTTTAGTTTAGAATATTTTGGGTAATAAATCATAAAGTCTTTGAGAAAGTTCACTGTAGATAAAAATTCAAGTATGGCCATTTTCACAGAAGGAGGGTTCTATGAATCTTATGGTTTTAAATTCTATAGTAAAGAACAGAGCAAACATGGCAACGAGAAAAAATAGCAAAGAGAAAAATGATTGATCGCAAGCTTGAGCAATTGTTTATGTCGGTATGTTTTTAGTCAAATTTCTTTAATCAGCAGACAAGCATAGAAGGGTTGACTTAAATGGTGAATACTTTTTTACATAGGCCATAGGTCAGGAACTTAATATTATTCAAAGGAATCTCTAACAAAAATGCCTGGTGAGGAGAATAAATAATTATTTTATTTCAAAACATAAAGAAAATAGAAAAGGAAAGCACAAAAGATTTGGATCCATCAGATGATGCACATAGAAGAAAATATACATACAATTTAAGGCAAAAGCATTATTATCAGACACAACATGGATCTATTTGAAGAAAAACAAGACACAAGAATGGACACACACACACACACACACACACACACACACATAAAACACTCAAGTGGGGTATGCAGAAGCTAGGATAAAACGGTCATGGGAGGAACTCTAGACAGAGAGAGAAACCATAGATGAGCAAATAAAGAGACCTGACTGAGGAAGAAGGAAGTGGGGAAGAGGGAAATTCCCTAACGTACATGATGTCCATTCACAAACATATCAAAGTCAATCACTAAGTCAAACATGAGAAAGAGGGAGGGGGAGGGGATGAGTGGGAATTGGGGGAGGGCTGAATGAGTGATGTGTGCTTGTTTGCCTCTAACACCTTGTACTCCATTAAGATGTATGACTATAATGCACCAATAAAAATTTTTTTTTAAAAATTAAAAATAAAAAGTCAGATGTCTCAAAGTTAATATGACATGAAATCCTGGTGGAAGGAGCTGAAATCAATTGTATAATATCCATAAAGACATTTTCCAAATTTGAAGTTCTTTGATGTGAGCAGTTTATGAGGCAAGCTCAACATTTTCTTCAATAAATAACTAAATCCCCTGTAGTCGGTTTTGTCTAAAGGGACAGGACTCCACCAGTTGACTAAAGCTAGGGACTAAACACACAAGATAGAAGAAATCATCATCTAGAATCTGGCCCATTTTTTTTTTTTTTGAGTAAAGCTATCTCTGAAGCATTTCACCTAGAAATTGTATGGAACTTTTATACAAAATTGACAGCACAACATGTGCAAATATGAATAGAAATTGAGAAAAACAAATACTTCAAGTCATATAAATAATGACTCAAATAAGAAAAATATAAAATAATGAAACATTTCAATATTTTTCACAAAAACTTAGAATCTTCTAGAAAGAATTATGATTATTGAATAACTGAGTATAAGTCATCTGGAGTAGTGTTTGTAGTATAAAGGACAATATACAAAATGTCACTAAACTCAATTACATATCAACTGAATACATGTAAATTAAAGTAGAAAACAAAGATGGAAAATTATATTGAACCTGTAGTAAATGTTAAATAGTGCTAGAATATATATAATTAGTATCACAAAAGACAAAGAAAAAAGGGAATGGTAGAAATATACCTTGACAAAATATGTATTAAGGATTTTTCTAAAATGATGAGAGGCATCAGAATCATAAATTCAGATGTCTCAGCTAAATCTATATTAGAAAACCAAAAACATGTGCATGCAGAAAAAGAGAGAGACAGAGAGAGAATTGAACATCTTTTCCAAATTATTAAATGCCATTGAAAAGCAGGCTTCGTTAATCAAATAACCGGGCTTTAAATGATATAGTTAAGAGCATACCACTGATAAGTGATGAAATAAAAATTATAATAAAGGCCTTCTTACAAAATTGAGTGGCCTTTGATATATTAATTTCAGCACAGAAAGAAATGTTCAACTCTTAAAGCAAAATGCTGTTTATATCTCTGATAATTCTAAAAAGATGTCTTCTACAAGATCTTTACTCTCAAGTTAATAACATGTCTGATTCTGTCTTTAGTTTCAGTGAATTATTAATCGCCTGGTTCTCAGGAACATCTTGAGATGTTCAGCAACAACAAGAACAAGATCAGAATAAGATTCTCATTTTCTTAGCTAGTATACGTTGCATAGAAATACTTCTCTGTTATTCAATTTACTGTTGTTGGGGACTAATGTCTGACATGGCTATGCCTTCTTTTCCAGAACATCAAAGGTCAATGACTCTACGCCATCAAAATCTAACCTTCCTTTTACTCTTTTAGATCAGTTAGGACGAGACTTTCAATCCTGGGCTAGGTAGGGTCCTTGTCCCTTGACAGCTTTGAAGAAGTATAGAAGATGGAGTTTCATCCTTTATCAACCCTTAAAATTAAAGAACAGAAGTGTGAGGAAAGGGTTTTAAGTAGGATAGAAGAAATAAAAGTAATAGGTAGAAATAGAGAAGGAAGGGAAAACTGTAGTTTTAAAATTTAAAAACTCAAAGATTTTTTTTATCTTCACATTACAAGGTCTTTTTTTTCCCTTAGGCAAACATCCCCCAAAGACCCTTACCTTTATTCCTAAAGGCCTATCTCCTCACCTAAAGTTTCCAAAATGTTTGGTAAACAAAGGAACTTTAAGGAATGTCTGAGAGTTTCTCAAATTATTAAACAACAAAAGTACAGGTAACATTTTTAAAGCTTCCAGGGATGCAAATCATTAACTTTTAAGATGAAATAGGGAGATAGATGATTGACTTTTTTTTTTTTTTCAGTACTGAGGATGGAAACCTGGGTCATTCTACCTCCAATCTAAGAAAGCCCTAGTTCACCACTGCCCATTTTTCTTTCCCCATGAAGTGGCACATTGGTGGAGTCAAGCACAGACATGGGGAACAACCCCACGCCTCTGAGAGCCTGAATAAAGATTTCACTAGCTTTATGGATTCATGGCAACCTGGGGGGAAGAAAGGGGAAGTGAGGAGGGGCTAAGAGTCAAAAGTTCCTAGGTACTGAGTTAGAATGGAGAAACTGTTTTCAAAGTTTGCTCTACTTTCTTCATAATAAAATTTAAGAAAAAGTATCTGATGATTGCTTCATCCTATGGCCTAAGAAATAAGCAAACAAACAAAGCAACAACAAAACTCATAGAGAAGGGACATGAACTAGGAAGGCAAGGATGGAAAGAGCATGGAGAGCCAGTGCAACATGCTTCCTTGACTCAAACTCCCTTTAGAGACTGATGCACGGCTGTTAGGATCTGGATCTAGACTGTCCCCCAAAGGCTGCCATGTGGAAGAGAGTGCCACAGTGTCCAAGGGTGGAATCTTTAGATATGATTGGATCATGGGGCTCTGACCTCACTAGTATATTGACCCATTTATGAACTAATAATTTTAACAAGTGGATACTGGGTGGTAATTATAGCCCGGTGAGGCCTTGTTGGAGGGAATGGGTCACTGGGAGCATGCAGTTGGGGACTATATTGTGTCTCTGGGGCTTTATTTCCCTCTGCTTCATAACTGCCACTAACTGAGCACCTTTTCTTCACCATACAGTTAACACGGACTGAGATCTCTGACACCATGAACTATATATGTCTTTCCTCTCTTAAGTTGCTCAGGTCAGGCATTTTTATAAGTAGAATGCAAAACTAATATACTTTCTATGCACCAAGTCTGGTGCAGAAGGACAGCTTGAGATCTGCCAGATAGAACCTTCTGCCTAAAAATTCTGCCTTAAAATTCACATATAGTTTTTTTAACAAGGATTTAGAATCCTAATAAATTTTATCATAAGAGAGTATGAGAAGGTATTTAAATATGGATGCTATATAAAAGAATACTCAGAGAAAATTAATATGTCTTTGTAAAGTTATAGGATGTGAGCAAAATGCCATAGATTTAGATAATACAGAAGAAATTTTATAATAAATCATGAAAATATAAAATATTTTAAAAGTATGCAGAATTAAAATTGGTGATTCAGAAGCATAAGAACAGGTATTTTAGAAAAATACAACAAAAACTGGAACAAATGATATCATCAAATGTATAATTTAGAATCAGGCTACCAATGTAAATGACATATAGGTCTAGATTAAAAGACACACCAAGTGTATTGACTTTTTATAACTTGATTTGGACACACAAACTATAGAGATAAAAATAATCCTACAAGATAAATCATGTGTGATTTCAGAACACTTGTTAAAAAAGTAACCCCATATAAGTCTAAAGAAATTAACAAAATGTGCCAGATCAAAGGTAAATATTCAGTATATAAAAACCTTTTTTTCCAAACAGAAAGAAAATTAGAATAATGTGAAATTACTAGTACCAATCTCAATATCATATATGAGGAAAGGGTGAAAGCAGGAAGGAATATGGAACTTTGGGAAACTCAACAAGTACTATGTGCCTATCTATTTCTATAACTCTGAACTACAAAATTGTGTGAGATTATAATGCACAAATAAAGTACTTTAAAAAAAGAAAACTGAGTGTAGTGGTGCATACATGTCTGTAATTCTTGTATAGATCTTAGCTGAGACAGACGGATTTCAGGTTTGAGGCCAGTCTCAGTAACTTATAAAGACTGTCAGCAACATAGCAACCTTGTTTTAAAATTATACAAATAAAAATGGGCTGTAGGTATAGCTCAGAGGTTGAATTTTCCTGGATTCAATTACCAATACAAAATAAATAAAACCTCAATGAAATGCAGTATTTGTGTATCTATAGAAATTGTATGTGGTTGGATAACACTCAGAAGACTAACAATATATACTCACAAGAGTATAGAAAGGAAGCATAACATCAGGAAAAAGGATGTCTCAGTGACCAGTATGAAACACAGAGATATAGCTTCAAGGGTTCTAACTCAGTATTGCACAGAATTCAGATCATGATCTTCAAGACATAGGACAGATTCAGGGAGGCTCTGACCCTGACCATTTGACCCTATACAAAATTAAGGTGCAGAAAATCAAAAACATATTTTCAACAAGTAAGGCAGATGAAATGGTACTGAATGCTTTAAAATAGCTTTGGAATATAAATAGCTTTCTAACATAATCATCAGTATATTCTATTCCTGGGGTAAACAATGGTCACATGTCTCCATGTGATAAGGAGACTACAACAAACTGGTGGGTAGTTAACTCATTATGTGTACCTTATAATTTATTATCATGCTTTGACATGCATATGATTAAGATAAGTGCTGTATTAAGATAATTTTAGATTGGCAAATGATCATTAGTTTACCTTTTTCAAGAAAATATTGGAAAGTATTTTATAAAAAAACAAATGCTAAATTCACAATTGTCCAACTATGGAATCAGCCATGATGTCTATAAACAGATAAATGGATTACAAAACTATGGTATATGTATGCAATGGAATTTGACTCAGCCATAAAGAAGAACAAAATTATACCTTCTACAGGGAAATAGATGAAACTGGAGAACATTATGCTAAGTGAGATTAGTCAGTCAAAAAATAAGAATCAGATGCTCTTCCTAATATGTGAAAGCTAGGGAGAAAATGTGTCATAGGAGAAATTCTAGAAGAAGAAGGAGAAACTATAGATAAATAAGGTGACTTAACTGAGGGGGATGGGAGGAGACAAAAGGGAAATTCCCTAATGTTCATGATGCACATTCACAAACATATCAAAGTCAACCAGTAAGTCAAACATGAGGAGGGAGGAATGAGAGAATGGGGTAGGAATTAGGAAAAGGCTAATTGAGTGATGTGTACATATATGCCTCTACCATCTTGTACTTCATTAAGATGTACAATTACAATGCACCAAGAAATAAATACAAGTACTAAAGTTTAAAACATTAACATATATAAGTTGGAGGGAAGCATATGTTATCCCACAGCAGCACTATTTTATTGTCTGCCTCAAGAAGATAGCTGTTTCTCCAAAAGTATTACTCCAAAAGTAGTTGGACTATTCCTGTTTCATCAATGTCTTATAACTTTAGAAAACCTTATATCATGATTCCACAATTCTGCTTTATTCCCATTATTTCAAACATCTACCCCAGAATTATGAAGACACTTTGAATTATTCTGAGTTGAAGTTGGCTATAAATTTCAAATTAATCTATTTTGTTTCCCAATTGGTATGTCAAAGGTCATCCTTCACAGACATAGAAAAAACAATGCTTAAATTCATTTGGAACAACAAAAACCCAGAGTAGCCAAAGTAGTTCTCAGTAACAAGAAGTATGCAGAAGGCATCACAATACCTGACTTTAAACTACACTACAAAGTCATAATAATAAAAACAGCATGGTACTGGCACAAAAACAGACCCACAGAGCAATTGAGCAGAATAGAAGACTTAAAATCACATACTTACATAAATAGATTTTTGGCCAATTGATTTTTGACAAAGTGGCCAAAAAATGTGCACTGCAAAAAAATAGCCTCTTCAACAAATGGCGTTGACAAAAGTGTTTATATGAAGAAAATTGAAAATAATACCCATTTTATTATCCTGCACAAGAATAAATTTAAGAGAGATCACAGACCTGGAAATTACACTAGACACCTTGAAACTCCTAGAAGAGAACATATATCCAACACTTCAACACATAGGCACAGGTAAAATCTTTATCAACAAGACCCCAAATTCACAAGAAATTAAAAGTTGGAACTTTTTATAGGATTGGATTAAACTTAAGAGCTTCTGTGCAGCAAAGGAAACTATAAAGAATATAATCAGAGAATCAGCTGAATGAGAGAATTTTTTTTTCAGGTACTCCTCCAAGAGAAGATTAGTATCTAGAATATACAGAGAACTCACGAAACTCACTGCAAAAACACTAAGGTATCCCAGTGAAAAAAAATGGTCAAGTCAACTAAAAAGACCCTTTACAAAAGAAGAAATACAAATGGCCAAGAAATGTATGAGAAAATCGTTTAACATCATTAACAATCAGAGATATAAAAAAAATCCTAACTACCCTGAGTTTTCACCTAACCCCAA
Organism: Muscardinus avellanarius; assembly: GCF_963383645.1. Lineage (NCBI taxonomy): Eukaryota > Metazoa > Chordata > Mammalia > Rodentia > Gliridae > Muscardinus > Muscardinus avellanarius. Next base: position 25,460,984 of record NC_137786.1, on the reverse strand, counting down.
TTAGAATGTTAATCATTAAAAACACAAAGAACAACAAATGCTGGTGAGGATGTGGAGAAGGGGGAACTCCAACACATTGCTGATAGGATTGCAAATTAGTGCAACCACTTTGAAAACAGTATGGAGGATTCTCAGAAGAACGAAAATGAATTTACCAGATGACCCATTAAGAATATATGATTTTTAAATAAATATACAAGTTTGAGGACAAGCTTATTAATTTTTCTATCTTAACAGTTCTAGGAGCAAGAACAATGAATCCACTCCTATAACAATTTAAGTGACTTTAAGAAAGTAAGTATTTAAACATGATTTTTAACTTTTATTGTTTGTTGAGATTTGATAGACTATATTCAGTCTTACTAATCCTCAGTAATAAGGTATGGGTCTTATTCACACTATACAAAAGTATATCTAAAGCGGTAGTAAATAATATGGAAAATGTATTTTGTTATTTAATTAATACATGTCCCTATACCAGATAAGAGATATATTTTTCAAATATGAGAAAATATATGATAATAAACTTTCTCTCTCTCTCTCTCTCTCTCTATATATATATATAGATATAGATATAGATATAGATATATCTATATCTATATCTATATCTATATCTATATCTATATCTATATATATATATCTCTATATATATATAGATATATCTATATATATCTATCTATATATATCTATATCTCTCTCTCTCTCTCTCTATATATATATATATATATATATATATATATATTCAGATTGTGAGAATAGGTGAAATAGTAGTGAAATCAGATTTTAATTTGTAATACTTATCCACTTCTTTATCTGTTGTAGAATAAGAATGTAATTTAATACAAAGTTGTGACGATTCAATTACAGAGGCTAACTGAATATTCGACAAATCCTGTATAGAGAATCAGTTCAGAGGATCAAAAGAATCAAACCCAGGTACTTCCACATGAGAGGTAAGTACTCAGTCACTGAGAAAAATCTCCAGAAAAAAAAATTTTAATCCGTTTTTTGGAATAGTGACTCATTAATTGTCCAGGATGTCACTAAGCCTACAAATCTCTTGCCTCAACTTTTCAAGTACTTGGAATTATAGGTGTGCACCACCATGTTGAGCTCAATCAATGTTATATAAAATATTATATAGAATTAGGTACACACACATACACATGCCTTAATTATAATGCTGAGAAAAAGAAATGTGCCAGACTGTCACAATCACCAGCTTTAAAAACCTATTGACTGTAAAAGAAATGCAGCATTATGTAATATTAAAGCCTATGAGGATTTTAAATGCAGATTACTAACAAAAATCTAAAGTATGTCAGGTTACTGAGATTGTCTCATATATAGAGAGTAGTATACTATAGTTACATATTAATATTGACAGGAGACCTAAAGGATGAATATCAATTTTCTTTGTGATACCTTTTTATCTATAATTACATATTTTTATAATAGCTATCTCATGTTATAAAACTGATGAAATAATATATGCAATAAAAATATTACCTAAATCACAGCATACAAATCTAAACCTTCAGATTTTGAAATCACATGTTTATATGTGCATGTATAAGATATGCACTTCATAGTAATTTACATTGGTCATATAATTAAAGGACTAATTATATCAACTATATTTATATAAAATAAGATTATTTTATTTTGGTTAAACAAACTGTGTGAACAGTAGTAACTTGAAGGTAGATATTTAAAAAGAGAAAGAATTAGTTGAAACCCAAAGAACATGTGACTTTTTGGACATTTACAATAAAATTTTAGCAATAGTAATTTACAAATGTGAAATTTATTATAGGTGGTTTCAAGAACATATTTAATTTAAAATAAGTTAGTCAGGGATAAATTGTAGTACTTCAATTTGATTTCCTGGAACTATGAAAATAAATATAAAAATTAGCTTCCAAGAGTGCTGAAATGAGAGGCTTATAAAAGATTGGATTGCACTACATTCCTTAAATATTAATTAAGTGATGCAGCTTGATTATGTGATGTAATTGAAAGAACCATTACCATTAGCTCAACTAATATTAGAATCTAATCCATGGATATTAACTTCTTGCCACAACACTCATATATGCTTCTTCAAAACTTTTATTACCATGCCCATCTTTCAAAATGGAAGTGGAAGAAACAGGTGCTTAATGATGCAGTCCTGACTGGAAAACAGAGAATAAGAAATTTATATAAATACTGGATTCCCAAGATGTAATTTTGTAATTTGAGTTTTATTATAAACCTCTATTAAGATACTGATTAAATACATAAATGTATTTATCTAATCTGTCTTTTCAGATGAGTCATTGATTAAATTCTGATTTATTTTTGTGCTACTATATTTAGAAGTTAACTCAGTCTCATTTTAAATAGGCAATGTTTTTTTTTTTTTAACTAAAGGAAACATTTATTTTTTCACTAAGACTTTATCTTGAGGACATAACTATAAAGGGCGTCACTAGCACCCACCCCATCTTGAAGGGTTAGTACAGTGAATGTTATAAAGCAGGTATGAACAGTTCTCAGGACTGGAACCAACATTAACTGACAAGAACAACTGCAACTTAAGTCATCATAAAAATGTTTTAGAAAAAAGAAAGGAAGGAAGGAAAAAAAGGAAAGAAAAAAAGGGGCAGTGGGGGATCAGATTGAAAAGATCCTCACATTTAATCTACTACATTCAGTCTTGGCTAGAGTGTAACAAAATGGAAACAGGACTCTAGTACAAAACTTCTACTTCAGCGCTGTACACAACCTGTGTTCCAAGCCCAGCCCCAGCCCCAACCCCAATGCTTCCAACCCAATTATTTCCCAGCCTGTTGGGCCTGCCGACAAGAAGCACGTAAATCTTCTCTTTGATCCAGTCTTTGTTGTAAGGCTGGTAAATCTGGGTATCAGCTCTGTAAACAAGGCAGCTGAGGTCGGCCAGATAGTCAATAAAATTAAACAACTGGCTGATATCATATGTGATAGAGGGGCTGTTGGGATTCATTCTTTTCAGATGTTCTTCATACATTTTACAAACACCTTCCATGCATTCATTCACAGATTCATAGCTTAAGTTCTGCCTTCCGGCCTCTTGGTCGGCTGTACCAGCAAAATGGTGTGAGACATCGCGCCACACTCTTCTTGCTGCTTCCTCTGCCAACACCGCCACCGTACCTAAATAAGCAATGTTTTATTGTTTGTTAAAATGTTCAGGCACCTTTTTTTTTTTTTTTTTTTTTTTTGCTGTACTGGGAATGGAACACAGGGGAATTCTACCTCTGATCTATACTACCCAGTCCTACTTTTTATTCTTTATTATTTTAAAACAGGGTCTCACTGAGTTGCAAAGGGCCTCATTAAGTAGCTGCAACTGTCTGTGAACCACAATTCTCCTGTCTCAGTCTCTCAAATTCTGGGATTGCAAGCATGTGCCACCACACCCATGATCAGGCATCTTTTACTATGGCATATATTTAGAAAAATTGAATTCAATCTATTTTAAAGTAGAATATAGACTGAACACATGTGTTTTCCCCAATTTTTTTTCTTTCAAAACTTTAAATACTATCCCATCTTTTAAGATAAAAGTAGAAACAATAGTGGGCTGAATGTTGTGTCTTTTGAACGAATAATGGACTGAAAATTTTTGGCAAACCAAAATTTATATCTTATTTATTATTATTATTATTATTATTATTAATATTATTAGTGGTACTGGGGATGGAACCCAGGGGCCTTCTACCTTCGGGCTACACTCCCATACTTATTTTATATTTTATTTGGAAACAGGGTCTCTTAAGCCAGTGCGGCTGGCTCCGAACCTGTGCGATCCTCCCATCTCAGCCTCCCAAGCGCAGGGATTACAAGCGTGTGCCACCACACCCGGAATACCAAAATTTATATCTTAAAGTCCAAACCCCCAATTTGTTGTCAGTTAGTCCTGTGACTTTTGGGAGGTAGTTAGATTGTGACAGTCAAGCCTTCTGAAAAGGTATAAATGCCTTTAAAGGAAGAGATGCAAATAATATGATCTTTCTCTTCACGAGTAACTGGATAAGCCATCACTTTAATTTTGAATTTCCAAGATTCAGAATATGGAGGAACAAATTTTGATTAAGCTACCTAGTCTAGGGTATTTTTATGGTTTCTGATTTCCGTGTGTGTGTGTGTGTGTGTGTGTGTGTGTGTGTGTGTGTGTGTATGCAAGAAGTGCTCTGAGAAATTTCATTAGGGCAAAATATATTTTCACTAAGTTTTGCTGTTAAGACTGGGAATATAACTTAGTAGTAGAGCATTTTCATTAAATGTGTAAATCCTGGATTCAATCTCCATCACAACAAAAAATTTCTCTAAATTAAAATTAATTTTATAAAAATAATTGAATTTGAAAAATGCTTTAAGGATCCAAAAGAAATAATTTGTTGAATATTCTAGTAAATTACTACCAATTGAATCTTAGACCAAAATGCCCCTCCCACACTCAAATTTAAAAAATATGTTAATATGTTTACTGGCAAGAAACTGAGCTACTTCTTGTACCACATTCTCTGTAGTAGAAAGTAATATACTGCAGATGGTAAAATGGGGTAAAATGGACTGATTTTTCTATGTCTGTGAGGAATGATCTTGGTAATTTAATGGGTATTGTGTAGAATCGGGAGATCACTTTTGGAAGTATGGCCATTTTGATTATATTTTTCCTTCTCGCCCTGCAGGAGAGTCAATTCAAGATGGATCAAGGACTTGGAAATTAGAACAGAGACCTTGAGGCTTCTTGAAGAGGGGATAGGTCCAATACTGCAACACATAATCATATATGAAAACTTTCTCAACAAGACCCCAAAGGCACAAGAAACTAAAAGCTGAATCAATACAGGGGATTGCATGAAACTGAAGAACTTCTGTACAACAAAAGAAACTGTCAAGAACCTCAATTGAGAGACAACAGAATGGGAGAAGATTTTTGCCACCTACTTTTTTAATAGAGCACTAATATCTAGAATATACGGAGAACTCAAGAAACTCAGCACTAAGAAAACAAATAACTCAATCAAAAAATGGAAACGTGAGTTAAGTAGACACTTCGCAAAAAAAGAAATTAAAATCACTGATAAATGCATGAAAAAGTGCTCAATATCATTGGAAATCAGAGAGATGCAAATCAAAACTACCCTTAGATTTCAAGTAACTCCAACTAGAATGGCAAGCATTCAAAACACAAACAACAAATGCTGGTGATAATGTGGAGAAGTGGGAAGTCTAAAGTATTATTGGCAGTATTGTTGACTGTTTTGCAAATTAGTATAACCACTTAAAAACAGTATGGAGGATCCTCAGAAGAAAGGTAACAAACTTACCATTTGATCCAGCAATACCACTTCTGGGTATCTCTCCAAAAGAAGGGTAACCACACTACCAAACTAATGCATGTGTATAGAGGAGCAAATAAGGCAAATTAATTGAGGGGATGAGAGAGGGGAAGAGGGAAACTCTCTAAAGCACATTATATCAAAGTCATTCACTAAGCCAAGCATGGGAAGGAAGGATGGAGAGGGAATGGGGTGGTAATTGGGTAAGGGCTAATGGGATGATGTGTGCATGTATGTCTACACAATTCTTTTATCCCATTAAGATGTATGACTACAATACACCAATAAATTTTTTAATCCACATAGTCAATTACCGAAATACCTAGAATCCTCTTTTCCCTTTTTTCTTATTTTGTTTTGTGATATTGAGGATTCAATTCATAGGCATTCTACTACTGAGCTACACTCCAGGCCTTTTTTATTATCATGTTTCTGAAACAGTCTCACTAAGTTGCCTATACTGTCCTCAAACTTGTGATTCTCTAGTCTTAGCCTCATAAGGACAGGAATTACAAGCATATACCACCTTGCTTGGCTCAGGATCTTCTATTCTTTTCTCTTCTGCTACATATATGACAATTCTCAAATCAGGGCTATTCTCATGAAGAACCACACAAAAATAACCTTACCTTGTGTAATATAGACATTTAAATTTTTCATCTTGGTCTTATTTATATATGTTTTTATTGGTGCACTGTAATTAAACATCTCGATGAAATTGAGAGTGATATAAGTACACATGCACAAAGTACTTATTGGGCCCTCTCCTGGCCCCTTTCCACTACCTCTCTCTTTCCATCTTTCCATGCTCAGCAAAAGAAATGGTTTTGTTAAGTTTGTGTATGTAAATCATATCTATTAAGATGTTTCCCTCTTCATGTCTTTCTCACTATTTCTATTGCCCCCAAACAGGTCCCTTTCTTCACTCCACTATGATGTTTCCTTTGTCTGGGGTCCCTCCTGTGCCCCAATTTCTTCCCAGCTTCCACATATGAGAGAAGATATCTGACCTTTAATGCTTGTGTGTGTGTGTGTGTGTGTGTGTGTGTGTGTGTGTGAGAGAGAGAGAGAGAGATACTGATTAATCTCAATTAACATAAACTTATCTAGTTCCATTTATTTCTCTGAAAATGATGTAATTTTGTTTTTCTTTATTGCTAAATAGCATCCCTTTGTGTATATATTCCATATTTTTATTCCATTTTTCTAATTAATGGACATTAGTGCACAGCAATAAGAACCATGCCAGAGGCATCACAACACCTGACTTCAAATTATATTATAGAGCCATAGTAATACAAAGAACATAGTTTGACATAAAAGCAAACATCAAAGACCAATGGAACAGAATATAAGACTCAAAAAAAAATCCACAGGTTTACAGCCAATTAATTTTTATTTTTTATTGGTGTATGTAGTCATACATATTAATGTGGTAAAAGATGGTAGAGGCATAAATGCAAGCATCACTTATTTATTCTTTTTCTGATTCCCCAACATTTCTCCCACCCCTCCGTCTCAGGTTTGGCTTACTTAGTGACTTTGATATGTGTATGAATGTATGTCATGTACATTAGGAAATTTCTCTCTTGCCTCCTCCGCTTCCCTTCAGATCACCTTATTTGTTCATCTGAGATTTTTTCCTCCTTTTTCCAGAGTTCCTCCTATGACATTCTCCCCTCTAGCTTCCACATATTAGGGAGAGCATGTGAATTTTTGCTTTTGGGAACTGACTAATCTTACTTAGCATCATGTTATCCAGTTCCATCCATTTCTCTGTGTATAATATAATTGTGTTTTTTTATGGTTGAGTAAAATTCCATTGTGTATGCATCCCATAGTTTTTTAATCCATTAATCTGTTGATGGACATCTTGGCTGGTTTCATAGTTTGGCAATTGTGAATTGTGGGGCTATGAACAGAGATATGCATGTATTAGTTTGGTAGATTGGTTCTCATTCTTTTTGGTATATATCCAGAAGTGTTATTGCTGGATTATATAGTAGGTTCACTCCCATTCTTATTAACATAATCCCTGCTGTTTTCAAACGTGTTCACACTTATCTGCAATCTCACCAACTCTATTAGAGTTTCCACTTCTCCACATCCTCGACAGCATTTATTGTTTGTGTTTTGCCATCTTAATTGCAGTCAATTCACTTTTGACAAATGATCCAAAATATACACTGAAAAATGATAGCCTCTTAAATAAATTGTGTTGGAAAAACCGACTATCATATGCAGGAAAATGGAAATAATCCCCACTTTGTCAACCTGCACAAAAGCCAATTTAAGATGGATCAAAGACCTAGAAATTAGATCAGAGACCTTGCAGTTACTTGGAAAGGGCATAAGACCAACATCCCAACATATAAGCAATAGTAAAACACTTTTTCAAACCCCAAAGGTACAAAAAATTAAAATCAGGATGAATATGTAGGATTGCATTAAAATAAAGATCTTCTGTGTAACAAAATAAACTTTTTTTGGCACTGGGAAGGAACCCAGGGACTTTCTACCTCTAAGATACAACACCCAACCCTATTTTTTATTGTTTATTTTTGAAACAGGGTCTCACTGAGTTGCAAAAGGTCTCATTAAGTAGTAGTTGAGGCTGTTTGAGAACCACATTCCTACTGTCTCTGCCTTCCAAATACTGGGATTACAAGCATGCACCACCACACCTGGCCAAAGAAAACTATTAAGAACTTCAAGAGAAACCTTACAGAATTAAAGATGATATTTATAAGCTAATCGTTTGACAAAGGACTAATATCTAGATAATAAAAAGAACTCAGGAAACCCACTGCCAAAAAATAACCTAACCAAAAAGTAGAAAAAATAACTAAATAGACACTTTACAAAAGAAGAACTACAAAGGACCAATAAATATATGAAAGTTTTTTCAAAATTATTAGCAGAGAAAGGCAAATCAAAACTATTCTGATATTTTACTTAACCCAAATTAGAGTAGCAATCATTAAAACAAAACAAAACAAAAAACCTGGTGAGGATGTGAAAAATTATACATTGTTGGTAAGATTGCAAATTAGGAAAAATAGTGTAGAGTGATCCTCAGAAGAATAAGAATGTTTAAACGTATCATATGACCCAGTTATACCACTTCTTGGGTATTTACCCAAAGAAATAGAAACCAGACTACAATTGCAATACTTGCATGTATATGTTTATAGCTGGACAATTCATGAATATAAATCTTAGTAGTTTTTATATAAGTAGTACTGATATTTGTTTAGATTATAATTGGTGGTGCATTTATATAGGTAAATAATAATTTTAGTAGATTAATATAAATATTATATTAACTTTAAGCATTAAATATAGTGATTAAAAAGTATAACACACATCACTAAGACTATTAATACATAATAATAAAAGACCTGAGAACATAATTTTAGAACATTCAGTTACACTAATTGTGTTATTTTTTCATTTTTAGTTCAATGTGTTATAATTATTAGTCAAATGATTTGAGATTTTATTTTTCCAATCAAAATCACTTGCCATAGCAATTAGAGAGATGCAAATCAAAACTACCCTGAGATTTCACCTAACTCTAACTAGAATAGTAATCATTAAAACCACAAACAACAACAAATGCTGGTGAGAATGTGGAAAAGTGGAAACTAATACGTTGTTGGTAAAATTTCAAATTAGTGCAACCAGTTTGGAAAAGAGTAGAAAGGAAACTTAGAAGAAGAATGGGAACAAACTTACCATTTGATTCAGCAATACCACTTCTGGGTATCTACCTAAATGAATGAAAATCAAACTAGTTCATGAGTATCTATGTTCATAGCTGCAGAATTCTCAATTGCCAAACTGTGGAACTAGCCAAGATGTCCATCAACAGATGATGTATTATAAAATTACAGAATATTTTTACAATGAAATTTTACTGAGCCATAAAGAAGAACTAAGTTATGTTAATTACAGGGAAATGAAGAAAACTGGAGAACATTATGCTAAGTAAGATTAGGCAGTCACAGAAACTAAGAAATTGGATGCTTTCCCTAATATAAAGAAGCTAAGCAGAAAATGGGTCATACGAGGAACTCTAGATGAAGAAGGATAATCTATAGATAAACAAATAAGATGACCTAACTGAGGAGGATAGGAGGAGGACAGAGAAAAATTCCCTAAGATACATGATGTGCATTTACAAACATATCAGTGTCAATCACTAAGCCAAACATAAGGAGAAGGGAGGGGGTATAGGGTGGGAATTGAGAAGAGGCTAAATGAGTGATGTGTAAATATATGCCTCTACCATCGTGTATTCCATTTAAGATGTATGACTACAATGCACCAATAAAAAAAAATTAGAAAAAGAAAATCATTTCTCTAATTTTAAAATATATGGCGTGGGGATCCTCTTCTTTGATCCTGTCTAAAGGGAGTTCTATAAGTTTCCTGGACCTGTGTATCAACCTCTTGCTCTATGTTTGGAAAATTTTCTGCTATTACTTCCTTGAAGAGATTGTTGATCCCTTTGGTTTCACCTTCTTTTCCCTCCTCTATTCCAATTATTCTTAGGTTAGCTCTCTTGAAATGGGCCCATATTTCTTCAATGTCAGATTCCTGCTGTCGGGTTTTTTTTTCTAAATTAGAAACTATTCGTTCATTTTTGGAATGGTCATCTTCAAGAAGCGAGATTCTGTTCTCCATGTGGTCTAATCTGTTGTTTATACTTTGAATTGAAGCCTTCACTTCATTAATTGCATCCTTTATCTCTTTTTGACTCTCTCTAAATTCTTTTCGAAAGTCCTCTATTATTTCTAGAGTTATTTTCCTAATTTGATCTTCTAGAGATCTTTGGATTTCCGTGTTATCAGATTCTGATGTTGTGGGGTTGTGGGCATTCACTGCTCCATTGTTATTTCTCTTTCCCATGATTTTGGAAGTTTGTGCCTTCTCTGGGTTCTTCCCTGAGTCACTACGAGTTCACTTAAGATGTTCTGGACCTCGAGTCTGTGGTATCTCAGTCACCACTACTCCTTTACTGAGTTGTATCACAAAGTCTCAGACCCAGGGAGTCAATTTGGGGATCCTATGGCATCACAGGATGCAAAATATCTTTTATTGGACAATATAGTATTAAACCTAAATTCTTAATTGCCTGGCAGCTAAAAATCAAAAAACTTAAATAACTGAATTCTGCTTATACTACTCAAAATATATATTAGTCAATATTTGATATAAAATATATTTGAATGCATATATATATATATATATATATATATATATATAGTCATCAAAAGCGAAAAGCTTTTCATGGAATTTACAAAGAAATTTCCCTTATGAATCCTTGACAAAAGATTAGCAATTTTTTTTAAATGGTACAGACAAAACAAAACACAAAATTATCAAATAAAAGCTTCCTCTAATGTAAAACAGACTCAGGTCATAACTCAATGAAAGTCTTTCTTCTTTTCTTATACAAATGTACCAAATGTTCATGATGTAACAGAATTCAACAATGCAAATCACAGGACATGAATATTGTGCATTTTATATATCCACTGAGTAGTTCAAATAATATGGTGTTAGATTATAATCATATAAAAGTCTACTTTTCTGTTGAAGATCACAAGTATGTATGAGATATATTTATTGATTGCTGGGATCTTCATCTAATGCACAGGCAACTCTGTAGGCCACAAAATGCTGTTTCATGAAAACTGTAGTCCCGCTATGAAAGACTTGTCTGAGTGGGATGAAAATCACAAGAATACTTCTGATTCAGCCCAGATGAATTTTGACCTTTCTTCAGTACTTGAAGTAGTATATAATCAAAACTCCAGAGCTCCGAGTTAAAACATAAAACATGATTTCCTTAAATATTTAGATCCTTTGATGTTCTTTTTTTAAATCTCTTAGTGGTGCATTATAATTGTCACCATAGTGAGACATGCATGTGCACATCACCTGGTCTGTTTCTCTCCCCACATACCTCTGCCCCCTCCCTGCTTGTGCATGATAATGAGATTCATAGTGATGCATGCATAGGCATGCATAACATTATTTAGTCTGTTTTCTCTCCCAAACCTCACCTTCCTCTCTCCTCCTTTCTGTCCCAATTCCCTTCCAGTATTCCACGCATCCTTCTTCTCATTCATAATGTCCCATTTCTTCTCTGTCCTCTTTTTGCTTCTGTATTTGGGAGAAAACATGTGGTAGGGCCTTTGGTATGTTTTATGTTCACATTAAAAATGGCAACAAATCTAAAAAAATAAATAAATAAATAAAATAAAATATATACTACATAAAAAACTTAGAGATTATATACTGAGAACTGTACATAGTTTTGCAAAGCTCATGAAATATAAGCAATATTTATTAGGGCAACTAGATTGTTTTTCTATTAAAATATACAAAACTATTTACCATCTAATATAACATACTAGTAGCTGAAAAATAGTCATTTAGAGCAATATAATTTCAAATAAAAAAATTTAAACTACCTAGTATAGCCATTATATATCTGACTGGAGATTTTAATTTATATTTAGCTCATTTATTTATTTATAATGAAGGTGCCCATTAATAAATTCTGAGGAAATAAAAAACAATATTTGTCAAAAAATAAAAAAAAACTATTGAAAATTGATCTAAGGTTTTTAAAAAAGTCTTCAGAAAACAATTAGGTCAATTTACATAAGAATCGATTTTATTATATTTTAAATTTTAAATTTATTTTTTTTAATTTTTATTGGTGCGTTGTAGTCATATATCTTAATGGGGAACAAGATGGTAGAGACGTACATGCACACGACACTCATTTAAGATTAGTTTATCATATCTTCTGAAATGAAGCAGAAAGAACTCATGGACAAATATATGGTTCTCTCAGCTTAGCGCATTCTTTACTATCATTGTAACTTTCTATTTTTTCTAACTATATAAAATAGACGGGTATAAATTGTCTCCTGGGAAATTTTATACATTGGATCTGAGAGGTGATTTAATTGCATCATAAGGTGTTAATCTCTTCAGTATGGATCCATTATAGTGAACTCATTGGGTGGTGGTCTAAGCAGGTATGGTGTGGTCATAAGAGGCAGGCCACTGGGGTGTGGTCTAGAGGAGATTATAAACATATAATTTCCACAGATCTTTTTTTTTCTCCATCTGCTTTCTACTGACATGCCATAAACTCTGTAGACATGACCTACTCTAACATAGACTGAAACTTCCAGAACTCTGAGCAAATAAATCTTTCTTTATTTTGTAGTCTGACTGACTGAAACACTACATTTTCTACTAACCCAATTAATCCAATGCCTTCTCCCCTGTATTGGTTTACTGAAGCTATCATAACAAAGTGTCACACACTGTGTGACTTGGACAGCAGAATTTATTTTCTCATAGTTCTGGAGGGTAGAAGTAGGAAATCAAAATATCTGTAGAAATGGTTTCTTCTGAGGTCTGAGAGAAAAAAAATTACAAGATTTTCTTTGGTTTGTAAAACTGTTCTCCTAACAGTGTCTATTCTCTGTACTTGTGTTCAGGAATATGACAATATTAAAATTCAAGAAAGGTTTATCCTCGTGACCTCATTTAAATTTTTTAGCTTCATATAGAACTTATTCCAAAATGTGTGATAAGTTTCCTGGGTATGGCATCAACATAAATTTTGAGGATAAAATTCAGGCCATATTTATTTTATAATATTTATCATATTCATTGTAATATAATATTTAAGAATTAATAATGTTTTATACTACTTTTATTTAGTAACTATAAAAGTGTTTTTTTCCTTTATAAAAGAAGGCAATTTTAATTTTCTGCACTAGTCATTGTCTCTATTTCCTGTATATTTTATAAAATTATATTTATTCAGTTGCCTATATGCATTTAAAATATAGTTAAAATCATGTATTGATTATTTTATTTCCTATATGAATAATATCTTTCTTGACCTTTTGAGATTTGCTTTACCTTAGAATTTCATTTTGATTAGTTTGAGTTCAGAGAGAAATAGTTTCTTTATTTCTCCCATTAAGATAAAAATCCAATTTCTTCAGGATGATTTTCTCTGTTGGATGAATTTTATTAAAGTTTGAACAAAATCATTTCTCACAGAAAGCATAATATTCATATTAACATTATTTTCAATTATGTTTTCTTAAGCACTTTTCTAATTTTTTTCTTTTGTTGTTTTAAAGTAGGAATAAGGCTTAAGTAATCCTTTAGTACCATTTTATATCTTACAGTTTATTGTTTTTCTTAGATACAAAATTTTAGTCTTAAAATTATTCCCTACTAGGACATTTCAATTAAAATCCAGTTTTGCCAAAGGAAAAAAAATACAGCAGTGATAAAAATTTCATACATTTGTAAATACTTACTTTTTAATGTTCCTTCTTCCATGTAAATCCTTTATAGCATTGTTATAGTAGGAATCTTAGAACTTCAATTATAGTTTTGATTGTTATTTCTCTTTTGTTTTCTCTTTCTAAAATGTTGGAAATATATAGAGTAGTTTGTTACATTTAGTAGGAAGCTAATTTAATGTACTTTTATAACCAGTCCCTGCACAATTCATTTTAGCAATAATGCTTAATTTTTATTTTCAATAACTGATTCTTGTTCCCTGAACATTCCTATTTACCAATATTATTTTTATTTTAAAGATAAAATATTTTTATATTTGTGTGATAATATTATTCATTGTCATCATTGTTTTTCTCAACCAATGTTTCAACCACTTTTTAAAACTGTTCCTTTATCCAAACTACTACTTCCATCTATAGTCTGTTGATCATTTTGCACACCATAACTTTTTTGGTTGTTGTTTTTGTTAAATATTTGGTATTCCTGCTATCCATTCATATGTATAAATTAATTCATAAGTATAGCAATTGAGGAAACTATTGCATGTCTTTGCTACTGTTTTGATACTTTCCCTTTAAGAACATTGATGACTGCCCCTACTTTCAAGAATAATCCAAATCTTTTTCAGGTGTGAATTATGAGGGGCATATCTGTCCACCAGTCATCCATCCATTTGTAGATTAAAATGTTTCATGGGATGCTGAGGAATGAACTCAGGGACATTCTACTTCTGAACTATTAAGCTATAACTCCAGCCCTATTTATTTTTTAAAGGGATTTCCACTAGGTTGAAGAGAGTGTTATTACATGCTGAGGCTGTCCTTGAAGTTGAGATCCATCTCTTTCAGCCTCCTATGTACTGGGATTACAGGTGTGTACCAAAGAAGCTAAGCTGATTAAGATGTTTTAAAAACCAAGGGATCTACATATATATTCTGCCACTCTTGGGGTGGTGATAATTTTGACCATTACCCACTTTCCATTATGATTACTCAGTGTCCAATAATTTCTGTTTTATACCTAGTTGATAATATAGACTATGATGGTCTATAGGATATTTCTGACAGGAAAGGCTACAGTATTTTCTTGCCAGTGAGGTGAACTAGAACTCATTTATCTAGTTGGTTTGTCAGTAGAATTCACCTTGTCTAAACCCATCCATGAGTTTTTTTATAATCTCTGGTTTAATTTTATACTAACAATACCTTTATGTCTTTGCTGTAGTTTGTACAACTTTGTGGTTATTGCAATGTGATTTTAAGGCATGCAGACAATAATAATAATATCAGACATGCTCACAGTGTGTATATATGTTTCACAGAAAGAAAGAGCAAGATTAAAATGAATTAACTCATATAATTATGAACTGGAGACCCAATGTGTAGTTCTAGACCAAATCTTGGCAGTCTTGAGACCCAATAAAAGTTAATGTTTTAGTTTGAGCCTGAAAGAGAAATAATGACTAATGTCTCAGTTCATAGCAGTAAGACAAAGAGAATTTCCTCTCATTCAGCTTTTTTATTCTATATAGCTTCTTCATCAGCTGGTTGAGGCCCACACACATTGGTAAGTACAAACCGCTTTACTTAATACACAAACTCAAATGTTAATTTTATTCAGGAAAACCTTTACCTAATGACGTTTTTAGAAATTTCTGGGTACTTATAGTCATTTTCAACTCTAAAATCACAAACAAAAACAAAAAGATACTTAAAATAGTAGCAGATAGACTGCAAAGATTATATGAGAAATTATATAAGATTAATAAATGTTCCCTTCCTCAATCTCAGCTAGAAATGCACATGCAAATGGCCCAAACTTTGCACTATTGCACATGCCTACAAATGATCACAAAACTGCATTGAACACTGATTTTGAGGTAGAAATAAATTTTAACTAGGAGACATAGTCAAGTACAGAATCGGCACCATTTTACAGTTACTGTTATAGTCAAGTAGATTCTTTAATGTACAATAACCCTGGGATCTAGATATCATTATTATCCCTTTTTAAATGCAAGGAAGCTCTGAGGTAATTAAGTAGACTGTCCAGAATATAAAAATCTTGTTACTGTTGAACTTAGAATGTGAATTAAATTGAGTACTTGAGCTCTCTATTCTCTCTTCTTATCCACTCTACACCAAGATCAACCAAAAAGCTATTCTTTTACTTTAAATCAATTTCACAGATTTCATTCAGATATCTAGATTAGGTTATGTTTCCATAATTTACATGGCAGTAAAAAGCAAGGATTAAAATTTGTTCATGTTTGAACATTATATATAAAAATGTGCTTGAATGTGAGAACTTAGAAAAATGATTTACTTTATTATAATTAACTCTTTCAACTGTACTGGTTTCTATTTTATAATTTATATAAAATAAGTACAAAATGTATATTAATTTACAAATAAGCAGTAACAAAGTGATTAGAAAGAAACTGGCATTTTTGCAAATATGTTAATAATTAAACACACCTTAAGTCTGTTTGTAGAATTATCTGTTGTTGGCTGTAAATTGATACCTAACATAATTTGTTTGCTTAGATGTCCTTTATTGAGCTGTTTTCATGATACAAATATGGAAACAAACAGAGCTTTTGTTTCCAGGAAGTATCCTCAGGCTTCGAGCAGGTGCGTTCATTGCCTCCATCCTCTTGTGGGTGAGTTCCAGCTCCTGAGGAGAAGGTAATGTGAATCACTTTCATCAATATTAGCTTCAATCCAAAGAATTTTGTTCTTAATATAACAGTGAGTATAAACCATCTGCATTTACGTACTTGGCATTTTGGTAAAATACAACAGCTCTACCAAAACTCCAACTGTTTGTTTGACTTGAATTTGTTTAAATTTTTTCTGTCTATTTTTATGGGGCAAAGGTTCAAAAAAAAAGCACAGCTACTGTTTCAGAAAAAACAGCAGGCAATTCATTGCATATACAGAGAACTGCTCTCCTATTCCCATTTGAGAGACTTGAATTTTAAAAACTCAATTCCTCCTTGGAAATCGTCCTACTTTTTATTCAAATTGCAAACATTCAGGTTACCAACTGTTTAAAGAATTGAAAGAGATCTTCCATTTGAAATTGACATAAGAAACCTTTTTGTTTCAACCGAAAAAAGTAATTCAGCTTGGTGAATATACATATGAGTGTGTGTGTGTCTGTCTGTGTGTGTGTGAGTGTGTTTATTAATAAGACAAAATAAATTTTACAACTTTCTTTTTTTTCTTTTCTTCCCTCCAACGTTTATTTCTGGCTCCCTTACACTTTATTTATTCTTTCATAACTCCTATTATTTGCAATAGTATCTTGTTATTTTTTAAGTCACAAATAGTTTGTTTCTTCATTCATTATACCCATTGTCATTTACCATATATTTTTGCTGAGTAAGTACCTAATGTCTACCTGACTAAATTCTATATGGATTGGATTCAACAACAAGTGATTTGTGTTTTGCAGCTTACATTAAAGTTAGAAAAACATTTATTAAGTTAAAAAATTTAAATATTCTGTATAAACTAATTAAAATATGTTCCTAAATAATTTATGGTATGCTCATGAATAATTTATTATATATTTTTCCACTACTACTTACTTCTGAATTTGAGTGAAAAATAAGTAATTTTGACCATATATATATTTAACTAGATTTTAATACTATTGTCTTAATTCTCCTATTACACTTCAAGCTAGAGATGTATATTTTAAGAAATACAAAGTTACTGTGAATTCATCAGAGATAAATCCTGTAAATCATCTTTTTTTTTTTTTTTGCAGTACTGGGGATGGAACAAAGGGACATTTTACCTCCAAGATACACCTCCAACCCTATAATATTTATTTATTTTGAAATAGGGTCTCACTACATTGCAAAGGGTCTCACTAAGTAGCTGAGGCTGGTGTGAACCTACAATCTTTCTGTTTTAGCTTCCCAGGTAGTAGAATTACAAGTATGTGCCACCATGCCTGGCTTAAAACTAAAAAAGTTTTACACTAGCAAAACAAATAACCCAATTAAGAAATGGGCAACTGAATTGAATAGACATTTTACAAAATAAGTGATACAACTTGCTAATAAACACACAAAAATATGTTCAACAGCATTAGCCACCAGGAAGATGCAAATCAAAACTACACTGAGATTCCATCTAACCTCAAAGTGGCAAGCATAAAGAAGTCAAATAACAACAAATGCTGGTGAGGATGTGGGGAAATAGGAACTTTCTAATACTGTTGATGAGAGTACAAACTAGTTCAGTTGCTATGGAGATCAGTGTGGAGATTCCTTAGAAAACTGGGAATAGATTCACCATTTGATTCAACTATACCACTCGGGTATATTTCCAAAGAGGTTGAAATCAAATAATTATAGTAACATATGAATGCCCATGTTTATAGTAGGAAAATTTGCAATAGCCAAAATATGGAACCAACCTAGGTCTTCATCAACAGATTAACAGATTGCAAAATTATGCACACAGTGGAATTTTACTCAGCAGCAAAGAACAAAATCATGTCATTTGAAAGAAGATGGAAAGACCTGGAGAACATTATGTTAAGTTTGATCAGCCACGCACAGAAATAGAAGAGACATATCACAGAAATAGAAGAGACATATGTTTTCTCTAATATGCTTAAGGTAGGGAGTATTAAGGATACCAGAGGGACTCCAGATATGGGAAAAAAACCTCAGTAATGAGGATAAGGAGGGGTATGGAAGAAAGAAGGCTGAGGTTAATTAATGGAAAAGCTTTATTTGACTATGTGTATACATATGAATATAACATTTTTAACCTAGACACTCAGTATTGGGAAGAAGGAAAAAGAAGGAGCAGGGTGGGGGAGGGCACAAAATACTCTGTAAATGTATGCTATTGTCAACATAATCCACATTATAATGTGAGACTATAGGGCAGCAATAAAAAAAATTAAAACATTTAAAATTACTTGTGATCTGACCTCTGAAAAAACACAAGACCTGGGGCTGAAACCTGAGACAATGTCCACACTCTCTGGTACACATATTTTATATATTTCCTTTCTCTCTATCTATGTATATCTATTCTCTCTCTATAGCTACACTATTTAGTACAGTACACTGTATATACTTTCTTTCTTTGAAAAGATTCCCATGTGTATGCATCACAGATAAACATTTTGTCTTTCACAAAATCACTGAAATAGTTCTTCATATGACATAACTTAAAATAAAATTGTTGACATAAATGTGAAACCTTTCTTTTTTAGAAGATTATATATAACATTATATATATAACATTATGTTATATATATATTTTCTGAATAAAATAGCATGATAGCCTGACAATATAATTTAGAACACAGATTCTTTTTGGTTCTCTGCACTGCCAACATTACATTTTATTATTCATATACAACAAATTCTTTAAGCACATAAAAATATAACATACATATTCACAATATCCTGCAATTTTTAATTTTTATTTATATAGTAATTTCTATTTATATAGTAATTTATTGAATAATTTAAAAAATAATAGCATAAAATAAGATTTATACATTTCTAGTCATTATGAAAGACAAATAAAGCCGGGCATGGTGGTGCATACCTGTAATCCCCATGCTTGGGAGGTGGGGACAGGAGGATCGTGTGGGTTCAAAGCCAGCCTTGCTGGCTTAGGAAACCCTGTTTCTAAATTTTAAAAAATATTAAAAAATAGGTCTGGGAGTGTAGCCCAGAGGTAGAAGGGTTTCCAGGAACCCCAGTACCACCAAAAACATAAATAAATAAAATAAAAAAGAAACACAACTATAGTAAGAACAATGTAGTAGTATAGTACAAAAGATATATATTGATAAAAGCCTTTTTATGTTTGTGGGGTACTAGAGATTAACCCAGGAATATTCTACTTCTGAGTTTTTTCCTCTATCCTATTCTATTTTTTAAATTTTAAAACAAGGTCACACTAAGTTATCAAAGGTCTTGCTAAATCTCAAGCTATCTTTGAACCTGTGATTCTCTTGCCTCAACCTCTGATGTACTGTTATTATATGTGTGCACCACCACACCCATCTGATAAAGGCATTTTTACTAAATAATTTTATAAAGTTCAAGTTTTTCATTGAAAAAAAAAAAAAAGACCAATACAGCAAGGCAGGATGGCACCTGTTTCACAATAAAAATCAGTAAATAGGTCAAGGGGTAGCCCAGGGTAGAATGCCTCTGGTTTATATTGCCTTACCATAGAAAAAAGACAATATAAATGTGGAGCATAGAACATTAAAATAATATTGAGCTGTGCACTGTAACACATGACTGTAATTCCAGTACTTTGGAAGCTAAAACAAGAGGATGGCACATTCTCAACTAGCCTCAACAACTTAGTAAGGCCGACCTCTTCAACTTAGAAAGACTTTGTTACAAATTAAAAAATAAAATAGGACTGAGGATGTGGCTTAGAGGTAGAATGTTTCTGGATTCAATCCCTAGTAACACACACACACACACACACACACACACACACACACACACATTCAAACAACAATGATATAGCATAAATAGTATCCGGTCAGATCTTAGCATTTATTAGCGGAACTTTTATTCTGCAAGGACATAGAGGTGCAGTATCAGAAATGAATCTGCACACTTATAGCCAACTGATATTTTACAAAGGGGCCAAAATCTGGGGAAAAAATAGCCTGTTCAACAAATGGAGTTGGCAAAACTGGTTAACCATATGCAGAAGATCCCACTTTCTCTCCCTGCACAAGAATCAATTCAAGATGGATCAAAGACTTGGAAATTAGAACAGAGACCTTGAGGCTCCTTGAAAAGGACATAGGTCCAACACTGCAACACATAGGAATAGTTAAAACCTTTCTTAATAGGACACCAAAGGCACAAGAAAGTAAAAGGTGAATCAATATGTGGGATTGCATTAAACTGAAGAGCTTCTGTACAGCAAAGGAAACTATCAAGTACCTTAATCGAGAGCTTACAAATTGGGAGAAGATTTTTGCCATCTACTCCTTCAATAGAGGATTAATATCTAGACTACAGAATTCAAGAAACTCAGCACTAGAAAATAAAACAACACAATCAAATAATGGGCCAGTGAACTAAATAGACACTTCACAAAAGAAGAAATTCAAATGGCCTCAAAATGCATAAAAATGCTCAATATCACTGGCAATCAGAGAGACGCAAACAACAAATGCTGGCAAAGATGTGGAGAACTGTAATACATTGTTGGTGGAACTGCAAATTAGTGCCACCACTTTGGAAAACAGTTTGGAGGATCCTCAGAAGAATGAAAACAAACTTACCATATGATCCAGCAATATCACTTCTGGGTATCTACCAAAAGAATTGAAATCAAACTACCAAACTAATGCATGTGTATCTACATTCATAGCTGCACAATTGCCAAATTATGAAAATAGCCAATATGTTCATCAACAGATGAATAGATTACAAAACTATGGAATATGTACACAATAAAATTCTACTCAGCCATAAAGAAAACATAATCATAATTATGTCATTTACAGGGACATGAATGGAATTGGAGAACGTTATGCTAAGTGAGATTAGTCAGTCACAAAAAAAAAACTAGACAAAAAAGGGTTATAGGATAAAATCTAGACAAAGAAAAAGATATTATAGATGAGCTAATAAAGCAACCTACCTGAGGGAATGAGAGGGGGAAGAGAAACATTCTCTGATGCACATGTTGTACTTTATGAGACTAGTACTCTAGTACCTGAGCTACAGAACTCCCACATGTTTTATTTTAATAAACACACCAAAGTCAATCACTAAGCCAAACATGAGAAGGAGAGAGGTGGAGAGAATGGGGTGGAAATTTGTTAAGGGCTAATTGGGTGATGTGTGCATATATGCATCCACCATCTGTACCCCATTAAGATGTATGACTACAACGCACCATTAAAACATAACAAAGAACATAGAGGTAAAGTGAAACAGCCCTTAATTTGTAAAAGGAAAACTGTAATTCATTATATAATAGGAAGGACTTTCTCTTACAAAGAATCAGAAATGATTATAAAGTAGTCATAATTATTTATTGTCAACATCATTGATATACATAAAATACAAACAAAGATATTCTTTTACTGAAGGTCAATCATGACCTTATTATTGTTTATTCCTGAAGATATAAATCAGTGAATAAAGTATTTTAGATCAGTTCTTCTCATGTTGTAATGTCAATATACTGTAAGGGTCATAATGACATGCTTCAGGGTCATAATTGCATACTTTAATCTCTGGAGACCTGGCAGATGGATTATCAGCCATCAATTACAAGAGCATTCTAGTTACAAATATTTATTTTTAGGTTACTTGCTCTAGACTTGCATTTTGTTAATTTCATCCCTGAATTTAACAATGCAGACTTATTTTTACTGCATACTTTGTTATATTCATTGTATTTCTGTTTGTTTTACTAAATACTTGTTCGGTTTAGATGGAATATTAGTATAGTTTTGATTTGCATCTCCTTAATGGCTAATGATGTGTAGATCTTTTCATGTATCTATTGGCCATTTATATCTCTTTTTTGTGTAAAATATATATTCAATAGAGTTGCCCATTTCTTGATTGGGTTATTTATTTTGCTAGTGTAGAATCTTTTGAGCTCTTTGTATATTCTGGATATTATCCCTCTGTCAGAGTGGTGGCTGGTAATTTTTTTATTGGTACACTGTAGTCTCACATTATAATGTGGATTATGTTGACAATGGCATATATTCACACAGTACTTGGTGTACCTCTTGCTTCTAAACCACCATAACACTTAAAAATAATTATATGGTAAATGAGTATAACTGAAGTTTTACCTCTCATAACATTTTTGCGTGTATGTGTAGTGTTGGGATTGAACCTAGAGACATTCTACCTCTGAGATACACCTGAAGCCCTATTTCTTTTTTTCTTTCATTGTTTCTTTCATTTTGAAATTTTGACTCACTAGGTTATCACACTTGCTTTGAATCTATGATCATCCTATGTTGATACTGATTTGAGTATACAGAAATGACCATTTTAATGTGTGTATATATTTGTATTGTATGTTTTTATGTGTGTCCTTTTGGACATAGGTTTAAGACTTAGTTCACAAACCAAAGATAAAGATCTAGAGTAAGGAAATCCATGCCAAAAGATGCAGATAAGCCAGAGTAGCAAAAACAAAGCAGGTCATTTTTTACCTCTGAAAGGAACAATCCAACAAAAAGAAATAATGATAGTCAACATTTTTGCCCCAACACATGTACAAATATTTTCATTAAAAATCTCTTTGCAGTATTAAGTTACCAAAAATCCCATTATAATAATACTGGGAGACCTCAACATGCCTCTCACACTGTCAGACCAATCTTCTAGACAAAACATTGGTAAAAATGTCTCAGACCTAAAGAACACCTTCAACCAAATAAACCTATTAGATACATATAGAATATTCCACCCAACTCCAGCAGAATTCACACTTTTATTTGCTGCTCATAAAACCTTTTCCAAAATAGAATACATCTTGACCCACAAAGTAAGCAGTAGGAAGTTTAAAAATTGTGACACACTTCCCTGTGTCCTTTTAGACTATAATGAAATGAATTTAAAAAATGATTATAAGGAGAACCAGAGTAACCTCATAAAAATGTGGATACTGAACACCACACTACTGAATGAAGAATGGGTCATAGAAAAAATAAGGGTGAAATAAAATAATTCTAGAAATAAACCAAAATAGAGATACAACATATCAAAATCTCTGACACACTTTGAAGGCAGTATTAAGAGGAAAATTTATAGTACTTAATGTCCACATAAGAAGAACAAAATCACCAAATAAATACATAATTACACACATGAAAGCCCTTGAAAAACAGAAACAATCTAACTCCAAATCCAGTAGAAGGCAATAAATTATTAAAATCAGAACAGAAATCAATGAAGTAGAGAATAAAAAAAAATACAGAGCTTCTATTTCCTCACATTTGATGAATTACAGTTTCTTTCATTTTTGGAAGTCCTTCTTTTAATTTCCACACTTACCAAAATCCAGAAGGAGAGTACCATTGACAAGATGATCCACTCAACCATGTTTTTTTTTTTTTTTTTTTTTTTTTTTAATAGAGGTCCCTTGAATTTGGGAATTTGCTGAGAGATGAGATGAGGCAGCGGCAGATTCTAGTGCTTCCTGGCCACACAGTTGCAAGGACCCACTGTCCCTTTGCTGTGTAACAGGACCAGGCCTTAGCCCCATTGCGAAACAGGCTCTGGGCCCCACCTTGCTGGCTCCAGTTCCAACCTTGCCACTTGGCAGGCTCAGGGCCTGACCTTGCTGGCTCTAGAGCCTAATGCAATCACTTTGGAAAATAGTATGGAAGATTCTCAGATGAAGAAAATAAACTTACCCTATAACCCAGCAATACCAACTCTGGGTATCTACTAAGAAAGAATGAAAACCTAAATATCAAACTAATGCATGAGCAACCATATTCATAACTACATAATTCACAATTGTCAAACTATGGAACCAGCCAAGATGTCCTTCAACAGATGAGTGGTTACAAAACTATGGGATATGTAAACAATGGAATTTTGCCCAGCCATAAGAAGAACAAAATGATGGCATTTAGCATGAAATGTCACACAAAAAAAGAAATCAGATGCTTTCACTAATGTGCAAAAACTAGAAAGAAATGGGTAACAGGAGGAACTCTAGATGAAGAAGGGACCCTATAGAGGAGCTATTAAGGTGACTTATCTAAGGGGATGGGAGGGGAGAAGAGGAAAACGCTTTAAAGCACATGATGTATTTAAACAAACATATCAAAGTCAATCACTAAGTCAAGCATGGGAAGAAGGGAGGGGGAGGAAAGGGTTTAGGGATTGGGTAAGGGCTGATTGGGTGATGTATGCATATATATCTCCACAAGTTTATCTCATTAAGATGTATGACTACAATGCGCCAATAAAAATGTATTTAAAATTAAAATAATTTTAAAAATTACAAAACCAAAAGCTGGTTTCTTAAAAAAATAACAAGATAGATTAACCACTAGTCAATTTAACCAAAAAAGAGAGAGTCAACCCAAATTATTAAAATAAGGGATGAAAAAGAAGATATCACCTCTAACAATGTAGAAATACAGAAGATTATAAAAAATTACTTTGAAAAACTATGCTCCAACAAAATGGAAAATCTGGAAGAAATTTGACATTTTTTTAGATAAAAACAAACTTCCTCAAGTGAGTCAATAATATATTAAAGGCCTATATTATTGATTAATTTGAATGCAAAACTGCTAAACAAAATACAAAGCCGGGCGTGGTGGCGCACGCTTGTAATCCCTGCGCTTGGGAGGCAGAGACAGGAGGATCGCGCTGGTTCAAATCCAGCCTCGTTGGCTTAAGAGACTCTGTTTCCACATAAAAATGTTAAAAAATAGGTCTGGGAGTGTAGCCCGTGGGAGTGTAGCCCGGAGGTAGAAGGGCTTCCAGGAACCCCAGTACCACCAAAAAAAAAAAAAAAAAAAAAAAAAAAAAAAAAAAAAAAAACTAGCAACATTCATGCAAAACCACATCAAGAAAAGCATACACCATGACCAAGTAACATTCATTCCAGGGATGCAAGGCTGGTTCAATATATGAAGCTCAAGCTATGGAATTCATCACATAAATAGAATCAAAGACAAAAATCACATGAACATTTCAATAGATGAAATGAAAAACCATTGACAAAATCCAACATTAATTTATGCTAATAGCACTGCAGATAATCTGAATAGAAGGAACATACATCAACATCATAAAGACAATCTACAGTAGGCCCACAGCCAAAATCATATTAAATGGGAAAAAAATGAAAGAATTACCCCTAAAACCAGAAACAAGATAAGAATGCTCATTATAACCATTTATTTTCAATATAATATTTGAGACTGTAGCCAGAGCAATAATACAAGAAAATAAAATCAAAGAAGTACAAATAGAATAAGAACTAAAAATTTTACTATTTGCAGATGACATGATACTATATTTAGAAGATCCAACAAACTCAACCAATAGCATTTAGAACTGATCAACAAATTCAACATGATGTCTGGATATAAATTCAAGCTTAAAAATTGGAAACTTTTTTTTTAACTAATCATTAATCCACTGAGAAAGAAATCCAGAAAACACTTCCACTTAGGATATACCACAAATAAATAAATAAATAAATAAATAAATAAATAAATAAATAAAATACTTTGGAGGAAATTAACCAAGGAGGTAAAAGACCTCTAGAAAGAAAAGTATAAATCATTGAAAAAATAAATTTCAAAAACTAAGAAAATGGAAAGATCTTCCATGTTCATGAATAGGCAGAATAAATATCATTAAAATGGCCATACTTGAAAAAGTGATGTACAGATTCAATGCAATACCCATTAAATTACCAAGATCATTCCTCACAGACATAGAAAGTTAGTCCTTAAATTCATTTGGAACAACAAAAAACTCATAATAGTCAAAAGTGTTCTCAGCAACAAAAAACAAACCAGGATGAAACACAATACCTGACTTTAAAGCTATAGTAATAAAAATAGTATGATACTAACACAAAATCAGGTACATAGACCAATTAAGCAGAATAGAAGACTCAGAAAAAATATCCAGCTGATCATGTTGGCATAGGCTTGTAGTCCTGGCATTTGGGAGGCTGAGATTGGAGGACCACAGTTCATGGACAGCCTCAGCTGCTTAATGAGGCTCTTTGCAACTCAGTGAGACCCTGTTACAAAATAAAGAATAAAAAAATATGGCTGGGAGTATAGATCAGAGGTAGAATGCCCCTGGGTTTCATCCCTAGTACCACACACACAAAAAAAAAATTATATAAAAATAAATAAATAAAAATCACACACAGCCAATTGATATTTGACAGAAAAGCCAAAAACACACACTGGGGAAAAGGTAGCCTTTACGACTAATGGTGTTGGAAAAACTGATTAACAATATGCAAAAAAAAAAAAATGAAAATAAGCCCCAGTTTGTACAAGAGGCAATTCGAGATGAATCAAAGACTTAGAAATTAAACCAGAAACCTTAAGACTCCTTGAAGAGGGAATAAGTCCAACACTGCAACACATAGACACAGGTAAAAATTTTCTCAAACAGAACCCAAAGGCACAAAAAACTAAAAGGTGGATCAATACATGGGATTGCATTAAACTGAATAGCTTCTGTACATCAAAAGAAACTATTAAAAATTTCAACCAAAAAAAAATTGAAGAATTTTATCACCTACTCTTCCAATAGAGGACTAATATCTGGACTATACAGATATCTCAAGAAACTCAGCACTAAGAAAACAAATAACTCAATAAAAAATGGGAAAGGGGACTAAATAAACACTTCACAAAAGAAGAAATTCAAATGGCTAATAAATGCTTGAAAAAATGCTCAACATCTTTTGCAATCAGAGATGCAAATCAAAACTACCCTGAGATTTCACCTAACTCCAACTAGAATGGCAATCATTCAAAACACAAACAACAACAAATGCTGGTGAGGATGTGGAGAAGTGGGAACTCTGGTATATTTTTGGTGGGATTGCAAATTAGTGCACTTTTAAAACAGTATGGAGGGTACTCATAAGAATGGGAACAAATTTACCATATGATCTAGCAATACCACTTCTGGGTATATACTCACAAGAATAGAAACACAACTAGCAAACTAAGACATGTGTATCTATGTTCATAGCTGCACAATTCACCATTGCCAAGCAATGGAACCAGCCAAGATGGCCATCGATAGATCAATGGATTTCAAAACTATGGGATATGTACACAATGGAATTTTACACATCCATAAAGGAAAACACAATTGCATCATGTACTGGGAAATGGATGAAACTGGAGAAAATTATGCCAAATGAGATTAGTCAGTCACAAAAAATAAGAAATCAAATGCTCTTTCTAATATGCAAAAGGTAGGGAGAAAATGGTCATAGCAGAAACTTTAGATGAAGAAGGAAATCCTATAAAGGAGCAAATAAGGTGATCTGAGGAAATGGGAAAGGGGAAGAGGTAAATTTTCTAATGTCCATGATGTACATTAACAAACATATCAAAGTCAATCACTAAGCCAAAAATGAAAAAGAGGGAGTGGGAGGGAATGTGGGCAGAAATTGGGTAAGGACTAATTTGGTGATGACTTCCAACATCTTTTACTTCATTAAGATGTGTGACTACAATCTACCAGTAAAAAGTTTAAAAAAAAGTCTCCAGACAACTATTCCTGTACCATGTAGTTTTGTGATAAAAAAAATGAGGTCTTTAGGAATAATGATTTAGTCTTGTCTTATTTTTATTTTTATTCAGAATATATGATTCAGAAGATTTTATATAACCTATACATTTACCTTCTATATTTTTTCTAATTTTTATCCAGTTAGTCATTAATAGGACTAGGAATATTAACTTCTGCTGAAGAAAGTCACTTGAAGAAGAAAATATGTCCCACTTTAACAGGCTACAATGTTCTTTATATAATTTAATTCTGGGATTTTTCCATATTTATATGTAAATTTTTCTTGTCATTTTGAATTAATAAAGAAACATTTTTATTTTCTACTCTTTGTGCAGTTATATAGGAAGTCTATCTTTATAAAATTATGACTATTTTCTGCATTTAATGTGATTTTGCTCTTATTGAAAAATTATTTCAAGAATAATATAAAATATTGATGTATATTGAACAAGGGATGATGCTCAGATATATGTCTAAGAGCATAGAATCACTTGAGCTCTGTTCAATTTCTAGTTCAAAGACAGCATTTTAACTTTTAAACATCAGTGTTGTTCTTATAATTGTATAATTTTTTTACTTTAAGGATAAAACACAAACATATATAAAATGCATAAACATGTATGGCAATATATTTGGAATTAAATTTTTATGAAAAATTTTACATAGTATCACTAAAGAGAAAATAAAAGCTAAGAAATTATTTTGCTGATCAAATTATATATTTTGAATTTGAATCTTTGTAGGTATCTAGTATTGTACAAAATTTAATTAAATCACAACCTTAGATACTATAAAGTGATTGAGGATTATATAGGAAGTCTTAAATACAAGTGAGTGAATTTAAACTCATTTTATTCCAACAGAAAAAGTTTTCTAAGCATGTGGTACTGCCATCATTTGACCAACCAACCAGAAATTTAAGAGCCATCCTTGATAATTTGAATTCATTCTAAATCTCATAAAGAAATAATTAATTTGTGTCACTGTTGGCCATTTCATACATCACTAATTTAATTACTTCCAAGTCACTACAAATGTTACTACTCAGCATCAAGTTATGATTAGATTATTGCATAAACACATACTTAATTTTCTAATGTACAAATTTGCCATTTTCAATTTTATGACAAGTAAAATATATATCACATTTTCTTCATTCTTGTAAGTGCAGTACTTAGTAAACTATCACAGTAAAAACATCAATTCTTGCAATAGCTTCCCTATTCCACATACCAGCTCATGTATACTCTTTAATAGATATACAATATGTGAGTATTCTTAGAAATAAATCACCATCAAAAGTTTATATTACTTATTTTTATTACTAAACAACCTGTTATTCACTTAGTACCTACTTAAAAATTAAATGATCTTTTACAGTGGTAGAATTCTTGTTTTAGTTCTTAACATTAGTAAGTGATGATTTAATATAAACGTGAATTGTCTACATCACTAATATAAAAATGTAAAGAAAAGAAAAAGTAACTGTCAGCATAAAATAACTGGTGCTTATCTAAAAGTCATTAAATCAAATCTCCCTTTTGAAGTATAAAAATTAATATTTTAATATAATTTGTGCTATTTAGCATGAAAGATCTAGAAAGATAAATTGGTCTTTTTTATCAATTTTGAACTTTAGGACAATTTCTTTCTTCCCTCATCCTATCACTCTCACTTATATCACCTTATTTGCTCATTTATGGTTTCTACTTCTTCATCTAGAATTCTTCCTATAACTCATTTTTTTCCCCTAGCTTCTGCATATAAGGTAGGGCATTTCATTTCTAACTTTTTTGTGACTGACTAATCTCACTTACTTAGTATAATGTTCTCAAGTTCCATCCATTTCTCTGAAAATGACATAAACTTGTTCTTATTTATGGTTCTGTATGATTAAATGTTGTACATATCCCATAGTTTTTTTTTGATCCATTCATCTGTCCACAAACATTTTGGCTGCTTCCATAGTTGGGCAATTGTGAATTGTGCCCCTATGAACATAGATATACATGTGTCAGTTTTGTAGTTTGTTTTCCTTTCTTTGGGTAAATACCCAGAAGTGGTATTTGTGGATCATACAGTAAGTTTGTTCCCATTCTTCTGAGGATCCTCCATACTGTTTTCAAAAGTGGTTGTACTAATTTGCAATCCTAACAACAATGTACTAGACTCCTCACTCCTCCGCACTCTTCCCAGCATTTGTAGTTGTTTGTGTTTTAAATAATTTTTATTCTAATTAGAGTTAGGTAATATCTCAGGGTGGTTTTAATTTGCATCTCTCTGACTATTAATAATATTGAACATATTTTATATACTTTTTGACTATTTTAACACCTTCTTTTGTAAAGTGTTTATTTATTGCACTTGCCCATTTTGGATTGGGTTGTTATTTTTCTTATTGGTAAGTTTCTTAAGTTCTCTGTATATTCAAAATATTATTCCTCTATTGGAATAATAGTTGTCAAATTTTTTCTGTTGAAGGTTTTGATAGTTTCCTTTTCTTTGCAGAAGCTCTTTAGTTTGATGCAATCTCATGTATTGATCCTCCTTTTAATTTTTTGTGCCTTTGGGGTCTTGTTGTAAAAGTTTTTACCTATTCTTAACTGTGAAGGTTTTGAAATTATGCTGTCTAAAAGAAGCTGCAAAAATTCTGCTATTATTTCTGTTATTGATTCATCTTGAATTGACTCTTATGCAGAGTGAGAAAGTGTGATTTATTTTCCTTCTCTGCATCTATTTTTGCCAACACCATTTGTTGAAAAGGCTATCTTTTTTTAGTATGTTTTTGACCAGTTTGTTAAAAATCAATTAGCTGTGTGTGGATTTGTATCTGAGACTTTTATCTAGTGTATGTTTTGGCTCCTTTGTCAAAAAACAAATGGCCAAAAATCAATTTTTTTCTGAGGCTTCTACTCTATTCCATTGGTCTTATTTATGTCTTTTTTGTGCCAATACCATATTGTTTTTACTACTATGGCTTTGTAGTATAGTGTGAAGTCGGGTATTATGATTCCTCATTCATGGTTCTTGTTGCTGAGAACTACTTTAGCTAATCTGGGGGTGTTTGTGTGGTTTTAAATAAATTTAATGTATTTTTTCTATATCTCTAAGGAATGACACTTTGGTGATTTAATGGATACTGCACTGAAGCTGTAGATTACTTTTGGAGGAAAGGCCAATTTATGCTATTTATTACGCCTACCTAAAATCATGGAATATTTTTTCATCTTCTGTTTTTAAATTTTGTTTTTCAAATCTTTATAATTTTTCTTGTAGAGGTCTTGATCTCCGTGGTTAGGTTTACTTCTAAGTATTTTATTTTGTATTTTTTATAAAATGTCATGAATGAAGATACTCTTAAAGGCCAAAAAATCAAAAGACCAAGTGACATTTAGAAGCAAACCAATTAGAATCACTCCAGACTTCACAAAATAAGTAATGACAACCACGAGGGTGACAAGCAATGCATTTTAAACTCTGAAAAACAATTTGCAGCCAAAAATTTTCTACACTGCAAATATATTTCTCAAATTCAATGGAAAAATGAAAATCTTTCATGATGAAGAGATGCTAAAAAATTATATCTTTCAAACAAGTATTAGATAAAATACTCAAAATGCTTAATTGAAGAAAATAAAGGTATAAGTAATGAATGCTAGCACCAGATAAATAATAATTTTTATCAAAGAAACAACTAAGTAAAGAAGTAAAAACACCACCTCAACAGAAGATAACATTCAAAATATTAGGAATTAAAAATCTTCTCTCAAAATTTCTCATAGACCTGGAAAAATCAGTTATGAATTTTGTATGGAGAAGGAAAATATCCAGAATAGCCAAAGCAATCCTCTGCAACAAGAACCAGGCAGGAGGCATCAAAATCCTGGACTTCAAATTATACTCTAGAGCAATAGAGGGGAAATCTCAGCAAAGCTAGAAAGGAAGGAGAGGAGAGGAAGAAACCTGAGGTTGATCAATGGAGGAGCTACATCTGACTATGTGTAAAAGTATGAATATAGCATGGTTAACCTGGACACTCACTATTGGGAAGTGGGAAGGGGCCAGGGGGGGGCATAAAGCATAACCTAAATGTACACCATTTTCAATATGTAATTAATCTGAATATAAATAGCTTAAACTCCCTAATGAAATTACATAAAGTGGTAAAATGGGTTCAAAAACAAAATCCATCTATCTTCTGCCTATAAGAAACATATCATATAAGTAAAGATAGTCACAGACTAAAGGTGAAAGGCTGCATCAAGGTAATTCATGCAACTGGAACTCACAGGAGTAGCAACCATATCAGAAGAATTAGACTTTAATCCTAAAATTATCAGAAGAGATGAAGAAACTCATTGTTTTATTGGTAAAAGGAAAAATCTAGCAAGAGAAAGTAACATTAGTCAACATATATGCCCCAAATATAGATACAGCCACTTTCATAAAACAAACTCTTTTGACATTACATCAACATAGGTCCCAATACAACAGTACTGAGAGACTTCAATACTCCTTTCACACTGCTAGAATAATCTTCTAAACAAAATATCAGTAAAGATGTCTCAGACTTGAACACCATAAATAAATGGGCATGTTAGACACACACAGAATATTTCACACAATTACAGAAGAGTTTACATTTTTCTCAGTTTATAACAGAACTTTCTTCAAAATAGATCACATCTTGGGCCACAAAGTGAGCACTAGAAAATTCATAGAATGTGGCATATTCTTCTGCATCTTTTCAGACCACGATGGAATGAAACAGAAATCAACTATAAGAGTCCCAGAGAAACCAGATAAGCACATGGAAATCGAACACCACAAAGCTGAATGAGAAATGTGTCATAAATAAAGTAAGGAGTAAAATTTAAAAAATTCTATAAACAAACAAAGAGACACAACATATCGAAATCTCTGGGACACCTTCAAGGCACTATGAAGAGGAATATTCATAGCACTGAGTGCCCACATAAGAAGAACTGAAAATCACCAAATAGGGAAACAGGGGAAGATGGTGACGAAGAGTAGCAGCGTGTACAAATCCTGCTGACACTCATCTCCATTGTCTCCAAAACAGAGCTCTACAAAGCCAGATAATACTATAAGTAGAGGAATACAAACAATAAACACAAGTGAAAGAGAAAAAGAATACTAGAAGACCGACCAGAGAGAGAAAAAAATGCCCTGCCCACTGCATGGCGGCAGGCACTAGCACCAGCACAGTCTACCCATACAGCACCTCATGCCAGAGACAAAAGGAAAACAAGAATTTGAAGGGACAAAGAGATAATTCGGTCACAAACGGACTCAGCGGCCATCCCGATTGAGCCAGTCTGTCGCAGAGAGGGCCTCACAAAATAGCTGAGGCTAGCTATGAACATATAATCCTCCTGACTTGGCCTCTCAAGTACGGGGATTACAAGCATGTACAACTACACTTGGCAAAATGTATATTATTTATAGAATAAAATTATTAATTTTTATCTTTTATTTTTAAATGTATCTAGAAATTTATATTATGGAAAAGTTATCAGAAGTTACAAAAATAGTTCTTACATCAGAGGTTATTGACTTTACAATCTTAATTTTTTTAATCAAGAGTGGAATAGTAAAGCAAATTTAAAGTGTTATTTCCTAGAGTTCTCTAAATGAGGATAGCACTTTGAAGGGCACTGCAATTAAATAACATTTTATTATTTCCTAATAATGATTTTTTTCTTAAATGTATTTAAAAGTAATGCCTTAGAATATATTTCAAAATGCTTATTCTATATTTATATTTGCTTTTAAATTTTGTAATATAGTAACATATGTATGCGAGTATATGTGAGATACAGAGGATAAAACCCAGGGATATTTTACCTTCAAGCTACACCCCAAGCTCTATTTTATTTTTATTTTAAACCAAGATCTCACTAAGTTGTGCAGACCTCGCTAAGTTTCAGAGGTTGGCCTCAAACATGAGATCTGCCTATCTCAGCCTCTAAAGTACTGAGATTACAAGCATGCACCAACAAATCCAGCTAATATCAATCATTTGGTTTTTAAATATCAACATGACCAAAATTGGAATTCTCCAATAATAATCAAGAATATATATTTTTAATTTGATGAAGATTTGATATAATAAGAATACTAGGATTGTAAATTAGTATAACCATTATGGATATCAATATGGAGATTCCTCAAAAAAAAAACAAAAAACCACCATACAATCCAGCTATACCACGCCTCCATATTTTTTCCAAAAGAAATTCAGAATACTACAGTGATACATACCTATCCATATTTGTAGCAGCACAATTCACAATAGAAAAACTGTGGAAGCAAACTAGTTGTTTATAAATAGATAAATGGATAAATAAAATGTGGTATACATACACACGCACGCACATGCGCGCGCGCACACACATACACACACACACACACACACACACACACACACATTGAAATTTTACTCAGCCATAAAGAAAAAAAGTTATGTCATTTTCAGGAAAATGGATGGAACTAGAGAATACTATGCTAAGATCAGCCATTCTCAAAATGCTAAGGGTCATATGTTTTCTCTGATATGTAGAAACAAGAAAGAAAATAAGAAACCAAAGGGACTTTAAGTAAATGAGGAGAGGGACCAGTAGAATATTGAAAGGGGA
Source organism: Muscardinus avellanarius (assembly GCF_963383645.1). Classification (NCBI taxonomy): domain Eukaryota; kingdom Metazoa; phylum Chordata; class Mammalia; order Rodentia; family Gliridae; genus Muscardinus; species Muscardinus avellanarius. The sequence continues at coordinate 25,426,290 of NC_137786.1, read as the reverse complement.
CTGGCAGAAGGGAGGGAGAGGAAAAGGAAGGCTTAATGAAGACAACAAATAATATTATGTCCATATACACATATGTGAATATCAATCTCATTAGTATGTGTAGGGAGGGGAGGGCATGTTATTCAGAGAGATCTACACCAAAGGTTGTGTGCATGTATGTTTCTATCACATTGAAAGTCACTATGATGTATAATTACAAGGCAACAATAAAAGCATATTTTAAAGATGCATTAAAATTAAAATTAAATTAAAAAACAGGGCTTCATTAAATTTCTGTCTATATGGAATGATACCACAGCACAAAAAGTAAAAGTGCCTAATGCCATAAATACAATTTAGTTAAGTATTTAGAAATATTTCTACCATTGACTATGCTTCTAAGTACTTTACGTACTTTATTTTATACTGGGCTTTTTTTTTTTTTTTTTTTTTTTTTTTTTTTGGCAGAACAGGGGATGGAACCTAGGGGCATTCTTCCTCCGAGCTGTACTTCCAGCCCCTATTTTTTTATTCTTTATTTCGAAACAGGATCTCACAGAGTTGCAAAGGGCCTCACTAAGTAACTGTGGCTGTCTGAGAACCCGGATCCTCCTGTTGCAGCCTCCCAAGTGCTGGGATTACAAATATGCGCCACCACACCTGGCTTATACTAGGTTATTTTTGATAGACAAAATTATGGTCTATAAATGTATGTACATCTGAATTTCTGAAATATGTCTGCTTATTGCAGATGTGATTAAATAAGACCCAGAGATGGGGATATTATCTTTGGTTTTTGGAATATTATCAGTGTAATTCTTAGGGTTTTATAAGAAGGAGTAAAGAGGTTGGGGGTATAAAAGAATATATGATATCTAAAGCAAAGGTGAATGAGATGTAAGGACATAGCCAACTAGAGCAGGCCACTTTGACTTAGGAATCTAAAGAAATTAATTCTTTCCTAGATCACCGAGAAAAAAATGCAACATTGCTAATAACTTGAATTGAGGTGTGTGTGTGTGTGTGTGTGTGTGTATGTGTGTGTGTGTGTGTGTAGTACTGGAGATTGAACCCAGGGGCCATCATTTTCTGAGCTATACTTCCAGCTGTACCTTTTTTTATTTTTTATTTTGAAACAGGGTCTCACTGCACTGTGAAGGGCCTCACTAAGTAGCTGAGGCTGGCCAGGAATCTGTTATCCTCCTGTCTTGGTCTCCCAAGTACTGGGATTAAAAATGAGTGCCACCATGCCTGGCATGCATTTAGGATTTCTAATGCACAGTGAGGTAAGAAAATAAACTTGTGTTTTTTAAATGAAATTATTATATCAACAATAAATTAATATAGTGTTTAATAGCAGGAATAGATATAAATATTAAAACCACATATAATAAGATTTTAAACAAATGTGATATTTTATTCTCAAATGTGTTTGTTTAGAAAATTAGATTAGCTCTGCTGATTCCAAATTTTTCTCCTTTTGATTTTCTGTCTCAAACAATGTTTATTTTTGCTCCTTGATAGATTTTGGGGGAAAAATGCTTATAATATAGTAGTATCATCTTTTCACTGCTATGACCAAATCCCTGAAAATGACAATTTAAAGAAGAAACAATTATTGTTTTACAATAATCTTTATAATATTAAAAGCGATTATTTTGGCTCATGGTTTCTGTTCATGATCAATCAGCACCATTGCTCTGAGCTTGAGGGGAGGCTACACCAAATCTTTAGCCTTTATGTAGCACAATATAATTTTGCTTACAGGATATTTATTCTTCAAGTTACATGGCTCTATTAATTTAAAAAAGTGCTAAAATCATAAATACCCATTTTCCCAGGTTCAAAAAATAAAAAATATATTATGGAAACCTAGTAATATCTATTAAATATCTTCATCTAATCATATATCTAAAACTATGTGTGGTGGTACATGCTTGTAATTCTAGTACTTGGGAGACTGAGACAGGAAGATTGCACAGATTTGAAGCCAGCCTCAGCTTCTTAGTGAGGCTTTCATTAACTTAGTGAGACTCAGTTTCAAAAAAAAAAAAAAATGTATGCCTGGGAGTGTAGCCAAGAGATAGAAAGCCCGTGGGTTCCATACCCAGTACCACACAAACAAAAAGTACATATAGATTACCATGATGTTTCTGATGGACAAATAAGCTTTACAAATTTTAGAGAAAAAGCAAAACCTCATTTTACCCCAATCCCTACCACCAAAAAAGAAAGCCTCTAAAGCATCAACACAAATACAATCATTTTGTGAATAATGAGGTTTGTTGACTGTTTTGCCAATAGTGTAAATATTTCCTAGTATAGACCATATCTTGAATTTCTGTGATAAAGAGGAAGTAAAAGAGAATTAGCAACATACTTAAAATTATACATATATGTCATTATTTTGTCAAACAATATAAAGTATAATTTAACGTATACATAAAATCTGTTTATTTTGTCTTTTTTTTTTTTTGCGGGTCTGGGATGGAACTCAGGGGCATTTGACCTCCAAGCTATACCCCCTGCCCTATTTTTTATTCTTTATTTTGAAACCGGTCTCACTGAGTTGCAGAGGGCCTCACTAAGTAGCTGAGGCTGTCTGCAAACCACGATCCTCCAGGTCTCAGCCTCCCGAATGCTGGGATTACAAGCGTGCGCCACCACGCCAGGCTTGTTTATTTCTTATAATTAGATCAATAAATGAATGGTATAAGTTGACTTATAGTTGTGTGTGTGTTTGCTCTTCTCAATTTCTTGGAAGAATGGTCAATTAGAAACTGTTATTTTGGTGAAAGGTTTGTTAAATTCAGTAACACAGTTCCAGATGTCTTGTCCCAAGGGCTATTAGATCTGGCTGCCCTACATAAGGAGCACAGTTAGGAAATCTATGCATCATTTGTGCTGAGTAATATTTATGAGGACCAGACTGAAATTTCTGAATAATCACACTGAGTAAAATTTTATTAGTTTTCTGACATCTGCTCAAACAAACTTGCATAGGGAGCACATGTGATAAGCAGCTGACGGTACTTCAGATACTGCAGACATTTTCAGCTAGATTGTGTGCCACACACCCTGAGTGAACCAGCAGTCCCACTTCAGGATTCTTTCGCTTCTGAGTGAAATTTTACCTTTTGCTAACTTCAAGAAAACTTATAATTGGATAGCATAAATAGATATTGTAAAGAGAGTTGAAATTAATAACCTTAGATGTTAGAAGTTCTTATTTTTTGTGACTAATTAATCTTACTTAGCATAATGTTCTCCAGTTTCATCTATTTCCCTGTAAATTACAGAATTGTGTTCTTCTTTACGGCTGAGTAAAATTCTATTGTGTACAATCAGTCATAAAAAGTAAGAAATTGAATGCTCTAATATGTGGAAATTAGGGAGAAAATAGGTCTTAGGAGGAACTCTAGATGAAGAAAGGAGAAACCACAAATGAACAAACAAGGTGACCTAACAGAGGGAAATGGGAAGGATGAAGGGGAAAAATTTCCTAATGTACATTATGTACATTCACAAACATCAAATTCAATCACTAAGCCAGACATGAGAAGGAGGGAGGGGAACAGATGGGGTAGGAATTAAGAAAGGGTTAAATGATGTGCACATGTATGTCTCTTCCATCTCGTATCTCATTAAGATGTATGACAAAAATGCACCAATGAAAAGTAAAAAGAATTTCTAATGAAACAACAAAAACTCTGTGTGTGTGTAGGTGTATATAAATTTATTTATTTATTTATTTATTTATTTATTTTGTGGGGGTGGTCTAGGGACAGAACCCAGGGGTATTTAACCTCCAAGCTATACCTCCTGCCCTATTTCTTATTCTTTTTATTTTTAAAACAGAGTCTCACTGAGTTGCAAAGGGCCTCACTAAGAAGCTGAGGCTGTCCACGAACCGCGATCCTCTGGTCTCCGCCTCCCAAATGCTTCAATTACAAGCATGCACCACCATGCCGGCGAACAAAAAAATACTATATTTTAACTTTAGTAGCTAAGAAAAATATTCTAGACATGTACAAAATTAAATGTAGTAATTTAAAAGGATTAGATCCAGAAGTTGTGTTGTGGGTACTCTAAGTATAGGATCATGCCTTCTGCAAGCAGTAATTTTACTTCTTTATTTGTATTTTTAAAAATTTTCCCATGCCTAATTGCTTTAATTAAAATTAAAAATACTATATTGAATAGGACTAGTGATAGTAAACATTTTTTCTCTTATTCTCAATTTTAGAGTAATTATTTTCAGTTTTCTTCAATTCAGTATATTTCTGTCTGGGCTTATTGTGTATATATTTTATGATGTTCATGTAAGTTATTTGTATCCCTAATTTTTTAATGTTTTTAAATAAAAGGATGGGTATTTTCTCTCATAGGAGAAAATAGAAAGAACACAGGAAAATAAAAGTAACCTCTGTCTCAGCTTTTTAAGTTTTAAGTACTAGGATCACAGGTGTGTGCCACCACACCTGGTTCTGAAACATCTATTTTACTGATCTCATAAATTTACTCTGAAATATTTGACAAAAAAATGTGTTTCTAACTAAAAGATGTTCCTTATTTTATGAAAGATTTTTTAACAATGTAATGTCCAATTGTGACTATATCTGTGGATTTTATTATTTTTTATTTTTTTGGTGGTACTGGGGTTCCTGGAAGCCCTTCTACTTCCGGGCTACACTCCCAGACCTATTTTCACATTTTTATTTGGAAACAGGGTCTCCTAAGCCAGCGTGCCGGCTGGCTTCGAACCTTCGCTATCCTCCTGTCTCTGCCTCCCGAGCGCGGGGATTACAAGCGTGCACCACCATGCCCGGCCAATATCTGTGGATTTTATAAAATAGTCACACAATACATACAATATATCTTAAACATGAAAAATTTGCCTTACAAAAAGGTAAATAAATTCAATATCCAATTGAAACTTTAACTTTTTTATTATATTGAAAACATCTGCTTCAGAAGAAAATATATTGTTCTACATTGTATATGAAAAAGTAAATTTAATAGACCTACAAAATTTCAGTTCTATATATTTAGTATATAAAAACCCTCAAATACAAACATAAGTAACTTTTAGATTAGTAAATGTTGTATTATAAACCAATAAGAAGATACAAATTTCAAATCAATTTTCTATATGTATAAATGTTTATGGCATTTTACTCACATTGAGTCATGCTATTATTGCAATAATTTTTTACATGTTAAAATATTATTGTGAAGACCTAAATAAGCATCAGTAAAATTTTTAAAATGAAACATCTCAGTTTAAAATATTAGTCATTTTTGTTATATATATGTATGTTTGTTTATTTAGATATATTTCTTTGTAGGCTTGGAAGTATATATTCTGTATGTTTGTGTGAAAATATATTGAAATAATCTGTTATATGGTTTTATTCAGTGCTAAGCTTCAATTAATGTATGATATTTTAACCAATATATAACATTTAGTTTTATAACCAACCAATATAAATATATATTCACATATATGTTTAGGTAGTGTTTGTGTGTTTACAGAAGAAAATAAAACAAAAATAATGAAAAGATTCTTAGAGAGAGAGAAGTACTTGATAGGTAAAGACTTGTTTAGCAAAATAATGAAAAAGCTGAAATTCCATAGTAACTAATACACATAAATCCCCTCTCAAACACTTCTAGCAGATGATGTGAGAAAAAAAACAAAACACATGTTCCACTTTCTTAGGTATGATTTAATGGAAAATATATCTTCAATTGTCACATATCAAATTTAATAACATAAGTCTTAGTACTATGTTAAATATAAGTTGGTATGTTGAATTCAAATTTCAGGTAATTTTAAAATATAAGCCTGTACTATGTGAAGATGTCTTAGAAATTGCACCATTATAATCAGGTAATAATCCTGAGTTTTAATGTATTTTAATGATGTAATTAAAAATAGCCAGGGGTACACTCAACTGTCATTGAATAATAAACTTCTATACAAGTACTTTGAGGGTTAGGGATTGAATAATATACTCATTAAGTATGGTAAGATTTAATATCTTTCTGATTCAGTTTCTACTTATCCAGTTATGTTTTTGGTGTTTCCTCGGTCCTTCCAAATAAGACTTTTGTTATTAATCGCTAAAACTTAATTAAATAATGAAATTATAGAAATGTTTTATAATATATTTATTTTATATAAATATTAAACTTTCGTATGTTACAAGCTAGTATTTAAGAAAAAGAATGAGCTTGTATTTATACAAATCTTTGAAAGTGAAATCAGGTTTTCTTATCTCTAAAATAAAAAGCATGAACCAGGAATCGTGGTACACGCTTGTAATCTTAGCATTTGGGAGGCTGAGACCAGTCGATCGTGGTTCAAGGACAGCCTCAGATACTTAGCGAGGCCCTTTGTAACTCTATGAGAACCTGTTTCAAAAAATAAAATAAAATAAAAAGACGAAAAAATAGGACTGGGGGTGTAGCTCAGAGGTACAAGGCCCCTGGGTTTTATCCCCAGTATCGCAAAAATAAGTGAATAAATAAACAAATAATACATAAATGCATAAATACATAAAAATAAATAAAATAAAATAAAAATCATGGAAGGATTCCTCATGTAATTCTTCAAAAATATAAGCATTAATATATCTGAAAGGGGTAGCACTGTATAGTTTTTATGAATCAATCTATTTAGAGTGGAGCTGTATCTATATATCTTAGTTTTTTTTAAAAATACAATACAATAAATGTACATTTGAAAGCTATATTTACTGTTGGCTTACATATGGCTTTTAATTCCAATTAAAGCTCCTTTTCTACTGCTTAAGTTAATGGATACTTTCTTTTTAAAGATTTACTATGCAATTTATTTGCTTCACTTAATTATGTATGCCATTATAACTTATTTCCCCCCATGCTGTCTCAAGAATATTGTAAATTAAATTTTGGCTTTGTTCTCTGAAGAATAATAATCATAGCAAGATCACCCATAATATCCACAATACTAAAATTAAGAATCAATTCTAAATTCTCATCCTATTTCTAGAACTGGAGATAGTTAATAACATTATTGTTTTTAGGAAAATAGCCTTCCATCCAATTTTTATAATACCATTTTCATTCAGACTCCTAACTTAATGCTTCCCAAAAAGTTTGCTAAATCCTATTTATTTTTACAACTTTAGAATTTTTTTCCTAGGCATAGTCCTTGCTCCTCTTCTATCCTCTTTAACAGTTCTTTCTCTGGCTTTTTTCATTAACACATAAATGGTGATGACTAAATTCAGAGAATAGAAGATGAATGACATAATTATCACAAGATGGGAAGAAATTTAAACACATCCTTTTGTAAGGAACTTACTCCCACAGTGATGAGCCCATTCCCCAGTAACAGGATTTGTCCAGCTATGTAGGCATAACCTTCTTGATTTAATCATCTTATAAAGTCCCCATTTCTCAACATTGTTGCCCTGGAGACTGTATCTGACATATGAATTTTGGGGACTGCTTTCAAATCATAACAGTGGTAGAGGTACTCTCACTCCTAGAATAGTTTTAGTCTTTCTAATTTAACACATAAACTAAAAAGTGAAATGAAAACAATTGCTTTTTCATAGAAAAAAATGTTGATGATGTGTTTTATATACCTCAGTCATAAAATGTTCACAAATCCAGACATGAACATTTAAGAAATTATTCATTTTTATTTTTCTGTTTTCCTTCCTTCTTTCTTTCTTTCTTTCTTTCTTTCTTTCTTTCTTTCTTTCTTTTCTTCTTTTTTCTTTCTTTCTTTCATGTGTGTGTTACTAGGAATTGAATCCAAGGGCATTCTACCTCTGGGCTACATTTCCAACCCTTTTCATTTTTTTTGTTTGTTTGTTTTGTTTTTTGTTTTGAAACAGAGTCTTAAGAGGCTGAGAGCCTCCTTATGTTGCTGAATGATTCCTCCAACATGCAATTTCCCAATTTTCCTCATTTTCCCCAAGTACTTGGATTACAGGCATGTGCCATAATACTTTACCCTATTTTCCAATTTTTAAAATGTATCTGATTTTTCCAAATACGTTTTTTGGTGGTTATGTTATCTTTGATTTCTCTATAGCTCTTTGAGGCTGTCTTATATGAATTAGAATAAGGGGCCCAGATCAGCAATACTATTTGAATATAGTTCTCTTTACCAAAGAAGCCAGAGTGATCGCCAATGTGTCTTGCTGTATCTTTTCACCATTTATGCATAGTAGTATATATGGTTCTCAGCTACTAAAAAGTTATTGTACGAGCTATTTTGCTTTCTTATGAGATCTCTACAATAATCACATGTCTTTGTAAATTGCACATTGCTCAAGTTTTGGGGCCCCTAATTTAACCTGAAATATGGCTATTGAAATGGTAAATGATATAAACATGTTAATATAAAATATTTTCTAACATTTTATTGGGGAATTTGTATATTTTGTGGATAATATTTATCCTAGCATCCACTATATACAAGTACTCAATTTGCTGCTTTAAAGAAGGTCTTGTCACTTGGACAGTTCTAAAAATTTGCACCATTAATTAGTTTTAGAGGTTATTCACAAAGTTTTATTTGGAGGTCATTAATTTTGTCTGGACAGGCAAGAGTTAAAGAAGTATGTATTTGTATTTTCCTCAGCTCATTACTGACATGATTAAGAACACTCCATGGGTACCACGAAAGCTCCATGTCAGTCCATTTGTGATGATTAGCAGGATGGTCAACAGCTGCTTCATTCATCAGCCAAAGTGTGCCTTCATCAGGAGCTCTCCCACTCTGAGTCCAAAGCACATCTCAAAGAGTCTGTACAGCTGATGGCATCTGACATATTTATAAGTAGTTATTATGGAGCTTCATTCATTAACATGAGGGTAGTTCTAAACTAAAGAATGTTCATGATTTCATCTTCAACCTGTCTTCTTGTAAAATTCTATATATCAATTGCTGAATTTTATAGATATGTTTTTACTGAGACCATCATATTAATTTTCTCTTTTAATCTATAATGTGGCAAATTTTATTAACCAATTCCTACCCATAATACAATCAATTTGTTTAAGACTCTGAATTTACCTTTAGGTTTGTTTGAAAATGTATTCAAAAATTTGCAAATATATTTGAATTGAGATTAGTCTGTATTTTATGTTTTTGCTGAATTCTTACTGCTTTGTGTTAATGGTATAAAATTCTCAAAAAAATTCAGTCATCCTTTTATATTCTCTTAAAATTTTTTTCATGCTTATATTATCATCATTTTCTTAATACTTTGAAGAATACTTGCAAAATTATCAGATTTTCTTTTTGTATGTATTTTCCCACTTTTTTATTTGGAATAAGTATTTCCTTTGGGGAAGTCTATTTTTTTTTTTTTTCCCAGCACTGGGGACTGAACCCAGGACATTAAGCTTGCAAAGCAAGTGTTTGCTACTGAGCCACATTCCAGTCCCAATCCATGTTTTTTAATGCAAGTAGTTCATTCAACATAATAATAATGCATTTCTTTATTATTGTGGCAAGTTTAATATTTTATGTTTTTTGATATTTGAGAAGTTTAAAGCCCCATGATATATATATTTGTTACGCATTTATTTTTAATATCCAGGTAAACTGTAATTATTTAGCCCTTTTGTTTCTTAGACAATGAATATATTTTCAGAATACTTTCAATCATGATCCTTATTTATAATTAAGAAGTAATGCAAATATACTACTGATTCTTTATATTTCTCTTTTACCAAGTATATTTTCATTACTCCATTCTTAGAAATAAGTTAAAGTATTTCATCGAACAAACATCACTTATTAAATACAGTAAAATGGCTGAACAATTCTGTTTTACTAAACTCTATACAAATTCTTTAGAGAAAACAAATGTCTTTGCCAACTAAGCCATACGTGTTGTTTTACAGTTTGATAATGTATAGTTCTGACAAATATTTCATAAATATAAACAATTATTGTCATGATACACATATGTACATATATATACAAATGTGTGCATATGTATGTAAATGTTTTTCAAGTTATACAAAAGGAACTTTAAAACACTTAAATAGTAGATTTTATCAAGAGATCTTTACATGGATTGTGTTTTTACAGAGTGATAAAAATTTAGACAAAGTATCTTTAGTTAAGACTGAAGCCAAAGTTTAATATGATATTATTTATTCTTTATATTTTATACATTTTCAAAAAGAAATATATTCTATTCCTGTGCCAAATATGGTCTTTATTTCTAACAAATGTGAAGTGTACATGTTAGTGGAATTTAATATGATACATACGTACAGCATTATAGTTTTGTTGACATGCTGTGGTGGTATTTGAGAACATTAATAATGCCTGTTATACTGTTAAAAATTTTACACTATTGGGGTTTCTTTATTGTTAAGAATACTTTAATAATAATCAAGAACTTTAACAACTGTACATGGTTAAAAGTTTAGTTATAAAGTTGTTTTATTTCTAAGAAATTTTATTACATTTTAATAAATTATTTAATTTATATTTCTAAAACTTACATATATAATAAACACTTCCCATTTTATTATTGTTTTAAACCTTATTTAATTGATTGTAAATAAAAGTTATTTTTCTGATATACTTATTCAGTTCTCAATATTACTTGAAGTATTACAAAAAGCATAGTGATTTATTATTTACAAAAGCTTATTTTCACCGAATTAAATATTGCTGATATATTTAAATATCAAATAGTGAAAGTTCAATAAAAGCACAATATTATTATATCTTAAAGGGCATCCTTTCTTTTCAGTCTTCAGGGTGTCCTACCTAATCTAGACCCATTCATACTCTCCCTGTGCATACACTTTGTTCTTTCCTTGACCTTAGTACATGTAACCTTTTAGCTCCATTAAAAAATCTCTCCACAGACCCCTGGAGAAACCGGGCCCAGTAAGACGCTGGGTTCTGGGTGGGAGTTGCTCGCGGCGCACACCAGCCGGGGCCCGGGTCGTGGGACCCAGGCCGAACTGCGCATAGCACGCCAGAACCCTGGAGAAATCGGGCCCAGTAAGTAGCTGGGTTCTGGGCAGGGGTCGTGCGTGGGGCACGCCAGATGGGGCCTGGGTCTCAGGAATCTGGGCCCCGGGCCGAAATGCGCGTAACATGCCAGACCCCTGGAGAAACCGAACTTGGTACCCTGGGTTCTGGGCAGGGGTCGCGAGGAGCACACCAGCTGGGGCCTGGGTCGTGGGACCCTGGGCCCCAGGCGGAGTAGGGCAGATCACTCTGGATCCATGGGGAAACCAACAGGGTTACAGTGCTACTGAGTGCCTGATCCCACTACCTCCTCAAACCACATATACTGTCTTTTCTTATTAAAAAAAAAAAAAAAAAAAGGGAACAGAAAAAGAAAAAGGAAAATATCGGAGAGGAGGTAAGAAAGCTGTTATGGATGCCAGGACACTGGAGATGCAGACAAAACTTATCTAAATGCACTGGAACTTATGGAAAAATTCGCCGTGAAAGAGGACTGCTATTTCTCTATATTGTTAAGAATCTCGGACATCACCTGTAAGGAGAGAGTTTAGCGGAGACCAAGGAGAAATGCGGTGTTGAAAGAGTTCTCCGCGATGGTGGTGGAGACTTGTATTCAGGAGAAACAGAAACCGGATCCTACCAACTTTATTTTTTTGGAGAAATTCCACCAAATGTCGAATGCTACCATCACGCATGCTTAGGAACACTGGAAAACATTCAGAGTGGAAAAAGAGCCTGGGAAGGATTTGAAACGGTGGAGGCAGTGGCAATGCCAGTGGCCAATACTCAGGGGAGGCAGAGATCTGATACATTACACCTGGAACCTTTGAAATAATAACCACAGAGACAGTGATCGGAACCTGCTGAGGGGTTAGGCAGGCGCCAGGGCCAGTGGCCGACATCGGAGCTTGCTGTGAGGCAAGGCCACTACTGAGGCCTCTGTGGCCGGGATTGGAACCTGCCGAGGGGTTAGACCAATGCTGGGGCCAGCAAGGCCGGCATTGGAGCCTGCCATGAGGCAAGGCTTGTGCTGGGGCCTCCGAGGTCGGGTCTGGAACCTGCTGAGGGGTTAGGCCGGTGCTGGGGCCAGCATCGGAGCCTGCCATGAGGCAAGGCCGGTACTGGGGCCTCCGAGGCCAGGATAATAGCCTGCCGAGGGGTTAGGCCAGTGCTGGGGTCAGCAAGGCCGGCATCAGAGCCTGCCGTGAGGCAAGGCCATTAGTACTGGGGCCTCCCAGGCCGGTATAAGAGCCTGCCGAGGGTTAGGCCGGTGCTGGGGCCAGTGAGGCCGGCATCTGAGCCTGCCGAGGGGTTAGGCCGGTGCTGGGGCCAGCGTGGCTGGCATTGGAGCCTGCAGTGAGGCAAGGCCGGTACTGGGGCCTCCTAGGCCGGGATCGGAGCCTGCCTTGAGGAAAGGCCGGTACTGGGGCCTCCGAGGCCAGGATAAGAGCCTGCCGAAGGGTTAGGCCGGTGCTGGGGCCAGCGAGGCCGGCATCGGAGCCTGCCATGAGTCATGGCCAGTGCTGGGGCTTCCGAAGCCAGGATCGGAACCTGCCGAGGGGTTAGGCCGGAGCTGGGGCCAGAGAGGCCAGCATCGGAGCCTGCCGTGAGGCGAGGCCAGCATCGGAGCCTGCCATGAGGCATGGCCAGTGCTGGGGCCTCCTAGGCCGGGTCGGAAACTGCCGAGGGGTTAGGCCAGTGCTGGGGCCAACGAGGCCAGGATTGGAATCCTGCCAAGGGGTTAGACCGGTGCAGGCGCCAATGGCCAGCATCGGAGCCTTGCGTGAGGCAAGGCCACTCCTGCAGCCTCCAAGGCCGGGACCAAAGCCAGCTTAGAGGTTAGACCGGTGCAGGGGCCAACAAGACCAGAACTGGGGCCTCCCATGAGGCAAGGCTTGAGCCAGCGAGGTCTGGATCAGTCCACTGAGTAGCCAGGCCACTACTGGGACCATCAAGAGTGGGATCGGTACTTGCAACGCAGCATGCACAGAGAAATATCGCAGAAAATATAAATCAGACGCTTCTCTTAATCAGCAATAACTAGGAGGAAAAAGGCAACAGGAAGAGGTTGAGCTGACCAATCAGAGGGTATGTAATACTGGAGGACGGAGCTTCTTTAAAATGCAGGAGGTACATAAACAAATGTATCAAAGTAAATCACCAAAGAAGCGTGGGATGGAGGGAGGGGGAGGGAATGGGATGGGGGCTGGAGGAGGGCTAATTGGATGATGTGTGCTTGTATATCCTCTCAAGTCCTGTACTCCAATGTGATTGATAGATGACTACAATGCACCAATTTAAAAAATTAATTAATTTAAAAAAATCTCTCCACATCCTTTCCTTGCACATTATACTTCCACTATCTTCCATTAACTCTGTGATTATAACATTCCTGAACCCCATTCTTTTGCCTACTCTAAGCCACTGTCTCTATTTTCTTTTGTCAAACTCTGAAATATATCTGATATAAAGTACAAAATTATAAAAGGTCAGAATAGAGTGTGCCAACTATGCTTCTGTTCTTAATACCTGTATGGTATATAAGAATAAAAATGTAAGTTAGATAATCATATTTGAGGCCTAGAAAATATAAAGAAAGTCCATAAAGAAACATATATATATATACACCATACTTTTCCTATACATTTAACTTTTGGTGGAAACTTAGGTTACTATAAAATTTATTGATTTTTAGCAAGGATAGGGCTTTGCCAATGTATTATGTAAGCCTTATTCCTCAAAACTGATGTCCATTTAGAACCTCTTAATATGACTTTATTTGGAAAAATAAATTACAGATGTAATATGGAGGTGGCCATACTCCGCTACATTGTGCTCTACCTATAATGGCTGGTATTCTTATAAGGAGAGAGAGATTGGGACATAGAAATACACACAAAAGTAATGTCACCATATGAAGAGAGATGCAGAAATTAAAATTAGTCAGTTTCAATTTAATAAATAGCATGAATTTCCATTAATAACCAGAGGCTACGTAGGAGGATAGGATTCTTGCCTAAAACTTTCAGAGGGAACTTGGCCCTGACAACACAAGTGTTATCTAGAGACAATTCAAGTCCCTAGAATTGTAAGCTGATAAGTATTGCTTTGAGACACCTAATTCTTGGTACTTTGTTATACCAGTCCTAGGAAATTAAAATAATCAAATTAATACATAGGCAAAGGCTAATAGGTATTCTATGTGTTTTATTAAAAAATAGTTTTGTCATTCCATGGATTTTAAGTTGAGCAAAGGAAAAGGAGCATATTTAACAGAAATATTGACGTTAAAAGGGGATAAAGTTTATGTATTTTGTATCAAAATTAGGTAAAATAGTTATTGGAAATAAAATGAGAGTATGTTGGTCCCAAAACATGAGAGACTGAGACAGAAGGTTCAAAATCAGCCTTAACACTGAAGTGTTTGCACCCAGCAAACTAATGGGACACTACTTCAAAATAAAAGAAATAAAATTAGGCTGGGGTGTAACTTAGAGATAATATGCCCTGTGTTCAATCCCTAGTACAATAAATAAATAAACAAGTAAATAAACAAACAATGGGGATTGTGTTAAAATGCTCAAAATCTGTATTTTAGAGAAAGAACATTAATATCATTCTAATAAAAATTATGACCATGCGAGTGTTTGTCTAGAAGAACATGGAATGAAAAATAACATAGCTTTGGAACGACAGGACAGAGGATAAGAACAAGTGAACCAGGAGACATGGTGAACTAAAAGGTGCTATACATTTCAATAAATATAGGACGTCATAAAACTGAGGTCAAATAAGACAGAAATAAGGAGACATGGTATGTAGTAAGCATCATTTTAACCACTTTAAGTAAAAGTATTATTGGGCCAAAATGTCAGCAAGGAATAGTATAGATGCATTTCCTAATCTAAGTTCTAATGCCAAAATATCTGACACTAGCATTTATACATCGATAAACAGGATATAATAATTTAATAAATACAAAAATATCATTTGCATAAAGAGAGGAAAACATCAAGTTGTCAGTGAATTGATGATACAGTATCATCTTTAAAAACTTTAAGTGTTAAGTATATTTTTCAGGGGTCATTACTTAGTCTGCTACTATTAAACATTTTTAGAATTAATGATCAGGTGATGAACCAGAGTGTATCTTTATTAAATTTGCTGATGACACCAATTTGGTAGGACAATTAGCACATTTAAAAGCTGGATTAAAATTTAAAACGACCTTGATGAGTTGGAGAGGAGCCTGGATATAAACAAGATGAAGCTGATTGAGTTCATGTGTCCTAATTCATTTAGCCCATTTCACATTCACAGTGGCCAAACCATTATGCAACTCTGATCGGAACTTTTAATCAAAATACTTTTAACAATCTGTCTTCATTGTAGTGCAATCACAGAAAAAGTGGAGTCAAGAATTTTGTGCATCCAACTGGCATAAAACTGAAGTTGTTAGTTTAATCAAAGTAATGTTGCTGCCAGTATTCCTCAAGGCATGAACATCAAGGCGTCAATGAAAATACATCTACCCAAAAAATCACATGGGACAGGCCAGTCTTTCTGAATTGAACACAACAGTAGAAACATATACATTGGAGAAGCCAAAAATGTCAGGTAACCTGCCAGTAATGTTTAAAAAATGAAAAAATGATAAATGCATGTGTACATGAAATTTTGGATGAAATGCTGTATTAATTACCAAATGTTTGTGAAGAAATTGCCATAACTAACTAATGATGTCTAGAATTTAAAAATGAATGACCTATAAATAAGGAGTTTTACATGTGAGTAAAATTTTTTCAGAAATAGGTGTAAAAATTTAAGAAAATAACTTCAAAATTAGCAATATCATTCACAGTTTAATTTAGGTTTTAGAAGTTTAATATTAAGGCATATGATAACAATTTTATACTCTTCCTTTCTTTCTTTCTTTCTTTCTTTCTTTCTTTCTTTCTTTCTTTCTTCTTCCTTTCTTTCTTTCTTTTTTTTTTTCTTTTGGCGGTACTGGGGTTCCTGGAAACCCTTCTACCCCTGGGCTACACTCCCAGACCTATTTGTTTTTATATTTTTATTTGGAAACAAGGTCTCTTAAGCCAGAGAGACTAACTTCAAACATGCACAATCCTCCTGTCTCTGCCTCCCAAGCGCGGGGATTACAAGCGTGCACCACCATGCCCTGCCTTTATACGCATTTTAAATGACAAGGATAGATATTTTTAAATGGATTCAGGAATATGACAATACCCTAAAACTTGTTTGCAGTAAACTTCTTTTGGTCAGTAGAACCAAAGTTATTAAAAACTGTAAGTAATATTCTTAATACAGATTATTTCTAGGGTTTTTATTCTAATTAATAGACATTTTTCTATAGAAACCCATAAAAATCAAACTTAAGACCAGGGAGTTTCTATATACCACCACACTTGAATTTAACTTATTAATATTTGTATTAACATAGTAAATTTGTTACTAATATTAGTGTTATTAATACTATTTCCTAAATAGTATCTTTCACACAGAATTTTTTATTTTAATATACTCTATCATCATTATTTTCTTTTATGAATCATGTTTTTGGTGTTGTATATAAAAGTCATAGCGAAATCCATGGCCACTTATATTTTCTTCTATGTTATCTTCTGGAAGATTTATGTTTTTATTTATTATGTGGATTTTTAGTTTCTGCTTTAACATATAAAGAGCTTGGGGATTTTCAATTTTATCCTTACAATGAGAGCAAAGGGAATAAAATGCAAGTCAACAATAATCAAGTTTATCAGATTATTGGTACAACAAAAACTGATCACTAGAGAGACAGAGGGACACAGGCAATCAGAGCTTAAGAGGAACAGAAGTGCATGAACCAAATTATACAGCTTAAGTGGGATTGGTCAAATGCCTTTAAACTGCAATTAAGGAATTTCTGGATATTCAGTGTATTCTAGCATGAGTGTTAAAACACCAAGAATTTTCAAAGGAAAGAAAATATTACCTACAGAGGAACAAGAAAAATAATTAAATAAGACTGTTGTTCAAAAATTATGCATGCAAAAATAGAGTGAAGAAATTATTTAAAGTGCTACAGAAAAGAAAAAACACTTTCAATCCAGAATCCTATAGCCAAATAATCATCCTTCAAAATCCTTTAAAAATCCTTCAGAATTAAAGATGAAATAGGTATTTTCTGAGACAGTCAAAAACAAAAAAATCATCAGTGTATCTGCATTATTATGATTATATTATGCTTATTATTTTGTTGTTAGACAGGATCTTACTATGCTATTCAATCTGGCCTCAAACTTCTGGACCCAGGTGTTACCCCCACTTCAGCCTTTTGAATAGCTAGAAATATATGTATATACCATCTCATGTCAAAATAAGATCTTCAAAAGTATATATGAAATTTAAAAAGTATATATAAAATAGATAGATAGCCTTTAGAGAGAATAAAAATGATATACATCAGAATCTCTGATCTATATTATAAAAAAGAGTATCAGAAAAATAAATAAAAATAAAATGTTTTATTTATATTTTGTGGTACTGGGATTGAACCCACAATCATTCTACCTCTGAGCTACATACTTGGCCCTATTTTTTATTCTTTATTTGGAAACAGGGTGTCAATAAGTTACGGAGAACCTCTTTATGTAGTTGAGGCTGGCCGTGTATCTGCCATCCCTCCTTTTCAGCCTCCCAAGTACTGTGATGGCAAGCTTGCACAACCATGCCTGGCAAATGCTTTATTTTTATACATTACTTGAGTTTGAAATTGATGATCCTAATACTACTATTATAATTCATCAATTGCAAAAATTTTATATTGATTATTTTTTCTTTAAATGCTTTTTGGTATCCAGTGCTTGGTATAAAATACTGGGCTTCATACATCATATATAGGGACTTTGTCACTGAACTCTATGCCTAGTTCTTCCAGTGCTATATTTTTAGAAAATGAATGCTTGATTCTTTCCCCTTTAACAAAATTTTAATGTCTATTACAATTTCATGACTTTTATGAAACAAAAAATTTATGATTAAAACATCAGTATAATAGGAGTAGAAAAAAAATTTATCATCTTGGTGAATGGATTTACAAAATAATTATAGGTAAATACTGGAGTAAATGGCAAATTACTGATTTAAAATATATAAAACCTTTTGATAAAGGGCTTATGTATAGAATATATAAAAACTTTTTATAGGTATTAAGAACATTAGAGAAAGGTCAATATTTTTAATACATTGTGTTGGAAAATTCTGTGTTCTCATATGAAGATGTAAAGCTAGATCCTTAAGTCTTATAACTTACAAAAATAAACACAAAATCTATTAAAAATATAAATGCCTGAAACTTTGAAACTTTGTACCAAAGCAAACCAAACAAAATACAAATATTCTGATTAAAAACCATGAACAATCCTAAATAGACAATTTTCAAAAATAATGCATACAAATGACCAATAGGTATATTAAAAATTTTTTTGATGTTACTATCACCAGTAAAATGCATATTAAAACCAAAATGAGTTATCAGCTAATCCCAGTAAAAATGTAAGCTATAAAAAGACAAATGAATGTAGAGGACTGATTTAGACAGAAAATGAGAAAGCAAATGTGATTTTACTCAGCCACAGGAAGAACAAAATTATGTCATTTCAAGAAAATGGATGAAAATAGAAATTTTGCTGAGATTAATCAGTCTCAGTAAATCAAAGATTGTATGTTTTTTTCCACAGGCAAAAGCTAGAAAAAAAAATAGAAAGCATACAGACTTCAGATAACTGAGGAATGAGACCAGTAAAAATAGTTGAAGCAGAGGATGTCAAGGAAGTGGAGACAAGAAAAAGAGTACTCAAGAAGGACACAGTTCAAATGATGCTATAGGAATACGTGCAGGTATTGCTACCAATCTCACTAACAGGTGTTGGGAAGGAAGTGGGAGGAGCAGAGTAGGTTGGGAAGAAAATTAACCAAGTGTCATGTGCTTGTATTTTTTTATCATGTTGAATCTCACTATGATGTATAATTACAATGCACTAACAAAAATTTATTTTTAAGGGAAAATGATAGCAAGTATTTGCCAAGAATATGGAGAAAACTCAACTTTTTCACAAAATGGAAATGTAGATTAGTACAGATACTATGAAAAATAGTATGAAGTTTCCTCAAAATAAAATTAAAACTAGAATCACAATATGACCCAGCAAACTCGCCAATGTATACATATCCAAAAAGAAATAAAATCAATATGCTAATGAGAAATCAATATTTCCATGTTTATTGTAAAAATATTCTCAATAGCCAAAAATGTAAACCTAAGTGCACCTAAATTAGTGAATGAATAAAGTAACACACACTGAAATGTTATTTAGCCACAAAAAGAATAAAATTTTATCATTCTTACAACAGAGCTGGAACTGAAAATATTTATGCAAAGTGAACTAAGAGAACACAGAAATATAAGTACCACATGACCTCACTTATGAAAGTTAGAAGAGTGTATGTCACAAAATTTGAGAAAAAAATGGGTGTTATTAAAGATTAGAAAAAGTAGCAGGGGGGAAATTGGACAAAGGTTAATCTGTAGATACTCAACTGTAATTGGATAAGAGTAAGATGTTGTGGTGTATTATTGTACAAAAGGACAACTACATAAAATGAAAATTTGCTTTTTATTTCAAAAATCTAGGAAAAAATAATTTTAATGTTTTTATCTATGAAGAAATGATAAATGAATGAGGAGATAAATGTAATTTAAAATTATAAAATGTATATATGTATCAAATATATCATACCTAAAGTGTATATATAATTTTATATAGTTCAAATTAAATCTATACATAAAATATACAATTTATTAATTTGCAAATTAATTTATAAATTATTAGCTTTTAGTAATAAGAAAAAATTTATAAATTTGAGAAAATATTTGAAAATGTAGTTTACGAAGTAAGGTATTTGAATGACAAGCACGACAATATAAGATAATCAATGTTCTTATTGATTAGGGAATCTGTTGAAACTATATTAAGATACTTTTATACCTCTAGTAGAATGATCAAATTTAAGATACCAATTATTAGCAAATGTTAGTAAGAAAATCCCTTGCTTTACAAAACAAAATGGGCTAGGCACTTTTAAAATATTGTCTGAGAGTTTCTCATAAACTTAAAAATATCATGGAATTAACAATTTCACTCTCAATAAATCACCAGGATAAATTAAAATACATGCAACCCAAGGACAAAATCTCAGACATTTACAGAGTTTCCTTGTTATTATTTATAAATGGGATAAATAAGTTTTTTATGTTTTTATAAAGAAACACAAATCATGAAAATGGTTAAAGATATATAAAAAGAATGTAGTCTTCAAAATCAATTTTATATGATTATGCTTAATTTTGGGGGGGATTAGTTTATTGATTGCTCATATCCTGAGGACATGCAATTGTGAAAGGGAATAATGAGACTTTTTGGTAATGTAATTCATTAAATAATACTATTTTCAAAAATTTTAATGGTGCATTGTAGTCATATATCTTAATGGAGTATAAGATGGTAAAGGCATAAATGCACACATCACTTATTTAACCCTTCCCCAGTTGCCACCCCACTTTCTCCCCCCTCCCTCATTCTCATGTTTGGCTTGATGACTTACTTTGATATGTTTGTGAATGTACATTAGAATATTTCCTTCTCCCTCCTCCCATCTCCCCTAGATACGTCACCTCCTTTGCTCTTCTATAGTTTATTTTTCCTCATCTCGAGTTTCTCCTATGACTTATTTCTTCCCCAGCTTCCATTATTAGGGAAAGTATCTGCACAAGACTCAATTCAATATGGATCAAAGACTTGGAAATCAGACCATAGGCCTTGAAGCTCCTGGAAGCCCCTAAGACACTAGAAATTAAAAGATAAATTAATATGTAAGATTGCATGAAATTGAAAATCTTCTGTATAGCAAAGAAAACTATAAAGAACCACAACAGAGAATTGAAAAAATGGGAGAAAATTTTTGCCAACCATTTCTCGGAGAGAGAACTAATATCTAGAATATACACAGAGCTCAAGAAACTCACCACTAAGAAAACAAATAACACAATCAAACATGGGCAAGGGAATTAAATAGACACCTCACAAATGAGTAATTTTTAAGAATATCAAATTATGTTTTAAAAGTATTTAATGATTACCTGAAATAATACTTCAAAAAAATGACAATAAGTATACAGGTAATCCATCTGAAGAGTACTGCTGTAGATTAAGTAAAATCTGTGTCTACCAAAGATGTATGTGTAAAGCATTGGTCAGCCTTATAGTGGCAGTAATCAGGAGTGCCTCAGATCTTACAGGGCAAGCCTAGTGCGTGGTCCTTAGATTATTTAAGGTGTGCCTTTGAAAGGAAATGTGGGACCCTGACCATACTCTCACACTTTCTGCTCTGGTTGAAATAACAAGAGTTTTTCTCTGAATTGTGCTGCCATTATTGCCATCAGCACCATTAGACAATTCAGTGAAGTGCTAGCCTTTGCCAGGTCTGTGCTATTCTCTTAGGACTTTGTACTTCCAAAACCCTGAACTAGGTAAACTTCTCTTTATAATGTTAATTATCTCAGGTATCTAATTATAACCTGAGATAATAAAAACAAACCTAATACATTGATTTTTTTTCTAAGAGCAAACGATTTTGAATTATTTTAAAATGCCTTTTTGGGCAAATGCTATGAAATAAAATGATGACAAGTAAAACATCAGAAATATTTAAGTCTTTTAGGCACTAATTGGAAATGTGATCCTTCCCATTAACATGATTGTGTTCTTTTTATTTTATTTCATTTGAATGTCAGATTACTTTGATTTTTTAATTTTTTATTTGTACATTTTAGTCATACATCTTAATGGGATAAAAGACTTGTGGAGCATATATGCACACGTCATGCACTTAGCTCTTACACGATCCTCATCCTATTCCCTCCCCATTCCTCCTTCCCATGCTTGGCTTAGAGATTGACTTTGATATGTTTGTTGGATGGGTAATTTTGTTCTTTTAGTTAACATTTTCTTCAAGGAATTCATTCAAGTCTTATGGCACAGTTTCTTTCATTTCGATGCAACTTATGCATGATTTCAGAAACAAACTTTAATTTTATTTGGAGTCTATTTTGTGTGGTATGTCACATCTTTAGGCTCTATACAACTCTTTATTCTTTTCTTAATTTCCTGAAACACTGCCTGAGTCAATTCCTCCATATACCTGGGATTTATAATAAACCTTAATCTACCTTTTAAAACCATTTTCCTTCTTAGACTGTGGACCACGAAACCTGATAGCCCTTCCTAACATATTGAATTGCTATGTGAGCATATGTGTTTGTGCATTTGTGTGTGTTTATGTAATATGAGAATGTATTTTAGAAAATTTTACATTTCAGAAATAGTTTATTGATCTGGAATTGAATGGTAGGGTATTCAATATTTTATAAAAAAATAAGAATTATTTTCTTTATAATTTTTTGCAGTACTGAGGAAGGAATCCATGGGCATTCTACCTCCAAGCTACATGCCCAGCACTATATTTTATTATTTATTTTGAAACAGGGTCTCACTGAGTTGCAAAGGGCCTAAGTAGCTGAGACTGTCCCAGAACCACGATCCTCCAGTCTCAGCTTCTCAAATACTGGGATTACAAGTGTGCACCACTACATCTGGCTCTCTTTATAACCTAATAAGAAAGTAAAAGTGTGCTTGATTATATTTTTGAGATATGGTAAATATCCTAAAGTGCAAATTCTTGTACATATTAAGTTATGAATATTGCATTCTCTATCTCTTCACCTTTCTGTCTTCCTCTGACATTTTTTTCAGAAATTTTTTTGATGACAAATGCAACAGATAATAATTTAACAACTGAAAAATGGACTTTGTCAAGTAGAACAATATAGTCAAAATGGAATGTCTTTAAAATTTTTGACTGTGATATGTTGCATTGAATATCATGCAAAAATGTCATCATTTTTCTTATTTCCTAATAATAAGTTATGTTGACTCCTTAAAAATGACAAAATTCTTTCTGCCTTTTGGATGACAACTCAGTAGAACTGTCACAAAGATCAAATTTTGCTCAAAATATTTAACTTTGTCACAAAATTCAGAAGTACCAGTTCCCCTGAGGCAAATGTAAAAAAGCTGTCAGGTTTTTTGTGTGTTTGTTTGCTCCAATACTGTGATGCACCATCTCTTGGGAAATAGATCGGCTTCACTTCTCAAAAGATTTACTCTAAACTAATAAATATTATTTTAGGAAATTTCAAGGTGAAATGATTCTTAACAATTTAGAATAAATTTTTAGCTTTTTAAAATTTTAATGTCTTGACATCAGTAAAATTCTCTAACCATTTAAAACTACATAAATATCAATAAACAAATTGGTTTTATTTCATTTAGAGTCATTATTGGCTTTGAATAGTTATTTACTTAAAAGACATTTAAGAAAGCCAAAAATTGTGTTATTTTCAACTAAATTATGATGGTAAAAATACACAAATGTATGATTATTTGGTTAAGTATAAAGTGACTAATAAATTATCTAAAATTTTTATTTGACTAATATTACCTCCATATACTATCAAAAACAAAGGTAAAGCCGGGTGTGGTGGCGCACGCTTGTAATCCCCGCGCTTGGGAAGCAGAGACAGGAGGATCACGCAGGTTCGAAGAAAGCCGCATGCGCTGGTTTAGAAGACCCCGTTTCCAAATAAAAATGTAAAAATAGGTCTGGAAGTGTAGCCTGGAGGCAGAAGGGCTTCCAGGAACCCCAGTACCACCACCACCAAAAACAAAAAAAAAAAGATAAATAAATCAAAGAATAAATCAAAGGTAACATGTAAATCAAATATAACAACATGTAGATGCAGGCAAAAATAACTGGACCTCATGAAACAAATTTCAGAATAATATTAAAATTTGTAGTAATATTTTAGATAATAGATATTTTAAATAAGGCAACCTAACTAAGGGGGATGGAAGGAAGGTGGGAAGAGGGAAATTCCCTAATGTTCATGATGTATATTCATAAACATATCAAAGTCAATCAATAAGCCAAACATGAGAAGAAGGGAGGGGAGGGAATGGCATGAGAACTGAGGAAGCAGTGTGTTCATGTATGCCTCTACCATCCTATACTGTTTTAAGATTTATGACTACAATTCACCAACAAATTTTTTTAAAAGTTATGAAATAGAACTATAGGAATATACACTGGAATGCTACTTAGGATGTTTATACATGTAAATACAAGATGCACAAATATATACACAGGCCCAAAGTCCAGACTTTATTCAAATGTCATGGTATAAAAGTATTTCCCAACAACTTGCCATTTAATTTTATTCTCAAAATCTCACTTAAGTGTTTATGATATTTTTCCCATTTCACAATTTGAGGACACCAGCAACCATTAATTAAATACCTTGCATGATCATTGCATGATTTGGAATTGCACTGAGGTTCATGATATCATATTTACCTTCGATATGGTTGGTATTTCTTGATATCATATTACTCAACCTTCAATATTTATGGTTGGTATACACTAATACATAAAATTCTATGACTTTCAAAATTTATTTTTATTTATGATTTATTTTTTGGTGGTACTGGGGTTCCTGGAAGCCCTTCTACCTCTGGGCTACACTCCCAGACCTATTTTATATATATTTTTAATTGGAAACAAGGGCTCTTAAGCCAGCGAGGCTGGCTTTGAACCTGTGTGATCCTCTTGTCTCCGCCTCCCAAGCACGGGGATTAAAAGCATTTGCCACCAAACCTGGCAATGTTTCTTTATTTTAATTTATAATTTTAATGTTGTCATCTTCCCCAGGTGAAATCACTGAATCTGAATTTTTGAAATGATTAACATTTTCTGTATAAATATACTTTATACTTTAAGGAACCTCACTGAATAATATTATTGGTCTTTTTCTATGACTCAGAACATTCTAGATATTTGCTCAAATGAATATTATAATGCCTATTTGCTTATTTCATTTATAGCTTTGTTTGTCGGTGAGTATGGATTGCCTTTGTGGTTTCAAACATCAGTAGACTTTTCTTGCTGGGTCCTTACTTTCAGAACTCCTCTAAGTAAGAATTCTTCCTAAAAAATGTGTGAATCATTTATGGAGAACTGATGCAAAGATAATACCATAGTGTCACATATTGGACAATTTCCCCAAGTCCAACTTCTTCCAAAGATTTTTCAGTTTTTACATGAACATCTAATTAATTTTATTTATTGGTGATGCATTTTTAAATGGAACAGATTTTTTACTTGTTCTCTGATTGAAAGTGGAGGAAAAAGAATGTGGGGCAGATTTACATTTGTTTTCTATATGTAGGCTTCCAAATAATGTCTTAGATTACATGGATATTTCACACTCTTATCTTTTATATTCCCTATGAATTATGAGCACAAATATTTCCTAAACATATGGATGATTGCTCAGTGAGCAGCTTTTTATTTCAGCTATAGTCTTGATGCCTTTGTCAACTACTACTACGTCTCTTTTCTAACAAATAGTTTCACTAAAATTATTTTAACAATTAAAAATTTACAGAATAGCTACAAAAACAATGCAGTTCATAACTTTCTATTTTTATTTAGATTCATCAATTATTAATATTTCTCTCATTAGCTTTATATCTCATGGAACACAGTTCTCGTACTTTTGTAAATATTGCTTTGCTTAACCTGACTTGCCTTCAGTATGTTAGGGCTTTTTTTTTTTTTTTTGGATCTTAACACATCATGTCATTGGAATAATTAAATTTAATACAAATTACAAAAACTTGACACATTTTCTAAATTAGAAAGAATTACCTATTTTCAGACTTCCTGTCATGATTTTTCTTTTGCTTTTCTTTTCATATTTAAGGAAATATACTTGTACCTTGAAGTCACTCACCCACTGCCAAACATCCTCTAGTCTTTTGCGTTTTCTATCACAATAACCACTACATTCTTTTTCATTGACAATATATCTGCTTTAACCAGATGCATCATGTTCAAAGTTCTCAAGTACTGTTTAACATTTTGGCTGAGATTTGACCTATCTGTGTATTGATTAAGATCATAAATTCTGAAAATTCATAAGCTAAAATTATCAGAATTTGTGGAGGATAAGAGATATGACAGGGTAATTAAAACTTTGGCAGCTTTGTAATCTGGGCATCAGCTAAGCTTATATATATCCTAATAATCATACAAGCATATTAAATCTCCACTCACATTTTTACCCAGGATCAGTCAGTTCATCATTTGCACACAACCCAGGGCTTTATGTTTCATCCTTGGAGACTGTCAAAAAGAGCATGGATTTGATCCCAATTAAAAATCTGATAGAGCCTACCTTTCTATCAATCAGGAATTATTCAGTCATTTATTCTTAGCACAGGGGAAATCTCTTTGCATTTATTTTATTTGTTTTATTTGTGCTTGCAGCATCACCGTGTTTCCAGCTAGTCTAATGATTATTATTACTTTGGAAAAAATAATACATTTTGGATCTTTCACATTTTAATTTTTCTGTAATTATCTTTACTCAATATCAATGGTTCCTCTTTATTTATGAGTAAGAGTTTTCTTGATTTTTTGCTTAATTTAGTTGAAGTTATTTAGCATATGAGAGTTGAATTTGAAGCATTGCTATTTTAATATGTGTTCTCATGCTTGGTTTGCAGGTCTTTAGTGTGTGAGCTAGTTTACAGTATATGTGTTTCTACTGGTGCAGGGTGCACTGCAGTTGACGATGTCACATTGATGTATTCTGTTAAACATTAGACTTTGGTCCCATTTCTTCATAAGTTATTATTTCTTTTGTATTGATCTTCATTCTGTCCCTTCTATTCCCTTGTTAGTTTAGTAATAAAAGCGATTTGTAATTCTGGAAAAATAGGACTTGCATTTATTTTTGCTCTTTTCATTGTAACTAAATCATCTTGTTTTGTGGTTGCCTTTCTTTCTCCTGGAATATTTAGAAATATTAAATAAGTTAATATGTATTAATATTACACACTTTTAAATATAAATATTTATTTAAATATCAAAATGCTATATGAAATATAGGTTGTCTGTTTCTAATGTGAAATTTCTGCATGTTCCCATATGTTACTTTCTGGGGTTTTACATCATTTATTCTTTTATATTCAATTTTATTTATCTGTTTTAATATTGCAACAATAGTAGAGATATTGAAGAAACTGCCAGAAAGTTTTATTATTCATTTTTGTATTCTATCTAAGTTTGATTATTATCATGGAAAACCTATATGAGGTTATTAAGAATTTATGTCATTTTTTATTTCATCTATGGATGATAGAGTGTACACTAAAATATCCCTTAGTAAATGCAAAGCACAAAGATAAAACCAATATGTGTTGTAAGATTGCATGGATAGTATGATGTTATAAACTGCCTGCTGGGGTTTGCCTTTGGTTTGAGTGTGCCTCTCAAGTTTCTTGATCTAGAAGCTTGGACCTCAGTCTGATGATGCTGAGTTGGTGGGATCCTTGAGAGACAAGGCTTAGTTAGAGGTCATTGGTCATTGAGAGTGTCTTGTTAAACATAATTATTGCCATGTTTTGGGTACCATAGTTAGTTCGTGTGATAGAATTGTTATATAGAAAGCAAGCTTGTCCTCTCCCCTGTGGCTTCCTGACCTTCCGTGTAATCTGTCCCTCTCTCAGGTACTGCTGCCACCGTGATGCTACGATCCTCCATCAGCCCCTTGACAGAGATGAGCTGATGCTAAAGCAATGCCTTGAAACACCCAAACTGCAAGCTCAATATCTTTTTAAAACATTTATTGGTGCATTATGATTGTGCACAATACTGGGACTCCTTGTGACATATTCATCCATGCACAGAACATAATTTCAATTTCTTTCTCCCTCTCCTCCCTCCCTCTGATCCCCTTCCTTAATTCTACTGGTCTTTCTTCTATTTTCATGAAGGATGAGAGAGAATATACAAAATCTAACACTTGACTTTCTGAGTCTGGCTTATTTTGTTAAGCATAATGCCATGATGCTTTCCGGCTCCATCTAATCTATTTTGTTGCGAATGACACTATTTCTTTCTAATTTATGGCTGAATAAAACTCCATTGTGTACATATACAATAGCCAAACTTGAATGTTCCATTACATTAACAACAACAGACTGCCATATAATCTTTTATTATTTTTTTCTTGGAAACCTGGCTACATTAAAACTTTGAAAAAGGTAGCTTGGAGCCAAGTAGCTCAATTCTGGCCACTGAAATACAGAAGAAAGAGACACCTGCGCTATTTTCTAGGTTTGGCTGTTGTGTTGTGTTGTGTAACATGTGATCCTCCCTTAATTCTTTCCATTGCATCTGGAAATTGAAGACACCCACAGTGAAAGAGATCTGAACCACAGAGGTCTAGGTAGGTAGAAATGGGTAATTCTAAAACTTGAATTCCATGTTGTAGGAATTAGTGCTTAATGTATCCTAACAAGGTACTTTTCATGTTTGAGCACAACTGACCCAGTGGCAAATTGCAAGAGACAGAAGGCAGAAGTTTAAAGGTAAATGTAGCTGAATTGGAGATGCTCATGAAATAGCTGAATTGGAGATGCTCATGAAATAAAATTTTGGTATACCCTTTATCTCTTCCCTATTTAATGTGGGCCATAATTAACCCATGCCATTTTATAGCATTGTAAATTAAAACAAAATGCATTTTTGCACATGAACCTTGCTGCTGGCTATTGAGGGCACCTATGGGTCACTGTGACAGACTTGTAAAGAGCCATAAGTTCCTCCTTATCATCTGCTCTACTCATTCTGTTGCTTCATCTGTAGGTAACTGTGCTTTAATCTGAAGATACAACTTGAAACTTGAAGTGTTAGATTTTTCAATTCTTATAATGTATTTTAGAAGTAAACAGAAACAACTAGCCATGTCAGATGCCATGGCCATGTGAGAAGTAGAACTCCTTTTAACAGGATCTGTGAAGAGTGTGACATTTTATAAAACACACATAATTTCAATTTGAGAAGTATATCATAAACTTACTAGGGTAACAAAAGTAAATGGGTATATAATTGATTTTCTCTAGAAAAAAAAAAGCTTCAGAGTACTAGAAGAAGCTTCTCAAATACCTTTAGGACTCTACACTAAATCTAATCAGATAGTACTTGTGAATTGGCTTTCAGAAACACTACCATATATATTATTACAATAGTCACTGATAAACCCTGAAGTTCTTACCCAAGAGACTCACTGAAACACTTATCTCTCAGTTAAAAATAAAAAGAATAAAACTTTTAGGAGGGGCTTTAACTGGCCTGAATTATGGGTTCTTTCAGTTTTTTCATTTTATTTTGTAAGAATAGACCAATTTCTCTGGGGTGGGGAAGAATCTTCCCCCTCTAAATCCACAAATTTGACGTCAATATCACTTCTTCTCAGACAGGTAGAATCTGGAATGAGATTTTGAATCTGGAATGAGATTTAGAATTAAAATCTCATGGCTTTTCCTCATTCCTCCAAAAATCGCATGGGTATAAGTCTTAAATTAATTCATTAGATGCAGTATAAAATATGTAATATAGATTTTAGAAAGAGGAATGTGAGTCTACAAGAAATTGTAAGATAAAAATCTAGACAAACTGATGGGTAATTTTGTCTGCACTTTGAAGAAGATTGCTGGAAATAAAGCAAATTAAATAAAAAGGACATTAAAAGTTGTAGAAAACAAGATATCAAAGGTTCTCAAGAACCTGGATCAAGTTACAGGAAAGTTTTATATTTTTGTTGACTCACTGGTGAGTGTAGACTTATGTGCCTGCACACATTGTGCATTTGTGTGCGTGTGTGTGTGTGCATGTGTTTGTTAAAATCAATATATTTATTTTCTGATTAAGCTAGTTTAAGAGGTTAATGTCTTGTCATTGAAAATTTAGTTCTAACTCATATAGTGGAGGGAAGAAGGTCTATGGAGGGAAAATATGAAACTACAGCAAGAAATGTATGCATATAAAAATCTATCACTGTGTATCTTACTATGATGTATAATCATATTACAATCATAAAATTCTAAGAAAATGTTTTTGAAATTTTGCTTAACTGCGTGTTAAAGTTTAGCTTTGGTTTGTTTCATTCTTTCACTAAAGTAGAAAAGTAGGGGCCCCCAGTTTAGTTAATCCCTGGTCCACAAAGAATCACTGTTATGAACTGCACCACCAACCCTATCCAGCATCAAGAGAAACCTGAATGTTCAAGTAAGACTCTTTAAGACCAAGAATCAAAGGTGATGCTTTTAATGGTGGGATAGAAGCAATCTGAGCTTGGTACAACTCCTTCCTTCTTTGACCATAAACCTCCTAATATTAGGTCACTTTTTATTTTAATGTCTTGAAGTCATATGGTATGCATTTGCAGTTGTCTCCTCATTTGTAAAATTTTTCCAGTGACATATACCTCTAGTTCTATCTTAAATAACAGAAACTATGTCTTTAGATTTCTGCTTAATATCAATTTACCAGTTCATATTTTAAAGAGAAGGGGAAGGGGAAGGGAAAGAGAACTAGAGAGATACCTGAGGTGTTTTTTTGTGTGTGTGTGAAATTAATTGATTTTCCAAAATTATAAAGATCATATGTTTATTGAGGGATAAAAAGCAAATTTTTGTTTTTTTGTGGTACTTGGGATGTACCTCCAAGCTACACCCTCAGCCCTATTTCTTAGTCCTTTTTATTTTAGAAAAAGGGTTTCACTGAGTTGTGAAGGATCTCACTAACTAGCTGAGGCTGTCCCAGAACCTCAATCCTCCAGTCTCAGCCTCTTGAATTCTGGGATTAGAAGTGTGCGCCACCACACCTGGCAAGTTTTTCTTTTTAAAGTATATATAAAACTGGCATTAAAATTATGCATGTCCTTTAAAAAACAAAATGTTGCATAATAAAATTATTTTGGTTCAATCAAAATGTGAAATTTCTACTTAACTACTTATCTTTTCTTTATAAAAGTATGACTTACTCAAAGTGGTTTTATCAATTAATATATTCTACATCCCACTATATGAAATATTTGTGTGCTTCTGTGCCATTCGTTCTTATATGTCAATAAGGAAATCAATCCTTCTACAATCCACATTTCAAATAATATATTAAAATAGCAGTTCATTGTATCACTAAACATAGAGATTTTACCAATTTCTAATATAGGCATAATATATAATTAAAACTTTTCTCATTTGTTGTTTGTGCTCTGAGTTGTCTAAACTATTGTTCTAACTGCTGTATATATAGAAACATGTAAATCTCAAAAGAAGTCCTACTTTTTAAAAACAGCAAAAGCAACTGAGATGCTTCAACTGTATAGCAATAGGGAAATGTTTTGCTGTTTGCTAACTTGCTGAAGATAAGCACGGTCTCTGGAGACATTCAGCATGATCCAATACTGCAGCCTTCTGCCCACTGTGCCTCATTGCAGTAGCAGCCCTGCCAAATGTTTTCCCTTTAACCTAAATGTCATGATGAAAATATCTCTTTCAGTATTAATCACAACTGTATAAAGATGCGTAATGAAAACTCTTTGATTTTAAAAATAATGACACTTTCAAAGGCAATTTATTTGTCAAAAAACTGAAAACTAAAAAAGTACCAATAGAGAGGTTGCATAATTAATGTTTCCCAAATATCAATTTTTCTTTTTTAATGTGCTCTTTTAAAATGGAGAGTCACATTCACATAAGCACATCCTATTGATTACACTTCTTTCATAGAGGCAGAATGTTTTAACTACCAGGGAAATGATTTTTGTGGATTTATGTAGATGGAATAAATTTGATAACCTTCTGTATCAAAAAGAAGGGTTAAATTACTTGTGGCTCTTGAAGAAGCTGTTCTTGGAGTAGGATAAATAAGAATCCAGGAGTTCAGTTTGGGACAGAAAACAAAACTGAAATCAGGGGATGTCGTTACCTTATTCACGACTGTGTTTACTGTATGGCCCTCCTCATAAATAAGTTAATGTAAAAAACTGGAGCCCTTCTTTCACTTTCTACTTCAAAATATGCAGCTCTGCATAGCAATTGTACTTCATCTCTAGAAATTATAAGATGAAGTTAATAGGCAAAATTTTGAAAATAATTTCTATCCTCTCTTCCTTGTTCAATTCCCATCCCCTGAGATTGTTAATAGAACCTCTGGATATAATGGGCATTATTTTTTTGATTATAGTAAATTACATGACAAAGAGATTATTGAGGAGGGCTTAACCTGATCTCCTGAGCCCTTCACAAGAAGAATTTTCACCCAATGATGGCAGAATACAAGATGGAGACATTCAAAGCCTGAGAATAATTCAAGACACCACTGCTGACTTTTAAAATGGGAGTGGAGGAGGAAGGAACACTGATATAACCAGTTACTCTCAAATTTACTCATCTCTAAAATATTTTATCTTTACTATAGGCCTTTCAACTTCATTTTTTAGTATTAGAAAACTTGCCATTATAAATTCTTCCTTTGCTTCTCTGAAATGTGAACTTTCTACCACCCAGTTAACATTTTTATCAAGAAGCCAAGAGTCATCTCTTTGAGATGTAAATATCATTCTGAGAAGGAAGTAGCACCTATTTTTTCCAAGTCTCTGTAGAAATAAGAATAAGAGCAAGTTGTGTGTGTGTGTGTGTGTGTGTGTGTGTGTGTGTGTGTGTGTGTGGTACTGAAGATGCAAACCAGGAGCATTCTACCTTTGAGCTACACCCTCAGCTCTACTTTTTATTTTTTATTTTATTTTAGTGGTACTAGGAGTGGAACCCAGGGGCTTTTAAACTGCGGGCTATATTCACAGACCTATTTTCTATTTTATTTGGAAACAGACCTTCACTAAGTTGCTGAGAACCTCACTAAATAGCTGAGGCTGCCTTTCAACCTATGCGATCCTCCTGTCTCAGCCTCCCAAGCGCGGGGATTACAAGCATATGCTACCACGCCTGGCTTTTATTTATTATTTTGAAAATCAGTCTCACTGAGTTACAAAGGGCCTAAGTATATATTTTATTTGGAAACAGGCCCTCGCTAAGTTGCTGAGAACCTCACTAAGTAGCTGAGGCTGCCTTTGAACCTATGCGATCCTCCTGTTTTAGTCTCCCAAATGCTGGGATTACAAGCATGTGCCACCACACCTGGCTTAAGAGCAAACTTTAATAAGCAACATGAGAGAACATGGTGGCCTAGTTATATTGACCTACCTTTTCATTAACGTCTAGTACTCTACTCAGCCAGCATTTTTTTTAAAAAATGCCTTTTGTTTCAGCAAAATTATATTCAGTTTCTCTGTATTTCAATAATCTCTTTCCCATTTTCAATATTTTTGAGTAAATTTTCTCAAAAACTTTACTGATCTTTAACTGATTTTGTCTTATAAAATGAATGACATCTAGTAGCTGAGAGGGATTTCAGAAAATGACTGACCAGCAAACAAAGACCTCAATCTTGTATCTGCTAGAATTAAACTACACTATTCCCTCAAGTAAACCCGAAAGTTGGTTTTACTTCTGGGTCTCCAGGTCAGAGCTTAGATGACACATCATTTTTAATTGGCCTTGTAAGGCCATAAAGAACACTCAGTTGGCCCTACCTGAACTTCTGAGCTTGTGACTTTATTTTGGAGATTAAAATCTAAAAAAAATCTGGGGATTTAAATAAAGGGTAGAAGAAATCTCTGAGATAAAATGCCTGGGTTCAATGCCCGGTAAAACACACAAACACACTACACACACTGACACAGATTAACTGAGAAACATGAAACAAAGGCAGTCAATTTTGAGAATTCTTCCCAATGCTTCCAAATGTGCATAGCCTGGGATGATGTACTTTAAACCAGACAGCCTTTATATAATCAATAAGCCTTTCAGTAGCTCATATCTGGGTTATTATTGTCAAAAACCAAAAAAGCCATTCTTCAGCTAGAAGACATTCTTATATTTAGCATGTGTTTTGGTCTAAGATGAATATAATTCATTAGGCAATCAACTAGAGTCCATTAACAAAATGATTCTATCCTAATTGCACTTAAAGTTAAGATTTTATGACTTCATTCATGCAACACAGAGCACTATCATCCAAATTATTTACTGAGTCATAACCTGGCTCGTATTTCCAAGAATATGGCAGGTTTTTTTCACTGGATATTATTATGTAATTAATTCTGGGAACAACACAATTTAAATTATGTCATACGTGTTATTAAGCCAAAACCAGCTAAATTTCTGCACCTCCTCACACTCTGTACACTGGTGTGGCTTCCAAATGTCCACTGTGCAGAATCCCACCCGAATTGTTGATTCCTCACTGATTCATTGATTGCCCAAGACATGAAACTGAGACGTGACTCCCCAGCTTCCATTTCAGCTTCCATAGATCTTTCTCAGAATCCAAGCTCCTGGGCTTTACAGACTGTATAGTCCTTTTCTGAAACACTCCCTCAAAGCTTCATTCTTACTTTCAAAGTTGTTGAAATCATTATCATAAACCTCAGAATAGAAGCCCTTCCTCAGAACAAATCTCAGTAGAGCCACTTCTTTTCCTCAGTAGCCATTTTATTTTATTTCTGACATTGAATGAAAATTATTTACAAGTGATGACTATGACTAAAATAATAGCTTTTGTTTTTAAGTCAAAACTATGCTTTTTAAAATGGTTATTATTTAAACTTTTAGAAACACAAATTACTAAGGATATGAATCAATGCTGATTGGATTCTAGTCATTTTAATAGGGAATATGTCATCCTTATTTCCATTAACTTAAAAACAAAACAAAACAAAATAAAGGTATATTTTATAGAAGTTAAGAAGAAAATATAAATATAGCAAGAGAAAGGCAAAAGGTGAAAAATTGTGAAATTCAAAGAACTGATCGAAAATTGCACATAAATTGATTTAAAATTAATAATGTTAAAAGAATAGCATGTGCACTGTTATTAGCAATAACATTATTATTATTATTATTGTTATCATTAGCATAAATACTAAGAGTTAAAAAGTTTCAAACTTACCTCATAATCTGCCTTGCACTTGTGAAGTTGTATAATTATTCAGGAGTTCATTCATTTTATGAAGTTTGAGACAGGTTCAATATCTTCAGAGTGTTAATATGGTTAAAAAAAAAAAGCCAGAATTTTCCCTGCTTTTTCTGACCCCACTGTCTAGATCAGCGAAACTTATAAATCAACAAATTATTTAGATAAATTAGGATGTAGTTCTCAATTTTTCTCTAGAGAACTAGACTATTGAAATAATGCAGGTGTATCTATGTTTATAGCCGCACAATTGCCTAACTCTGGAACCAGCCAATGTCCATCAACAGATGAATGATTACAAACTGATGGGATATATTAGAATTTTATTTAACCACAAAGAAGAACAAAATTACATCATTTGCAGGGAAATGGATGATACTGGAGAATATTATGTTAATTTTAATTGAGATTAGTCAGTCACATAAAGTAAAATATATGATGGGAGAAAAAGAGTCATAGGAGGAAATCTAGACAATGA
Source organism: Muscardinus avellanarius (assembly GCF_963383645.1). Lineage (NCBI taxonomy): Eukaryota > Metazoa > Chordata > Mammalia > Rodentia > Gliridae > Muscardinus > Muscardinus avellanarius. The sequence goes on along the minus strand of NC_137786.1, from coordinate 25,390,702 downwards.
AGGAAAAACCATAGATAAGAAAATAAGGTGACCTAAATGAAGTGAATGGAGGGGGGGAGAGACAGAAATTCCATAATGTACATGATGTACGTTTACAAACATATCAAAGTCAATCAATAAGCAAAAGATGAGAAGAAGGGAGGGGGAGAGAATGGGGAGGAAACCGGTAAAGGGCTAAATGAGTGATGTGTGCGTGTATGCCTCTACCATCTTGTATTCCATTAAGATGTATGACAACTAGGCACCAATAAAAATTAATTAATAAATCACATATAGATAAAAAATTAAATAAATAAACCACAAATATGTAGGCTGAAATAGAGAATGCAGTAAAAGTTTTCCAGGCAAAAGAAAGCTCATGTGTGAAATATCTGCAACAGAAAAAAAGAGCCTGGTACACAGAGGAGATGAAAACATGTCAGGAGATGATAGCTTTTGTTTAAATCCTAAAAATGAAACAAAGAAAGCTAAGAAGTAGGCATGAAACAGTTGAGACACGGCAGGTAAATGATTTTAGACACGAGACTTGAAGCTAAGGAAATTGCCCCAAGGTTTTAAGTTGAAAAGTGACATGATCTGTGAGATTTTTAAGGAAAAATAAACATTAGGTCTGTTTAGAAATTCAATGTATGTGAGGTAAAATAATAATGAAGGATAGCACAGTTACAGAGGCCAGAGTTGTTGCTATTTTAGTAAAGGAAGTGACCATGATGTAGAGAAGATGGTATTAGGGGCATATTTACCATGTTATGTAGACAGTGATGTTGAGTGGCTAGATATACCATGGGAAGGAATGTAATAGTTATAATAGAAAACAAATGACACAATAGATTAGGTGGTTAGTTGGACCATTACCATTTACTCAGTTGAGAGAAACTAGAGAGCCAATCATTTGTAAAACATAAGGTATAAATTTGCTCAATATCTTAAGATACATATATATATATATAACATACTGGAAATCAATTTCATTATGCCTTTTACACTTGAAATTAACTTCATTATTAGTTATGGAGATAGTGCAAGCTGAAATCATTGCAATAGATCAAATTAAATAAGGAGATGCACAGAGTAGGATAAGGAAATGAAATAGTTGCATGGTATTGATTATGTTATAATTGAGTCATGGAAATACTCTCATACCACAATGAGACAGTGAATTGATAAGTAAACCAAAAAAGTTGAAAATATATATTTTTTGCAGGTCTGGGATGGAACCCAAGGGCATTCAACCTCTGAGCTACAGCCCCTGCCCTGTTTTTTATTCTTTATTTTGAAACAGGGTCCCACTGAGTTGCAGAGGGCCTCACTAAGTAGCTGAGGCTGTCCGCGAACCACGATCCTCCAGTCTCATACTCCCAAATGCTGGGATTACAAGTGTGTGCCATCAAGCCCAGCTAAAAGTTGAAAATATTTAAGGAATGCTACCTATTTTAAGGACTGGAAATAGAGAAAAGTATATAGAGAAGAAAGAATTGGCAGATTGGGTGAATATATGGAGTAATCAAATAGAGTGTTGCTAAATGAAGCCAATAAATTTATTTATTTTTATTTTTATTTTTATTTTTATTTATTTTTGGTGGTACTGGGGTTCCTGGAAGCCCTTCTACCTCCGGGCTACACTCCCAGACCTATTTTTACATTTTTATTTGGACACAGGGTCTCCTAAGCCAGCGCGCGTGGCTGGCTTCGAACCTGCGCGATCCTCCTGTTTCCGCCTCCCAAGCGCGGGGATTACAAGCGTGCGCCACCACGCCCGGCTGAAGCCAATAAATTTAGCCTCAGAGTTTTATAATGAGTATATAAAAATTAATGAAGTATCATGAATTAATATATATCAGGCTGATATGGCAATAGACAACTGGGCAATGAGAAATTGAAGATTATAAGAGAGTAATTTCTTCTAGAAGTTTGCATTTGAAAGATGATGAAAAATTTATCAATAGGAATCATAAGCAAAGGAGGAGTTTATCTCAGATATTTCAAATTGGTCAGGATATTAGTGTTTGGAAACAGGTAAATTATTATACAATAAACTATTTCCAAAAGTTCTAGCCTGCAGAAAGCACTGTTTAATGTTTCATGACAATAGTCTTTCAAACATGTGCATTGTTCACTCTTCCAATAGTCTTGAGATCACCAAATAATTTTTTAATTTATTGGTGCACTGAAATCATACATCTTGATGAGGTACAGGATAGCAGAGGCATACATACATACATGAATGATTTAGCCCTTCCCCAATTTCCACCCCATTCCCTCCTCCTACCTCCTTTTTCTAATTGGATTAGTGGTTAACTTTAATAAGTTTGTGTATTAAACATTGAAAAAATAAATTTAAAATGTTATAATATGGAAAACCTTTCATGCTTTTGGATAGGCAGAATAAATATTATCAAAACGACCATTCTTCCCAAGGTGATCTGCAGATTCAATGAAATATCTATTAAATTATAAGGTCATTGTTTAAAGACATAGAAAAATCAGTCCTTAAACTCATTTGAAACAGCAATAAACCTAGAATAGTAGTTTTAAGCAAAAAAAAAAAAAATGCAGGAGGCATCACAATACCTATACTACAAACTACACTACTATACTATACTACAAACCAAAAAAAATGTTTAAGGTTCTGCTAATGTCTCCTGTTAGTTAACTAATCTTCCCTCTCTGTTGTAAATAATGTCTTTTTGAACCAAATATGACTATAAGTAGCTTTGAATACTCATGAGCTAAAATCTGAGTGTTTAACAAAATATTAATAAAGGTTTCTTATCAAGAGATGCAGAAGCTGAAACTGAAATTGTTATAATGAATATTACATATTATTTTTACCTAGAAATCCTTGATTTATTCCCAGCCAAAGCTGTGTCTTGCTTAACCATCTCTGCTTTCTCACTTCCTCACTACTCCATTGTAGCTGCCATACTGTTCTCCACTGAGAGTTTCATAGATTGTTTCCTTTAATGCCTAATCTCGCCTTTCCAACGACAGTTTTTCTTTTAGACTAGAGAGAAAAACACTACTTTGATTTATTTTTTAAATCTTCACTTGTGGGCTCAAGTTTTATCAGACAGAAGGTAATCCATACAAATACAACCAAAATCACAATCCTTACATTATGATGCGGGGCAACTTTATCTCTCATATGCTAAAGTTTTCTATTTGCATTTCAGTCTATGATTTTAATATATTTGTATAATCAAAAGGACTCATTTGCCACACTTTGTGCTTAATAGATTTTACTTCCTTTAAAAATGTGACATTGATTCAAGTATGCTGTTATGTGTGCATAAACAGGCCACAGTGAAGCCCACCATTCTGCATAATTAATATGCACCAATAAAAACTTACAGCAGAAGGAAAAGAAAGTGAAATTTGTTCTCATAAATGAAATTTAATTTCTTCATAAAAGAGAGTCAAGTACTAACAGTCTAAAAACAGCAAGTTTTTATTTTTCTTCTCTATATTAAATGGCACATTAAAATTATAGTTCAGTGTTTTATAATTCTTATACCACACTATGCTTGAATCAGTAAGCAAATAAAAATTATTTTTAAAAAAATAGCAAAAAGGTAACATACTTTAAAACATAATCAAAATTCTTAAATAATAATAGAAAAGAAAGAATGCTCTGAGTTGATTCTAAGAATAGAAATGAGAAGGCTAGGGTATGCTTAGTATATAGTGTAGTTACCCTGTCTGAGGCGTTGGGCTTCCATCCCCATCACACACATACAAATCCCTCTACACACACACACACACACACACACACACACACACACACACTCACACGCACACACACATTCACGCACACACACAAATCTAAAATGATGAAGAAAGTGCTACTTTAAAGAAAATATAGTAAAAAATGAACTCTGTTATTAGTACCCTAACCATTGTCCTCAAACAATGAAATTTATTATAATCCTTACAGTCAAATCTTCAGAAAATAAACAAACCTCAGAGTTCATTTGCCTTCTAAAATAAAAGTCTATTTAAATATATATGTAAGCATGTTACTATGTTTTGACTGCTGGCTACGGTTCACTCACATCATTGAATTACTTTTCTTTCAGTTAAAATCACACACACACAAAAATGTCAGTGCTCATTGGTAACCATCAACACGTGGGTTGTTAATACAGCTGTCTTTCCTGGAGAAAAACAACCATAAGCTGCAATTTCATTTACTTCCTCATAACACATGATAATTAATTAGCCCTGGAGAACTTCCATATCATTTTTTCAGGGGTAAGAGAAGTATACTTGTAACCTTTCATTTAAAATCAACCAGTTTTTATTCAAAAATCAAAATACCCTTCTCACTAAGATTGGCCTAACCTTCAGCATGTATGTTGCATTTCTTTTCTTGATGCAAAGTGGCCTGGCATCTTTTGCAAAAGGACAAGTGAATATTGCTCTCCATTCTCTCCAAATATTGTTCCCAAAACTTTATCTAGATTTTCTAAGACAACTTCTAGAAAAAAATTGGTTAATTAATTGTTGGTTTATGAGAAGCAAAGTAAATGTTTTGAAATATTTTTATAATGACAGAATCAAATCAATATTTTGAAGCTTAATAGAATCAGCTTGAATATATTATAATCAATTAGCATAGCCTTGATTTTACAAAGAAACACTAGTCTAAGCCATATCTACAACATCAAAAATTACTACTCAGTAAGCTTGAACTTTAGGCATGAAGAAAGGAATTTCACGTGAATATTCTGAGATAATTTAAGAAATAAAGTATAATAAAAATGTTACTTATTGGGATAAATAATCAAAGTTGACTATTAAAACATATTATTATTTAAAATAGAGTAGAAATAGCATGACAGTGGAAAGAAACAAAGGAGTTCAGGTGTCATAGCCCCTTTATTTAGAAAATATTAAGGTAGCACAATTTTACAGACCAATAAAAACACCTATTGCTACAGCAATAATCACAATGCATGTAGATAATTCTGGGTAAAAAGCATCTTCAAATTTTTACTTGCTTTACATATAAAGAATTTATATTTTGCAATTACTCCAGGTGCTACCTAGATGAATGGGTTGATCTGGTCACGGTGTCACTAGGGAAGCAGGCTAATGGATGCCCATGGATGTGAGCATCTTTGATCACTGGAGCAATGGGAAGGAAATGTGATAAATTACTAAAGATTCTGTCCAAAAATGAACTACATCTCTTCTAGTTATATTCCATTGACCAAAGTAGTTCAGGTGTCCATGGAAAATTCAAATTTTTTTTTCATAAAAGCCAACTTCTACCATGTTGCTGGACAGATTTGGCATTGATTCTGATCATAGGCAACCTGTCTGCTCACTAGATGTTCAGATCACTGTTCCTCATTTAGGCAGAGCTCACTTTAAATATTTCATTCAGAAAATTGGAAGAATCAGGACAATGACATGTAGCTAAATATTTTCATTTAAATAGAGGAATAATAAGAAACCAAGAGAGTTTGTTATATAGCAATTCTATTGCTACAGGAAATTTTAGTTACTGCCTTCTATGTAGTGCTGTTTTGGGGTTAGGATGTCCTCCCAAAAGTTCTTGTATTGAAAGACATGGTCCCCATCCAGCAACTTCAGAGATGAGGCACGGATGGAGGAGGTAGGTCACAGGAGCCTGATCTTGGGGACCATATATGTCCATGATCTACTTTTCTTGTCCTATCAGCTTCCAAACACCCTGACCAAGAGATGAGAGCTTTTTATTCGCCACACACTCTGCTAATAAGGTTTCTTCCTTGGGGCCTTGGTTTCTTCCATGGACAATGAACTGGTTCTCTAAAACTGTAAACAAACAAACAAACAAAAAACCTATCAGTTGTCTCAGTTGTACTTCTCAGATATTTGGTCATAGAGACAGAAAAGCTGACTAAAACACGTGGTGTTTCAGATAAATTCTTTAAGTGTCAAAATCATGTCTCTACAAATGAATCCTGATTCCACTGTCCTCTGTAGTCCTAATTCCCCCCAAAAGTGCTTTTTTTCCTCTATTGTTTTTGTCACATACGGAAATATGCAATATAGAGATATTTTATATCCAGATTCTTGGATCTAATAGTATTTCTTTATAAATAGGATAGGAGTTTTATTCTATTCTACTCAAGCTCATGTTCCAGTAAACTCTCAGTAGGATGTGTATTCCTTCATTAAAATTTTAGGATTTTTCTCTACTATTTTTTAAATTTTATTTTATTTTCACATGTGCTCTTTCAATTTTACCTGCAAAAATTGTGAGACTACATTACTTTGAGGTCCAAATACACCCTTTACCTTCATTTTCTGAACCACGTTTCTCCCACTTGAGAATCTGTATTGAACTCTAACATAACCCATTCAGAAATATTAACAATAGAACAAGTATTAATGTTGTTGTCTTGGTATTCATAGAAGAGCTAATTTTAATCATTCCTAGTTATGAAAGTATATCTGATTATGGTTTTTAGTTATTTTATAGATGAAAAATAATTTAGTTTTCTATTTTCTCTAACATTTTTTTACTCTATTCTGTTTGTTTCAAATTAGCTAATAGTATATTTGTTGGTGAGGCAATCTACTCTAGCCATATTTTGCTAAATGCAGCAAACAGCAAGATATTACAAAGAAAGGTATCACAAACTATTATGCCATCCGTTAATCAAATGCTTAATAAAAATAGTCTGTTTTTCATCCTGTTATTCCATAGCTACTTGTTTAGTTCTGAAATTATACACACACACATTGTGGTGAGGTTTCTATCAATATTTTCTCATGACCACAGCGGCCATGCTATGCTAAAATGTCCTTATTTCAATCTCCATTATCCATCGCCTTTTCCCTTCAGCTGCTTGCCTATATATTTGTGTGTATTTTTTCTGGATGACCTTACTTTACCTGGAACAACTTACACTAAAATATATTCAGGATTCTTATATTTTATAGAAGAAATAGATGACATAATAAAACATTAGCAAAAATATATATATGCACATTCTGGAATCCTGTCATATAAAAAGTATTCAACTTTGTTAGCAAGTAAGATACTATCAGAAGAGAAAGTAAAATATTAAAACACGGCTACTTAAAAAACAATAAAATTTTTGATTTGGGTAGGACTGTCAATTGGAAAAATTACTTTAGAAGTTAAATTGGAATTTCATAGTAATGTTAAAAAAAGTTCAAAAACATGGACATAGAAATCTCACTGTCTTCAAACATAATGCATCTAAACAGAAAAAAAATGCATCAATAATAAAAACAATTTAGTTATCATAAGTGCATATAATTATCATTGAGAAATAAAATGAATCTTTCTTTTTTTGTGTATTACTGAGACTGGTATTCAGTGGCATTCTACCTCTGAGCTACACCTCCAGCCCCATTTCTTATTCTTTTTTAATTTGAAACAAGGTCTCATTAATTTGGGGAAGGCCTTACTAAGAAGCGGAGGCTGTCCAAGAATGGCAATCCTGTTGTCTCAGCTTCTTAAGTACTGGGATTACAAGCATGCATGACCATGCCCGGCTCTTGCTGAATTTTTAACTGTGTCACATGTTAGCTGTTTGCGTTTGGCAAAGTTATTGTATGTCTCAGCCTGTTTTGTCTTTTCAGTGACATAAATAAGGGATCAGTATCATTTGATTGTTGTGAAGAATTAACATGTGATATAAAAAGTGTGTTGCACTACGGCTTCTTATATTATCATTAAAATATTATCATTGCTATTATTAAGACCACATAGCTTATTAATATTTATTACTCTTGATTTTCCCTTCTTTGCGATATAACCCTCATGCCTCTAACACACTCTGATCCTAGGTTCTTCAAGGACTATGTGCAATTTATTTTTATTTTCAAAATTATAAATCATCTCTGTTGAGCCTAGAATATCTAGGCAAACATTCTATTATGGTGAGATTAAATTTTAATTTGGGGTAAATAAATAATATCTAAGAAGACTAAAATCTTCATTTGCAGAAATACATTTCCTATGATATGATATCAGTAATTATAATGAAGACATGATCAGCATTTTCAGATCTTAAGAAACAGACCCTACCAAACAGCAGTTATTTTTAAAATTTTTCCTCTTTGGTGATTATGAGTATGATTAGTTTTGAAATGTTTGAATAGCCTTACTTAAAATGTAATAGAAGCATAGTTTGTATTGCCTCATATCATTAAAGGCAAATTTTGATTTCTGACTTAGGTTAAAAAAGCTAAATAAAGCAAAACAATCATCAATATAGGTGCACATTTGTTTTTTTATGCCCTTAATATTTACAAAGTTAAATTCATTGTGGTACAAATGGATGATTAAAGAAAGCAGAAACCCACAATTGTTTAATTAAAAAAAAACTATTTGCCTTTATTTTATAGTAGGGTTAAACTGATTAATTTAACTTAATGCACTCTGTGCCATGCTACCAGGATGTGTACTAACATGCTTATCAAAACAACATAAACAAACCTACAATTATTTTTTGATCATTTAGTTAAGGCATAAAATTTCCACCAGATGGCGGTACATACCCTAAAAACTAGAGTTTACTAGAAAGAATACCTAAATATGAAAATTGAAGGTTTAAAATAAAATGTTGATATAATCAAATAAAATTTATTTGATCTCTTGGACAAATAAAGATTGACATATTGAATTATATTTAAGCTATTAAATACATAGATAATGTGTTCAGTTACTTCTGTCTTAATTATATTTTAAATTGTGAGTTAAGAAACATTGAAAATATATTTCTATTAAAATCATAGTTTTAAAAAACAAAAATATTAAATATGATGCTTTTCTGAATAAAACACACCTTTCAAAATATTAGTCATGAATGTAAAGTTCAGGGAAGGAAAGTCATATTAAGTATTATACTGATACAGATTCATAAATATCTAAAAAGTCATTGCTAAAAGCTCACACTGCAGTATAAAAAAGTAGCATATTTTTACAGTAATTTTATAAGATACTATGAGTATGTTTTGTAACTACATAGAGAGAAATTCATTTTAGCTTCAAAATTATTGGGAGGAGAGCCAGCATGATAGAGAAAATACTGATTTTATTGGATCTTAAGAAAGATAGTCTGTGTTTTTCCATATGAAACAGAGAAATGTTATTTGAGGAAGGGAGACCAATAAAGCCAAGAATATTTAAGAAACTTAGGTTGTTTAGAATATTCATCATTTTAGGGACGATCAGAGACTAAAATGAGCACTCTATAGTGAGAGAGACGAGTAAAGAAGATGGGAGGTAATGACTCTGAAGGCCTTGAATTTACTAAAAGTTTCTAAAGTTTAAGTTTTAGCAATGAAGTCAGTTGAATATTGTAAGCAATACAAAGCTAATTAAGGCCGGATGTCACTGCACACTCTTGTTAATCACAGTCCTTGGGAGGCTGAGAAAATATGACACAGCCACAGTATGACCACGCTGACTCGTAAATTTGATTATCCTATACTATACTTTGAATTTTTCTGCCCCAGGTAGTACAATCTTTTAAGGTGGAGTTCTATCTAACCTCTCCTTTGTTTTCCCTCTTCAACTTAATGGTGTGATGGGCTATATTAACAAGTAACCAAATTATAAAGCATAATTGCATTTTGATCCTGAATCTTAATTGAACATATTGTATTAGGCTACTGACACCACACTAGTTTTAGACAGTTTAGTGTTTTACCACAGCCTCCTCCTCCTCCTCCTCCTCCTCCTCCTCCTTCTCCTTCTCCTCCTCCTTCTTCTTTTTAAGATTTACTACTTCTATACCTCTAAGTAACTGGATTAGGTGTCATTTGTTTTTTCAACATTTTATTGGTCAAAATGGGATACTGGGAAGGTAGTCTTTTTTTTTTTTATGGTACTGGGGTTTCTGGAAACCCTTCTACCTCCGGATAGGCTCCCAGACCTATTTTATATTTTATTTGGAAACAGGGTCTCTTTAACCAAGCGAGACTGGTTTTCAACCTGCGCGAATCTCCTGTCTCCGCCTCCCAAGCTCAGCGATCACAAGTGTGCGCCACCACATCCGGCTTTAGTCTGTTCTTATATATCAACAACTTGATAATTCAAACAAGCGATTCTAACCACAGAAAAGATCCGTTTTGTTGTATTTGTTGTTGTTGCTACCGTTGTACTCTTTGGTTCCTGGTTGGAGTTTTTTTTTTTTTTTTTTTTTTTTTGTGTGTGTGTGTGGTACTGGGGGTGGAACCCAGAGGCTTTCTAACCTCCGGGCTATACTCCCAGACCTTTTTTATATTTTATTGGAAACAGGGTCTTACTAAGTTGCTGAGAGCCTAAGTAGCTGAGGCTGGCTTCGAACCTGTGTGATTCTCCTGTCTCAGCCTCCCAAGTGCAGGGATTACAAGCGTGCGCCACCATGCCCGGCCTCTGGTTGGAGAATTTTATATTTGCCTTTAGACCGAGGTGGGGAATAGGGACTGGTGTAAGGAGATATTTACAAGTGGGAGCAGACTTGATTATTAATCCAGGTATTGTACAAATAGCAATGAGAAATTAAAAAAAATTAAGAGGACACAGCTTGACCATGGGATAATAGCACATAACATTCAAAAACAAAAGAAAAAAATTAATACAGAATCAATATGAAGAGGAATTTTCCTGAAAAATTTGTCTCCTTCAATAAAAGTGGAATAAGCAAAAGGAAAATAAATATGGACTTGATTATTTATCCTTGCCACTCATTCAGAAAATAGGGTTAAATAAACTATAGTTACTACAAGTTATCTTTTTAGGGAGAGGCTAGATCATGCCTGGTTGTGAAATGTTATACTGTGCATCTCAATAACTATGTAAAAAGGATGTGACCTCAGTAATCATGCAAATTTTGTAAGTTTACTCTTTCACCTCAAATTCACTGATGCTGAGAATATCTTGAAGAATAAATCATAACAGCAGATGGATATATGAAACTTAATGTTAGTATGTGTTTACTTGGTGATTTTCAGATTATTGGTCTTAAGTGAAATAACATAAAAATAAAAAATAGACAACAGTAGCAAAAATAAATATATAAGGTGCTCTAGACACAAATACAGATGTTTTATATAACAATTATTTTTCATTTTTAACTAAGGTTTGATATAGATCAAGGTAATAACCATTAATTATGAGTCAATTTTATCTATGCTGTCCAATACTGTAGCAAATGGCCACATGTGGCTAATTAAATTAATCTTAACTTAGTTTAAATAAATTAATTATTCAGTAAATCAGTCTTGAGGGCCACATGTCATGAGCTCAGTAGCTCAAATGTAGCTATGCCTCCTGTGGTATCCACTGTAGTAACAGAATGTCTTCTGGTACTATGAAAACCAAAACTGTCCTCATGTTCCTCTCAGATAGATTAAACTTTATTGGGGGTTTTCCTTCCTCTGGGTGCTAACTTTGCCTTTATTACATCAGTTTTTAGAAAACTTATAATTGTTAATGTTTTCTCTGACCCTTTAGGATGTAGCTATTATTTTGTGTGTGTGGTACTGGGGATGGAACCCAGGGCATTCTACCTCTGAGCTACACTTCCAGCCCTATTTTTCATTCTTTATTTTGAAACTTGGTCTCACTGAGTTGCAAAGGGCCTCACTAGTATCTGAGGCTCTCCATGAACTGCAATCCTCCTGTCTCCCTTACAAATGTTGAGATTACAAGCATACCCCACCATGCCCGGCTTGATAAATTTATTTTTAAAGTCCTGCCAGAGGTTTTTAACTCAGAAAAGTCGTTCTTAAGCACCAGAGACCCATATCTTAGAAATATAAATATTATAAAATATGTATTCAATCTCCCAGTGCTAATGGGAGGGTGAGATTCTAATATCACTGGGATTCTCATTTCCACCATGAAAATATAAGAAATTATGAGGAGAAAGGGCAGAGGGGTGGGAAGGGGAAGCAAGTATATGGAGACATATGTTAAGTGATGTGTGCATGTTGTGTATATCACTTTGAAGTCACTGTAATGTATACTTACATCTTATCAACAACAGCATGATATTTACTTTTATATTTGGATGGTTTGTTAGCATATACAGCCTGTCTTCTCCTACCATCCCGCCCAGCATTTTTTTTTTTTTTTTTTTTTTTTTTGGTACAAGTGATTGAACCCAGCAATGTTCTACATCCAAAATACACCCCAGACCTTTTTGTTTTGAAACATGTTTTCACTAAGTGGCTAGGATCTCTCTAAGTTGCTATGGCTGTCATCAACCCTATGATCCTCCTGTTTCAGTCTTCTAATTACTGGAATTAGAGACATGCACTACCACAGTAATCTATCACTTCAGCTTTTAAAATCATTCTGCCTTTTACGTCAGGGGAGTTGAGTTCAGATTGAGTTCTGGACTCTGAGGTGAAGTCTTCCTCTAGTCTTTGAATATGTTTTTATTCCAATATTATGCTATTTTTGTTACTATAGTAATATGATTGGAAATTAGGAATTGTGAAATATTCAGTATTGTTATTAATGTTCTTAATTGTTTTGTCTATTTTAAGTCTTAGTTCTATAAAATGTTTGGGACTATTTTTTCTAGATCTGTGAAAAATATTTAGAAACCCAATTCATAGTAGCCTAGTTATGGAACCAATCTAGTTGTCCATCAACTGATCAATAGATAAATTGTGGTGGATGAGCGCAATGGAGATTGACTCAGATATAAGGAACAAAACTAGGTCATTTGCAGAAAAATGTATAGAATTCGAGAACATTATGCTAAGGGATATCAGCTGGAATTAGCCACATGTTTTTCTCTCATTGTGGGGACCCAAAGAAAGTACTGGCCTTTGAGGACATGACCCCACACACCCTGCACAGCTGCATATGTGCACTTGGTTGTGTGAGCATAATTGAGCAAAATGCAGCAAGTCTGTGCATGTCCACACATCCACACTGTTGTGGTAGTGCGCCATTTTGCCCAGAACCATATATAAATAACAGTTTAATAGAATAAAGCTGTGACCTTCCTTGGAAACTGAACATTATCTGGTAAAAATTTTTTTTGACAATATCAATGTAGAAAGTCAAATTGCACAATGGTTATCTAGATTAAGGATGAATTAGAAGACATTTTTTTTAAAAAAATTACTGATTAGAACACAATCTTTTCTGAATTATTAGGAAAAATATTCTCTCTCTCTCTCTCTCTCTCTTTTTTTTTTTGTGATACTGGTGTTCCTGGAAGCCCTTCTACCTCTGGGCTACACTCCCAGACCTATTTTATATTTTTAATTGGAAACAAGGGCTCTTAAGCCAGCGAGGCTGGCTTTGGACCTGTGTGATCCTCTTGTCTCTGCTTCCCAAGCACGGGGATTACAAGCGAGCGCCACCACACCTGGCGTAATATTCTCTCTTAATTGGTACTTTTATGTTCTTTTTAATAGTGCACTCATGCCACCCTGTGCGGTAAATAAAAATGGAACCTTTCACCTCAAAATGTACAAGATCGCATAGTGTAGTGCTATAAGAGCAAAAGCAATTGTCCTTTAAGCTATAGTTTTACACTTCACTTTTCAATACAATATTAGTAAGCACAGATAAACCAAAAGTAACACAATTTACTTCCCTATCATTAAGAGCAAGAGTAAATCTTTTACCTGAGGTATCAGTTTGAACATTACACACCTTTGATTCTACAAAAAAGAAATTGGTGAGTAGAATCAAGGTTTTTTGTTTTGTTTCTTTTTATTTATCTTCAAAGACCAATTCCAATAGAGTAAATGCCTGGATCAGAGTAAAACTCTTAGTAATTTGTTTGGTTTCCTAAGATAGTGAGTTTAAAAGTGACAAAAAGTATATGTACATTTGTGGGCATGTGTGTGAACTATGTATGTTAATGTGTGAGTACATATGCATGTATATATGTACAGATAGAGTTTTATATGATTTATTATAAACTCATAAATAGAGGAAAGGTGGATTGCTACAGGCAGTTGATGTACACTAGGCATCAATCAATATGTCTTACAGAGGCAATGGGGACATTGATCCAGCAAGTGGTTAAGTGAAGAAGGCTGGCTAATACAATTTCCAATGCTTCAAATTAATCCACTGAGAAAAATCACTCTAACTTGAATGGTCTAGATTGATAAATATATTCATTATCTATTTCTGGTTGTTTAATCATACTATAACTTACTTTTGTAGACCCAGTAGGACATCATAAGTATCTTTCTTTCAGTAAAAAGTCAGTCAACCAATTAAGGTATAGTAAACATTTACTTTTTCTGAGTCATGAGATATATCTTTAAACCCAAATCCTATCTAACAAATGAGAATGTGGAGAGAAACCCAAAACGACTCTAAAATATGAAAATTTAAATAAAAACTAAAGTAAAAATGAAATAATAAAAAACCCTACCCCTAATATTACAGAAAATACATTTATGAATATCATTGTATGACAGACTGTATTATTCATCATGTTCATTGCTGTAACCCAAAGACCTGACCATGTAACTTAGAGGAAGAAAGATTTATTTGCTCATCACTTTAGGGTTCAGTACATGCTGAGGACTTCAGATCTCAGGGCATGACTTGGCGGGAAGTAGAGAGAGGGAGACCACATGGGTTGTGTTGCTCTCATCAGGGAGGCCAGAATCAAGAGAGAGCAGTAGCTGAAGAGAAGAAACTATATATAATCACTAAGGTCACAGCCCCAGAAACCCACCTTCTTCAGCCACATCCGTCTAGACCAGGCCTCTACCCAGATAAATTCATCACAATGGATTTATGTAACTATGGGAATAAATCCTCAAAACTCACATATCAATTCCAAATACCAATTTAAGAGCTCTTCAAGGGACCATTCTATATCTAACTAAAAAACAGACATGTAGCAGGGCGTAGTGGTAATCCCCACTCCTGGGAGGTGGAGACAGGAGAATCACGCAGGTTTGAAGCCAGCCATGCTGGCTTAAAAGATCCTGTTTTCCAAAAATAGAACAGTTAAAAATAGGTCTGGGAGTGTATCCTGGAGGCAGAAGGGCTTCCAGGAACCCCAGTACCACCTCCCCCCCAAAAAAAGACATGTAGAAAATATCAACATACCACTTGTCATATTATCTCCTGATGTTAATATCTAAGTGAATGGCAACCCTGATTATAATAACAGTGTGGATTCATTAGACATTTAATGAGCATAACCGCAGGGTAAAACAAGAGGAAATATTAGTTATTAGATATAGCACAAATAAAAAATAATTTTTTTGCAGTACTGGGGATGCACCCCTAGCCCTATTATTAGTCTTTGTTTTGAAATAGGGTCTCACTGAGTTGTAAAGGGCCTCACTATGTAGCTGAGGCTGTGCATGTACCGCAATCCTCCTGTCTCAGCCTCACAAATGCTGGGATTACAAGTGTGCCCCACCACACGTGGCCTAAATAATGAATGTTAATGAAGCATCCAAGACATAAATGAGCCAGCACACACACACAAAAAATCAGTAGGCTATTAAATATAGATGAACTTTATATGTCTCAAAAGTACTATTCTCCATGATAGTAACCTATTTTAACTTTAGAAGAAACTGAGTTTTTCTGAGGAAACTAATTTTTCCAAGAAAAAATGATTAAGGTGCCAAATCCACCAATGACATGGACACAAGATCAGCATACAGTTTCATCGAGCTGATGTTCACTGAGGACAGAGACCACCATTATCCCATTTCTTTTTTTTTTTTTTTTGGTTGACTTCTCTCATATTCTACTTTTAGCTCTATCTAGACATTCTCTTATTTAGCTACTTACTAAAATATTTAAACTTCCATAAGTTAATTTTGTACCAATATTAGACAAATTTTACAAAGTACATTCTAGCTGGCCTAGAAATTTTCACTTTTCCTCAGGATTTCCTCAAGACATTGGTTCTCTTACTATTTTTACTCTATGCCTAGTACATGAACTTCTCATCTGCTTTGGAGACATGATTCTTTCCTAAGTAGAAAATACATATTTATTAGTGATTTGGAAAAATGTCACCATAAGTAAATCTCTACATAAAGAGCACTGGAAGGTAATTTTAGGCCTTTTCTTAGGTTTTATGTCACAGTGGATGGAACACATACAAGAGAACTCTCAGGTTCTGAAGTCATTAGAAAAGTTGCCAAGACTCTCAAAGTATTTACCTCTAGGTGTTTTATTAATACATTCCTAATCCTTTTAATGGCAACTTCTAGAAATCAATAGTATTTGTCTCTGTTAATGAAAAAAAATAACCTCCTGGAGATCCTGATTCATATCAGTTTTGGAGTCTGTTGGAACAAAACCATTGTTACATATGTGCCATTTGATACTAACAAGCTTGGTGTTTGCTGGTTTGCCCACATATAAACATGTGATTAAGACTGAGAAGTTTCTTTTGTACCAGAGTTTAAATATCCATTGTAAATGAGATCTTAGGATGGATATATCTTAGAGTTCAGTACTGCTAATTCAGTTCTTTTAAAAAAAGTATTATGGATTTCCTAATGCTTAAGATTCTGTTATGTCCTTTTCTAAGCCTTTTGCAAATATTTGTATCAATCATTATGATTTTAACTGTATCAGCTAGGTATGATAGTGAAAGCTTGTAATCCTAGTACTTGCAAAGTTGAAACAGGAGGATTGAGGGCTCATGGTCACCCTCAGCTACTTAATGAGCCCCTCTGCAACTTAGTAGGACATGATTCTGAATAAAAATTAAAATAGGGCTGAGGGTGTCATTCAGGATGTCCCTGAATTCTATCTCCTGTACCACAAAATAATTCAATAAAAAAGTAAATAATTGTGCATACACATGGGCACTATGTGATAATTCAATATATGTTCATAAGGCACATTTATAATCAGGTTAGCTACTATTTGCATCTCCTTAAAAATTTTATAAATTTTTATTAACATGAAATAATTGTACACATTTACATAGGACAGTGCAGTATTTAACAAAGTAATGTTAAGTTGATGAAAATGTTAATATCCCTTATGCAATTAATGCATATTTTAAATATACACTGAGTTATCTGTGCTTTTTTTTATCTTATTTTTTTGTGGTACTAGGGTTGAAACCCAGGGGCATTCTCCCTCCAAGCTACACCCCCAGCCCTAATTTTTATTTTTTATTTTGAAACAGGGTCTCACTGAATTGCAAAGGGTTTCACTAAGTAGCTGAGGCTGTCCTTGAACTGAAATTTTATTGGCTCAGCCTCCCACATGCTGGGATTACAAGTGTGTGACACCATGCTTGGCTTGGAACATTATTTCAATCTTTCACTGAGTTTTATTTTTCCATTCTTTATTTCTGTTATTTATTTCATAATGTAGATGTTTTATAAGTAAGTATACTATGTTTCCATATACAGTCCATTCTTTGAATCTGTGGTTTTCACATTTCTGGCTTTAACTAAACATGGTTGAAAAATTTTTGAATAAAAACATATTTATACTCAACCTATACAAACTTATTTTTATTATTACTGAAACAGTACAGTACAATTGCTTTTTATAT
The DNA here is from genome assembly GCF_963383645.1 of Muscardinus avellanarius. Classification (NCBI taxonomy): domain Eukaryota; kingdom Metazoa; phylum Chordata; class Mammalia; order Rodentia; family Gliridae; genus Muscardinus; species Muscardinus avellanarius. The sequence goes on along the minus strand of NC_137786.1, from coordinate 25,373,210 downwards.
GAGTTTTCATACTGACTTACATATTATGAGTAATCTAGAAATTATTTAATCTATATGGGAGGATATATGTATAGTTCATGCAAATGCAATCCTATTCTAAATAAGAACATTTATGGATATTGTACTCACAGAGGTCCTGGGACCAATCTCTCACAGAAAACCAAGGAAACACTAGGCTTCATGACCATGATGGAATAAGTATAGTTTTAAAGGAAACCCAATTAACTAAGAAATATTAATCAATAGTGATATAACATCAATGTTCATAATTATTTCACCCTATTAAGAGAAAAAAAAAACAATAGATATTTCTCATTGTGGACAATAATCCAAATAATGTTCTGATGCTATTGGGTTGCCTACAGCTAGATAGAAAGTTCTAATAGATTTGCACTGAATGGCTGAGGCATTGGCCAGTAGAGTAATTGGCCCTCACATTAAACTTTCAGAACATTATAGTTATGAAACTTTACATCTAAAATGTATGCAATCACATATACACACAGATGAAAGCACAGAAAAGTATTGTCTTAAGTTGAGTAGAATGCTTTCTGTCAAAGCATTGTAGGCTTACATTATGTTTTAATCAGGTGGTGGTAAGAGATAAGTGCAGCAATACATGCATCCACATCTGTCATTTTTGCTTTCACATAAAATCAGTTCATCTTTGAAAAGAAAGAAAATATTTACTCTAAGAGACAAATATATCCACAGGCATTTAAATATAATGAAATTGCAAAATATAATAAACCTCTGTAATCTCTGTAGTCATCTACAACAATACATATTTACTCTAGGTTAATGGTGTCAGACATTCTTTCTTGTGATTTGATTTGATTTGACTTTCTACCTAACAGCATTAGACTTTTCAAAATCCTTGACGAGTACAATTGCATTATCAAATCAAGTAAAAACTTAGGAAAATCATAGTATACAAGAATATTAAGCAAAAGTGCATCTTAATATTCTAAGCCAGAGATCAACAAAGTAATCAGAGTTGCATCAGCAGCAAATTCGAGTGATTTTACAATGTGATATGTACTTAGATGATTGAAATAAAGTTAATCTGTGTAATAGAGTGGACAGCAGGCTTAGACAGAATATTTCTTTGTGAACTCAAATTTTAGAAATACCTTCAAGTTTGGTAATAAAATCAATTAAAATGCATGAGTAATTATTTTTCTGGTACAAACAAGTTTTATTTTCCAGAAAGCAACCAAAATAGAGGCAGGAAAGATACCAGTAATGGAGAGTTGATAGTCAATGTTTAGTCCAAGAAGATTTCAAAGAAGTGAAGTTCTAATTTGCATCAACATCTAATTAGTTCATTTAATTACTTCGTGCCAAGAGTAATTGATTTCAGACCTAGAAAGAGAAACACATCTACTATAGGGAAATAAGTAATTTGGTCTCTTTAAATTGGAAGCTGAGCAAAGGTTGCATCTAAAAGTATGTAACATGTGTTACATTTTATCTACTACTTGAACTAGTATTTCAGTCTCTCTTTCCAGTTACCACAAGTTAAATATCAGTGTTATTTATGTATTTTTTGTTGTTGATGGGATTGAACCCATAGATACTCTTTAATTGATCTACTTCCCCAGCTTTATTTATTTAATTTTTTTATTATTGGTACATTGCAATCATACATCTTAATGAGGTACATGATGGTAGAGGCGTACATACACACATCACTCATTTAGCCCATACCCATTTCTCACCCCATTTCTTCCCTCCTCCCTCCTTCTCATGCTTGGCTTAGTGATTGACTGTGATATCTTTGTGAATATACATTACAAAAAGTAAAAGATTGGATGCTTTCTCTTTTATTACTCAATAGAAGATTTTGCCAAGTTGCCCAAGCTGACCTAAAACTTGCCTTCCCCAGGCCTTAGCCATTTAAGTAGCTGGGATTACAGATGTTCCTTTGATGTTGTCATCTGTGTAATTTAGGCCTGGATTATAGAACATGATTATAAAATACTCATATTAAAAAATTCAACTTTTTTACCATCATACAAGTTACATGTGATAGAAATGATTTAAGATTAATAACCTATTTAATATACACTTTTGGCTCATACTTATCACATTGTTTTTATAAAATACAGAATGTGATTTTTTTCTGAAAGAGGCTAGAACAGTTTCTTTTGTTGTCATTTATTATCTGTTTGTTTTCTAAATTGCTTCTGAATTAGATCTACAAGAGGAAGAAAATACTTCCTCTTCTTTAATTCTTGGTTGTCCAGAAATATCAATCAAATGTCTTCTTAGATGAAAATTCATTCTTCTCTAGACTCTTCCTGTCCTAAAGTGCTTTATTTTAGAATAGGGCCCTTCATGGGCCATAAAGGAATTAGTTGGGGTGACCTACTTCAGTAACTATCAGGCTAGAAATTTGAGCATGTTCTGAACAGCTTTTAAGGATGGTAAGTGCACCACATAAAAATCTAAAGAGTATATCCAACACCTTGGCAAAGTGAAATGCAAAGGACCTAAGATTTACAGTCATCTGGCTTATTTTTTTAGTGAAATAATAATTAATTACTAATGAAACATACATGTTTTTTATCACCTAACTCAAATACGTAGAGAATATTTTGTGCTATAATACTGTTACTTTAAAATATTAATTCTCTCCCACACAATATTTTACAGTTTGTTTCTAGAGTGGATTTCACATGCGCATTAATCACCATTTTATTTCCCTTAAAACTATGGCTAGCAGAGTAGGAATGTGTTCTTTATCTCACGGATATTTCTAAGACAGAAAAATATAGTAGAAATGACCATATCTTACTTTGCAGTGTCATACAATATTCACCCCAGGATATTCCCCATTTTGTTGTGTATGATGTGGTTCTTAATGCTGCCTTTGAAAATACTCTTACTGAGTTGGGCCTGGTGGCACATTCTTGTAATTCCAGCATTCGGGAGGCTGAGACCAGAGGATTATGTTTTGCGACAGCCTTACTTAGTGAGGCCCTCAGCAACTCAGTGAGACCCTGTTTCAAAATAAAGAATAAAAAAATTGGGCAGGGGTTGTAGCTCAGAGGTCAAATGTCTCTGGGTTCCATCCCCAGAACCGCAAAAAAAAAAAAAAACAAAAAACCCAAAACCAAAAAAACAACAAAAAAAAAAACCCTCTTACTGGTTTAGTAATACAGGGTTTTTGTTATTGTTTTCTTTTTATCTTTTTAGTCATCAAATGCTTCTTTTATTATTTTGAAATAAAATACATAGAAAATGCAGTCCTACAGTCCTACATGGACATTTCATAGAGATAAATGGTCACAAAGAATAGAAAATTTATTAAGAACCAAACTTCTCTAGAGTTTGGGATTTTAACCTTTCCTAATTGTAAAATTTTATATCTTTAGAAAGCCACAAAAAGAAAGTCACCATTAACTTACTATATATTACAAACAGCTGTCTGTAACCATATACATACATATATATATATATATATATATATATATATTTGAATATATACATATATATTTAAATGTATTAAATATATATTCTATCATATTTTATACTTATATATGTATATGGATTATATCATGTTTAGTATTTACTAATGCACCACAAATCTATGTCATTAATACTATAAATTGAGAATTTTGAATGCTGTATAGTATTTTAATATATGGATATCCCATGATTCTTATAACCAGTCTTACATTGGGAAATCAAACCATATATGCAGTTTTATTATGATTTATATTTTATTATTTCTGAAAAATTCTGAGTGATTGAAATCTAAGAATATCACTAGAAAAGCATGGGACCAGGCCCACAATATTCAGGAAGCTAGACTTTTTAAACTCTTCAGTTGTAATCTGACCTGATTTTTGAAGGTCAATCAATAAATTACTCTAAAACAACAGTAATCTTCAGCCCTACTGTGATTGCCATCACCCACAATGACACACATTTCTCCAGATTATTGGAATCTTAAGAGTTATCCTTATCAGTCCTAAAAGTCCATTCATTGAACACATAAGCCACAAGTTTTAACCGAGAAGCACTATCCCATGTGTTATTTTCAGAGAGGTCTCCACCATCACTCAGGGCTTGCTAACTCTCCTGGAAAAATACATGGGCACATGTGAAGACACCTTCTCAACCAACCTCCTTGAGGGCAGCTTTCACCCCAGAACTAAGCCAGTGAGGGCTTTGTTGAACCCTGGAACTTTGTCTGCCTTTCTTCTTCCTGGGTTATGATCTACCCTCTTGGGCTTATCTCCCTTCCTAGCTGTTTTCTTTTTTTTTTTTTTTTTTTTTTTTTTTTTTTTTTTTTTTTTTTTACTATCTCCTCTTTTATTGAAAATAAGAATTGACTTCGGTATTACAAATACAGATTTAAACTTTATATTGCAGTAAAATATATGTATAACAATGTGCACATGTTTATAAATAGTAATAATTTTTTTTTTTGGTGGTACTGGGGGTGGAACCCAGGGGCTTGCTACCTCCGGAATATACTCCCAGACCTATTTTATATTTTATTTGGAAACAGGGTCTCACTAAGTTGCTGAGAGCCTCACTAAGTAACTGAGGCTGGCTTCAAACCTGTGTGATTCTCCTGTCTCAGCCTCCCAAGTGTGGGGATTACAAGTGCATGCCACCACATCTACCTAGCTGTTTTCTTACAGATTGTCCTGGGGAAGAGTGGTGGTTATTTTCTCTTTCTCAATGTGGGGGCAGTGATCATCTTTCCATGCAGTATATTTTCATTGAACTGTATTTATGCTTCTCTCTCCTAGTTTTATTTCATTCAACAGTACTTCTTTAGTTTTTATATTTCTGACTCAGTTTTCAAGTGACATATCCTTGTAGGTCATGAGACGTGAACTTTATTCACACCCTTTCACTTTATGTTATATAGTTCCCATTTTTTAAGTGATAATGGTTTACAGCATATTTATTCATCCAGAACTCACTCTAGTGTCCAAATTTATACACTCAACTGTAAGTAACTGAATTTTTATGTCTCTCCAAAATTAATATGATGAAACCTCAACCTTCAAGGTAATAATATTAGGGGACTGGATCTCCGGGAGGTGATTGCACTATGAAGTCATAGCCATCATGGATGTCATGGATACCCTTATAAAGAACAGCATAAATATTCTTTACCCATTTAGCCATGACAGGTTCAGTGAGAAGAGGCCTGTCTATGAGGAAGTGGTCTTTGTTTCAAACATGCTGGTGTCTTTATCTTGTATTTCCATTCCCTAAAAGGGTGAACAACATATTTCTGTTGTTTATAAGTCACCCAGTAAATGGTATTCTATTATCACAACCTGAGAAAACAAAGCCATTCATTGTCATTTGAATATATAATGGCTATATTGTCATAGTTAAATAAATAAAATCATGGTTTTTTTTCTTCCAAACTGCTAGTTCTGCAATATTTATTCTCTCATTTTATGGTAATTCTATTGTTTTAGTGCCTCAGGTCTTAAACCTCTAGAGTTATTTTTCTTTATCTGTCTCTCACCTTACATCTCTCTTAAAAAAAATCCAAATCCTGATTATCTTACTAATTACTCCAATACAATCCTATTTCAAATCACAACCATTCCTGAATGATTACAATTAAAATGTAATTCATCATTTTTTTGCACAAGATATTGTCTAGGGTACAGACAGAGTAATACTTTTAATTCTTAAATCAGATCCTCTGGATCATATGTTCATATTTCTTACTGCTTTACATCTAATTCTCATAGCTACAGTAGTAAAAGTCGATGTACAATGTGTATTCAGTCATTAGGGCACTAAAAGACAGTCTGGCAACACATTCACACCTGGGTCTCATCTGTTAGTGTATCTTATTTGCTCTAATCTCCAAGCTTTCTGAAAAGTCTCCAACATTGTTAAGCCTGAGGTCCTTTAACTTCGCTGTTTCCTTTTCTTGGGAACTTTAGTTCCAACACCATTATGGCTTGCTATGCCATCTCTTTTAAGTCTTAGCTCAAATGTTACTCTTTTTGCTTTTGGCAGGAAAAAAAAAACAGATTATATAAGATAGTACACATATATATCATATAACCAAACAAACACATATATAAATATACACACACACATTCGCACACACTCAAACACACACACATTCATACACACACACATACACACACACACAATGTCATGATATTTTATTTGTTTTATTTATAGAAAAGTTAATGATCCATGTTAGGAATTTAATAAATAGACACTGCTGAATGATGAAGAGATGAATATTGAAATATAGGCACGTAATTGTAAAGTGAACAATGTTCATCAGTAATCAAAACAAAATATTATGGTTGAACATGAAAGGACATTATGCTAAGTGAGATTAGTCAGTCACAAAAAGTAAATTGATGTTCTCCCTAATATGTGGAAGCTAGAAAGTGGGTCATAGGAGGAACTCTAGACCACAAAGATTCTATAGATGACCAAATAAGGCAACTTAACTGAGGCAAGAGGAAAACTCGCCAATGCACATGATGTACTTTAACAAACATATCAATATCAATCACTAAGCCAAACATGACAAGGAGGGAAGGGAAGGGAATGGGGTAAGAATTGAGAAAGGGCTAATTGGGTGATGTGTGCATGTATGTCTCCACCATCTTGTATCCCATTAAGATGTATGACTACAATGCACCAACAAAATATTTAAAAAATTATTTGTTCATATAAATTATATTAACATTAATTAAGTAGCTGAGGCTGGCTGTGAACTGAGATCCTTCTGTCTCAGCCTCCCAAATGCTAGGATTATAAGAGTGCACCACCACGCCTGGCTAGATGCCTTTTTTAAATTGATGATTATTAGAAAGGTCCAAGGACTTCATTAGCATGCATGGCAGCTTGCTCAAAATCTTTTGCTTGCAATTTCTGAATTGAACCAGCTTCCATTGGCTGCACACTGCGCATGTCTGCCTGCAGCATTGCACAGTGCACACACATTAGTTGATGTTGCACTGCAGTGATTCCTGAGCATCCCTTTTCCTGTAAATAGTTACGCTATGCCACATCCCCCTCAGAATGAGTGCATGTGTAGTCTTCTGGCATCTATTCCTATACAGGTCCTGTTTGTTTCATTGTTAGTCCCAGTACTGTCTTTTTTTTTTTGCTATAAAAAAACATAATTTTTAAAAAATCAACTATGCAAAATTACACAAGAAAAACAAAAGGGAAAATAGGGAAAAGGAAGGTTAAAGGCATAACACTTAAAATTTCTTTGTTAAATCATAATTTCAGAGATTATAGCATAATACAAAATTTGTAATGTTAAATAGTTAAAACATATATTACTCTAAACATACTTGACCTTGCAAAGATCTAAAGTTGGCTTTTAGACAAGGGGTTTAAAAGCATTGCATCCTGTACATTCTTTCGAGGTGGTAAAAGTAATAGTCTGATTTTTGACTGGAAAGTATACTAGCGGATGTGAATGGGTTAACTCATAACACATGCAATGAACTGAATCAGGGGTGAGGCCTGTACATGTGTCTTAGGTATTCTTCAGGGTCTCTGTTCAGATGAGATCAGTTTTCTGTACTTTTCTAATTTTTCTTGCAGACAAAATTGCACACATGTAAACTTAAAATTCACATTGTGTTTGTATTGTTTCCTAACTTAGTGTTCTGGAACAAAGTCACATGTAAAAAGCAAGTATAGCAAAATTGGCTGTACTAGTTTCGTATACGTGAACTTGCAATTACATTTGAAAGTAAAAGAACAGAAAGAAATCCCGTCAAAAACAAGAAGTTAAATCACACAATTTAATGGGTGGAAAAGCTGCTTGAGAAAATCTGTGCTGTCTGGTATCCTAATAAAGACTTAATTGGTAACTACAGGATGTTCCAGGGTGGAATCAATATGCAGGGAAACAGGCTGAAAGGTAGAAATTGTTAAAAAGTATTCTAAATAAAAAAAACATTTTTTTTTTGGTGGTGGTACTGGGGTTCCTGGAAGCCCTTATATCTCTGGGCTACACTCCCAGACCTACATTTTTTTTATATTTTTATTTGGAAACAGAGTCTCTTAAGCCAGAGTGGCTGGCTTCAAACCTGCATGATCCTCCTGTCTCTGCCTCCTGAGTGCGGGGATTATAAGCATGCGCCACCACGCCCCGCTAAAAACAACAATTTAGACAGTGGGGGACATAGAAGCAAAAGGAGCATTGATACGTAACTGGGATGTTTTTAAAATAGTCTAAAGAAGCATGTTGAAAATTAAAAGCTGAGAACTTGGAAAAACAAAAATAATAACAATAGAGTAAGCAACTAGGTTGCATCCAGAAACTCCATGAAGACTTAGCGGTTCCGAAGCAAGCAGCCCATCATGTGGAATAATCTGCACTCATGAGGATGGGTGATGGATATAATGAAAAGAAATGCAAACTCAGTATTTGGGAGGCTTTGCTAAGAGGATTACAGGTTTGAGGTCATCATAGGAAAGTTAGCAAGACCCTCAGCCAGTTACCAATACCTCAATTCAAAATTAAAAAGTGTTATGAGTGTAGCTCAGTGGTAGATTTTCCCTGGGTTTAATTCCAAGTACTACAAATAATAATAATAATTAATAATAATAATAATAATAATAATAATAAAGGTATAGTAAATAAATCAGACATGTCTGAATATTAGGATATCTATTATACAAAGTAAGAGTGATTTAGTGATTTAGTTTCTATATTGTTTTAAGAAAGGAGATTACACTTTTTTAAATTGTGGCATAATACTGAAATTGCAAATCTGTCTTAAAATTCCTGGGGATAAGATACGTTTTTTTTTTTTCTTTTGTGGAACATGCTAACTCCTCCTTTTTTTTTTTTTGAGTTTCTGTATTTATAGATTTCAGGAATATATGTTGACTGAAACTGTGATCATCCCAGGGACTTGAGCAACTACCTAGATGACATGACTTCTAAATTATTAGGGTGCTAAAGACAAGGCAATGAAGAACCAAGCACTAAGAAATCAGTGCTCTGTCCTAATGCAAATCAAACCACTAATACTCAAATCTCGTTGGCCCTAACAAATCACACATGTCTCTCCTAAACCAATGTAAGAAAGGAAGTACAGAGCTATTGGGAACCAGTAAGAGGTCAATCAGATGTGGCTGAGCTTTAGAGCTCATGATATCTTAACCACAGACGTTTACTGCATCTCAGGAAAATACAAAAATACATTTAACTCCACGAGCAAACTCTTAGGGTGCATCAACCTGAGGAGAAATAGAGCCACTTGAAGAACATCAAGGCACTCACTCATCCATTCATTTTCTAAGGAGAAACCACCTTTGCAGACTATCAAAGTCCTTGAAATACATACTGATGCAAGATCTTCAAAATATCATCATATCATTCAATCTTCATCATGCATCAGTTTTATGATTAGATGCTTATTAGAAAATATATTTTCAAAGCTGAACATGAGCTCTTTACTGGAATGTGGAGTTATTATAGCCCACTACATTACACCTTATTTTTCTTAGCCTTTTTGTCATTAGACATTGACAAATTCTTGTTTGATATTTTATAGTAAATTTTATAAAATTTATTTTAAAGCATTATGTTAAGGTAAGTATTCATGTAAGGCAAACCAGTAGGTTAGTATTTATGAGGATATTTTCCAAAACACATTTAGAAGTCTATTTGCAGCTAAAGAGTAATATTTACTTTAAAATAATTAATCTATAAAGCTTTATATTTTCCTAGTTTTATCCTCTTGTTCTTCTGAAAAGTACGAGCCAAGAAATCATAAAATATCATTCCATATATTTTTAATATTGCTCTCATGAATTACATATTGCACTAGATTTTTGAGTAAATTAAAGTAATAAAGTATATTTTCTGCCAAGAACTAATTCCTTTCTTCTACACTATGCTTCACTAGCTTATTCAAGTAATGTTTATGACTAATTAGAAAAGCTGCATGCACTTAGAATTAATATTGCCAGTTTCTGTTAGTATATATTTAAATTTCTGGTCAGGTTACATAGTTAATATTACAAAACGGTCTAATTGGAGTAAAACATATGTTCTGAACTTTATATGAAATGGATAAATGAAGAACTCTATAAATTATCATGCATAATAAATATTCCCATTTATAAGGTAGATTTTAACATATTAGCATATTAAATATTTAATGCATATTAAATAATACCTTAGATAAGAATGATTCTTTAAAATTAGATTACTGTAGTACATAACTAAATATTTTCCAAACAGTGCTATTTGTGTGGTGTTCGAAGGTTGAAGCAGTAGAAATGTACCTGTGTAACAAATGTGAAAGGTGCAATGAATGGGAAGATCAAAGCTGTCATAGTTTCTACATAGCTGCAGATAGAGGTTTTCTGAAAGACTGAACTCAACACATGCAGTCAAAATCTTTCCATAGATTGCCCAGTTTTCTTGGAAATAGTAAAAAAATAAAAACCCACAATCTAATGCATATTATAAACAAGCCAACCTGCCACACATTAAAGTGTGTGAAATCTAATAAGAGGAGGACAAGTCAGTACTAAATGATAAGTGGACTAGTGAGAAGTTGACATTTCAACTGGGAAATGAGCTATTAACAACATATGAATTAAGCCAGGTGTGTTGGCACATGCTTGTAATCCCAGAGCTTGGGTGGCAGAGATAGGAGGATCGCACAAGTTCAAAGCTAGCCTCAGCTACTTAGTGAGACCCTGTTTCCAAATAAAATATAAAGTAGGTCTGGGAGTATAGCTTGGAGGTAGAAAGCCCCTGGGTTCCACCCCCAGTACCACAAAAAAGGAAAAGAAAACATAAATCAGAGGCAAGAGAGAAGACTATGAGGATATATAATTACCATCCTATGAATTAAAGGATTAATAGCAGCTTGGGAGAGGACTATCAATTATTAGACTATCAATTTTTTTAATCAGACTATCAATTATTTTAGACTAACAAACAAAACTATGAAAGTTAAGAAAAAATAACCTAAATTTGGCCCTTTCTCTTCACAGATTCCACATCTGTAGATTCAATCAACTGAAGATGAAAAATACTTGACAAAAAAACCCCAGAATGTTCTAAAAAACAAATCTTGAATTCATCCCTCAGTTTAACCCATATATATGAGTGTTTAGGGGTACTCTGCTAATACCTTATCTTTTCACAAATCTTAAACTTTTTAACAAAATTTATTTGACTACTTTAAGCCCTACATCTCATCTGTTTACCAGGTAGTACAGTCTAAGATGGTTGCTTAGGTCTAAACATGTACAATTTTTTTTATATCGATTATTTCCTACACACTAGAACTCAACAGCTATTTACATAGTGTTTACATTATGTTAGGTATTACAGTAATCTAGAGAGAGGATCTAAAGTAGAAGGAAGAATGAGCCTAGGTTATATGCATATATTACATCATTTTATTCAGGGTACATGAACATCTATAGATTTTGATATTCATGGGGATTCCTAAAACTAATGCCCTGTGGACACTGAGTGACAAGTGTACTATGGATGAATAGATAATTATAAATCTTATAGAGGCCAATGGCTAAATAACAACCAACCATAACTCTATGCCATAATATAATCTTGTAGTTAAGTATAGAATAATTAATATAATATAGAGCCAGGCATGGTGCCACACTCTTATAATCCCTGCGCTTAGGAGCCTGAGACAGGAGGATCGCTCAGGTTCGAAGCCAGCCGGAGCTACTTAGTGAGGCTCCCAGAAACTTAGTGAGAACCTGTTTCCAAATAAAATATAAAATAGGGCTGGGAGTGTAGCCCAGAGGTAGAAAGACCCTGGGTTTCACCCCCCAGTACCACACACACACAAAAGAAATATAATATAAAATAATTTGTTAAATATATAGCAATTATTATTCTAAACCAATGTTTTAATTAAAATATCCTAAATCAATGTTAAAACACTTGTACTATTCTATATAAATTGGAGAGAAAAAACTCAGCTTGAGGTTTTTAGATAACATAAAAATACATAAGGGGATAGAAAGGATTTGGCATTTATAAAAATTCCAAATGGCAAGAGATTAAATTTGCAGTATTGAAGTGGTTTCGAGGAGGTATGCAAGAGACCCTATCTTATTCAGTGAACTTTGTCCTCTTTCTAATTTCTGTCTTGTTTTTCTGACTCACACACCAGGATGCCATGAAGACAGGTTGTTACTATTTAGTATTTGCCTGCGCCAGTCATGTCACTTGTAATAATAATAACCTATATGTATGTTAACAGCCATCTAAAAGGCTGTACCCATAAGGTTGGGAGTTTCTTGAGACTTTCTCTCTCATTAAGAGATAGGTCTGGCATTGACTTTCAGATCTCAAAACTCTTTCTACTTCCTACATTTGCCTCTTTTTTAGAGATCGCAGCTTTGGGGTGCTAGAGGATCAGAATGAGGCTTCTTCAGCGATAGTATCCACTTGGTCCACCTTAATGAAATTCTTCCTTGGTACAGTCATCAGATTGTATGTAATATCCCATATGAGAATATGGCTTAATTAACTTGCTTCTATTCCTTCCTTTAAGTTTCTGTTATCTGCTATTATGACTTAACTTAAGCTTCTCAAAATCACACTCATACTCCACGATCAGTGGCTCAGCTGAGCGGCATCAAGAATCTGGCCTCCGAGCAGCGCTCTGTCCTCTTCAATCTGTGAAATTTCTTTTACATAGTTTTGGCCTGTTCTTAATTGGTACAATATCCCTGGGGCCAGATATCGATTGGGAGCTCAATAATTGTTTAATAGACTTAGCGGCCACCTGGAGTGTCACTTTAAAGTACTTCTATGAACTTTCTCAATAGTTATCTTAACCAAGCACTCCGTGCATTATAGTTTTGATTAGTAAATAAGAATATTGAGAAAAAGATTGTGATTTCAACTATAATTATGGAAGAGAGAATTCAAATTCAGTATTACTTGAAAATAATTATGGAGATTTTGCTAGCCTATAATGAATGAATAGCAAGTTCAAAACGTGGCCTGGCATAGGTTGGAAGTAAATACTCTTTTTACTTTTTTATATCTTTACTGGTACATTACAGTCTTCTAGTCTCACATCATATTGTAATTCATAGGGATAGTGACATAGGTGCATACAGCACTTGGTGGGTTTTCATGCAGCTGCCTCCCTACTCCACTCCTTCCCAAACATAGTATTGCTATTGACATTCTTTTTCTCACATATCTAGATAATGTCAATGGAAGTGATTCCTTCATTGTTGCTCCCTCTCTCCATCTCTTCCACTTCCCCTTGACCACTTCTCTGGCTCCACTGGAGTTTTTCCACCATTACCTGAAGTCCCTCTGATATCATGATTACTCCTTTGCTTCCTCTATTAGAGAAAACATATGACCCTGTGACTGCCTAACCTCACTTAACATAATATTCTCCAGGTCCCTCCATCCATTTTCCTTTAAGTGACGTAATTTTTTTTTTGTTGTTGTTGTTTTTTTGGTTTCACTCTTCTGTTAGACTTCAGCAGGGAAGCTTTTAACTCTGAATGCTCTGAACCTTCACTCAATATAGCCTCAGAATTCTGAAGGGAACTTAACAAATGTGTTCTTACTATAACTTGTGAAATAATCTGTCCAGTGTAGGGCTGTGATAATTATTATTTAAATGCACACTCTATCTATGAAATATAAAGTCCAGCATCTTAGTGTTTCAGTTTTAAACTCTATTTGTCGGACTATGTCTTGAATATAGGTCCACTTTTATGTACATATTGCTTTCACTCTTATAAACATACATAACAAAAATTTTTGTGACAACTGTTATTTGCCATGCATTCTACAATATATAATGCCTTTTCATATATTATATACATGTTATATCATATATGTCACATATATACATGTCATATATATATTATATTCATATAATATATATGCATATACACACATCAGAGAGCCTATATTTTTCTTTTTCCATAGGTCTATTAAAGGTAAAAAACTATTTGCAATATTTATAATATTACAATTTTATATATTAATCATAAAAGATGAACAACTTCTGCCCCGTGGTCAGAAAGAGTGTCTGCTGCTCTTAGGCATCTTTATGGACAATCCAAGTACAACTACATTGCAAAATTAATGATCCAAGAAAATGAGCCTTGGTTAGTTTTCCACTCTTTGACTCCTAATATTACACTTGTTCCTTTAGTTAACATTAAAAGCACTACATTAAATTCATATGAAGAATGGCTTTGTTGTCTGATCTATTCAAAGCTGACTAAAATCTTCTCATGATAATCTTACATGGCTCTATGCAGTTGTTTACAAGAAAATTAAAAGAAGGATTAAAAATAAGTAAATCCTGAAACTACAAGCCTCAGCTATGGCTTTGGAAATGAGTGGGAGTATAATTTACACTTTTCAAAACACTGTATAAGTTGTAAGATCATTTCAGTAGCTCTAGATATTTTTGTAATTAAACATATGAAACAACAGCCTTTCCAGGAGAAGTGCACAGTATGAAACCAGAATTCTGGACATTTTATGAGAATATTTTTCTTGGCATTGACACTTAAATGCTTGGACCTGATAGATATTTTGGACTGAAAAATATACCAGAGAGGTTTGGGCTATACATTTCTGTCATTGCATCTTGTGATACTGATGATACACAGGTGTAATCAAGAGCAGTAAAAACTACTGATGAAAAACTAACAGCAGAAGGTTTGAGAAAATATACCACTTACCTTGAATGAGAAGCAGGAAACAGACATTGTTTCTGAATCCGAACAAGATTTTCTATATCCTCAGTGAGGACTGGGCACAATATGACAGTTAGATAAATATTCTCATTGAAAAAATAAATATGCCTATATGCATATATATAAATATATACATGCATATATATCACAGTGTGTGCAACCTATAAAAATACCACTTAAAATCTAAATACATTAGTAGAATATTGATAAAAAGTAAATCATTTCAGCTAACTCATGTCTGAATCATAAAGCACAAATATTGGAGAAAAGGAGCAATACACTTGAAAAAAATGTATTTTTTCTAGACCTGTCTAGAACCTCCACTTTGTTACTCATACATATATATATATGTATGTATATATATACATACATATATATATGTATGTATATATGTATATATGAAATTTATACCCAATTCATTGCAATTCATATGCAATTTTTATATACAATTCATTTATTCAGGATTCTCCTAGGCAAAAACTCAAATAAATAAATTTTAGAAATAATTTAATATTTAAATGTTTTCAATGTATCATACTCTCCAGAGATTATTTCAGTAACAGAAATTAACATCACCTTGTCAGAATATTAAATTGGAGCTTTTATTTAGTATGATGGGGTTGCAAAGGGAGATCATTTGCAAGTTAAGGAAATAAATTTGGCCTTCTCAACCTCTATAAATACCTAAGCTTTGTGCAGGCTCCCAGACAATCATCTTATTATTGAATATCCCAAAGCACTCTCTAATTATCTAGGCTTGATTTTCCTTAATGAATGAGGCTTCCCCTGATCATTTTGCTAATTAATACTTAATAGCTAATAACCACAGATATGACACTGTAAAATATGCTTATCAGATATTATATTTTAAGTACATTCTTTTTATTTTGCAAATTTTTGTTACAAATGTGTAAATGATACTGAATAGTGGTTAAAAGCACAAAGTTCCATTTTAGACAGACACGGGTTTAAGTAAAGATATTATAACATGAAATGAGTAATTTTATACTTCATGGAACCTCAATTTTTCACTTATAAGACAATGACAGCATCAGATATATAGAAATATGTAAAAATGCACCAGTGTTACTGATTGTAGTTTATCATATGATAGACATTGTAAACGGGAAGAACAACACCTCAAGAATGATAGGACTATGTGTTGAAGTTTAATAACCTAGATATATAAATAAGGTAATTGATGTAAATTTTGGATTTCAAGTGTGTTTAATGCATGAACATATTCTTTACTAAATATCATAGAATTAAATTATATTTATGTGCTGGGTATGGCATAATCATTTTTTTCTATTTTCATTCAAAAAATTAACCTATTTGAAAATAACTTCTGATTAGATATCAATTTATAAATTAATATTCATTGTTAATTTTTCTTATCTTTTTTGTGGTACTGGGGAGTGAACCCAGGGACATTCTACCTCCAAACTACACCCCTATTTCTATATTTTATTCTTTATTTTGAAACAGGGTCTCACTGAGTTGCAAAAGACCACATTATTTAGCTGAAGCTGTCTTTGAACCACGATCCTTTGGTCTCAGCATCCCTAATGCTGGGATTACAAGCATGCACCACTATGCCTGGCTGATTTTTCTTATCTTTATAAGAGAACATTAATTTAATTTTAAATTTCCTCAAGAAACCATCAACATAACAAATATTAGATTAAATAGAATTATATATTATAGGATATGCGTATTCTACTTTCATCTCTATTCACATTGTTCTCATCTTAGTTTAAATGAATAAAATTTTCTTTGCTTGTGCACATGCCCAAACTGTTTTGCTAAATAGCTTAATTTCACATCGTCTCCTTACTAAAATATAAAAACCAAGTGTTATTTTGCTAAAAAATATAGATATAGGTAAAAATATAGATATATAATTCTTCATTTGACTCCTACATTGCTAACCGTAATTAGGCAATGCATTTACTATATACATGTAGAATGACATTCATGCGTTTGTTGAGACAACAAGAGAGAACAATGAAAGCTTAGATGTGCATTTATCTATATTCAGTCTGACCATCTACATTTTGTGGTTGACATTGCCATGTCATTGTGGACCAAACCTTTTTCCATATGCTTGTTTTTTTTAATCATTAAACTGTGGTATACCTGGTTATTAAAATTATGCCTTTGAATCATTTCTAAATTCACGTTCTATTTATCATGACCGGAAAAGTACACGTATCACTTCTGATCATACACCACTGTCAAAGTCACATCCATTCTGTACTTATGAACATTGCAGAACTTATCACATATTATTGGAATATTCTCTTCAAAGGGGATATATTCATTGCCGCTGTGATGACTGGTTTATGATGAATACTTTATTCATGGTATAAATTTCTTAAATACCAACATTCTGGCTAAGAGCTTTTTATCTTGATTGTGAAAAGTGATTATTATTGACTTCCTGAATATATAAAATATTTTCACCTGTATTTAGTTTGATATAATTTTATTTATCTAACTTTATTTATTTTTATTATTTACTTATTATTATTATTAATGTGTGTGTGTGTGTGTGTGTGTGTGTGTGTGTGTGTGTGTGTGTGGTAATAGGGATTGAATCCAAGGGCATTTATTTACCTCTCTACTCCAACCTTACATTTTTTTTTTTTTTCATGGTACTGGGGATGAAACCCAGAACCATTCTACCTCTGAGCTATAACTCCAGACTTATTTTTTATTCTTTATTTTGAAACAGGGGTCTCACTAAGTCTCAAAGGACCTCACTAAGTAGCTGAGGCTGGCCATGAACCATGATCCTCCTGTCTCAGCCTCCCATATTCTGAGATTACAAGCATATGCTACCATGCCCAGATCCCAGCCCCATGTTTTTATTTGTTTCGTTTTGTTTTGGCAGTAACAGAGTTTTAACTCAGGGGAATTTTACCTCTGAGCTACACCCCCAGCCCTATTTTTTATTCTTTATTTTGAAACAGGATCTCACTAAGCAGCAGAGGGCCTATTAAGCAGCTAAGGCTGGTCACCAACCAGAGATTCTTTATCTCAACCTCCCAAATACTGGAATTACAAGTATGTGTCACCACACCCAGATACTATTTTTTTTTTTGCCGGTACTGGGCATGGAACCCAGAAGTATTTTACCTCTTAGCTATACCCCCAGACCTATTTTTTAGTTTTTATTTTGAAACAGGGTCTCACTGAGTTGCAAAGGACCTCACTAGTAGTAGCTGAGGCTGTCAGCGAACCTAAATCCTCCTCTCAGCCTCCCAAATCCTGGGATTACAAGTGTGTGCCACCACGTCCAGCTTTTATTTTTTATTTTGAAACAGGGTCTCAGTAAGCTGCAGCGGGCCTCACTACGTAGCTAAGGCTGGCTACGATCCTGTGATCGTTCTGTCTCAGCCTCCCAAGTACTGGAATGATAATCATGTTCCAGCATGCCCAGATGACATATGTAAATCATACAGACTAGTGGATTTCATCGTGGCATATTTAAACATGTAAACAAAATAATATGATCAGTTTACCTCCCAGTCCCTCTGCTTATTTCCTCCTCATCCCTCCCATTGATCCTGAGACCACCTCTACCCTAATGATTTACCTTCTATTTTATGAGATTTTCTTATTTTTTTGGTCTTGTTTAGCTTTCACATATGAGAGAAAACCGAATTCTGGTCTTTTTGAGTGTGCTTTATTTACTTAGCACTTCAGTACTTCAAGTTCAGGCTCTTGCAGATGACAAGGTCTCATCTTCATAAAGCAGAGCAAATTTTAATTGTGCATATATGCCACTTTTTTATCTACTCATCTGTTGATGAAATTCTAATTTGGTTCCATAACATAGCTATTTTGAATTGTGCTGGTATAAAAATAGTAATGAATGTATCTTTAATGTATGTTTTAATTTCTTTGAAAAATGACAAGCAGTGGCATTGCTGGAAGACATGGTACTTCCAATTTTAGCTTTTTGAGGAACCTCTAAAAAAATCCTAAGATTCATATGAAAGAAAGATGAGGACTATAAAAATAAGATCAATTCAAACAAAAAATAATAATGTTGGTGGCATCAGAATACACTCTTTCAAAATACATTACAGGGCAATAGTAAATGAAACAGCATATTTATGTCATAAAAACAGACTGGCAGTCCAACAGAATAAAATGAATGACATGGATACAAACCACGCAGGTACTCATGTAATTCTTTTACAAAGGTGTTGATACATACTTTGGAAAAAGACAGTATCTTTAAAAATGGTACTGGGAAAAATGAAAACCCAAATGTAGAAGGGTGAAATTAGATTCCTATCTCTCTTTCTTCTGAAAAAAGTCAAATCAACATGAACCAAATATCTAGGACAAGAACCTTCACACCTGCTAGAAGAAAATATAGGAGAAAAGCTCCAACATATAGATAATTATTTCCTCAAAAAGACATCTGCAGCTAAGGAAATACTAGCAAGGATCAGCTAATGGGATGGTATCAAATAACAAAGCTTCTGAAGATCAAAGATTATTACTATGTCAAGAGAGAATCTAGAGGATGGCACAAAATTTGCCCAGCTATTCTTTCAAAAGAGGATTAATATCTAAGATATATAAGAAACTCAAAAACCCAAAATAATAAGAACAAAATAGTTCCTTCAATAGGCAGTTTTTGAACTAAACAAATATTTCACTAAAGAAGAATTGCGAATGGTCAGTAATTTTATAAAAAAAAATTCTCCACGTCTTTATCCATAAGGAAAGGCAAATCAAAACTACATTGAGATTGCATTTTACTCTAGTAAGAATGGCAACCTTTAAGAATACAAATTAAAAAAAAATGCTTGTGAAGTTATATAGAAAAAGATTGTTGAAGATGTAGGTTAGCCTAGCCATTATGGAAATCAGTATGGAAGTTCCTGAAAAAACTAAATATCTGGCTGTATCTTAAATAGTATTTTCTAACTTTTATGGCCAATAGTTGGTATCATTTAATATGTTACAATTATGCCCTTCCTCTACCATAAAAACTTTCCTTAGATACAACCACTTTCAAATAGAGAGTTTATGATATAACATTATCTACTTGGTATTTACAACCATAAAAAATTAAAATTAAACTAATAATAGTAATTTTGGATAGTATAAAATACAAAATCCATTTAAACATATTTAATCTTGATAATTTTATATAATATTTATCATTTAAAGTTCCAGATGGATCTAAAAATCATTCACTGGTTCCTGGTAAGACTTTTGACTTTTAGTGTCACTCTGAGGGCATTTACCTCGTAAGTATTAATAAATACCTTGCCTTCAGTCAAGGAAAGCTGAAGAATATCATAAGGGAGCAGGGACATATTATATTTCCCTAAACCGGAAAATGAACAAATCAATTTGCATTTTAAATTCTACAGAGAATGAAAACAGCTAGTTATATTGTTATGAATTCCTCTATGAGCCGTAGGTTGAAGTATTCTTTGCAATATCATATGGTGACATTTTTATTATCAGGAATTATTTTTGCATGTACAAATAAAAATATGTTCTATGCTACTGCTTTCTCACTGTGAGCAGTATACTTAGAAAACTGATTCATATTGTTATCCTTGAATCTTTATTACTTACCACAGGCTGCTTATCATGTGTGTGTCCTAAGGGCTATTGCAACTTTTATTGCTACTTATGTACTGTCAGATGATATGAATGTATAAGGCCAATTAAGACAGTCCTCTATTTCATAACTTTGGGTACATTCATGGAAAATTTGTTTTAGAGCTGGCAAGAGTGTATCTATAGATGTAATTTAAATTAAATATCTCAACTGAGAATTATCTTAATGGGGCATTATGCACTCTGCTAACTATCAGTAAGTTGTGCAAGTAATAATGAAAAAAGGAAGCATTCTATGCAAATTTTACCTATTAACAATCCCAGGCACAGTAAAACATTACAAAGTAAAATCCAAAGAAATTCTGTAGCTCCCTTAATTTTGCTTCCAAAATCCTGTTTTAGAGAAAAATATCAATCATCTCAGTAATATTTTAATGAGTGAAGCACCTTTATTTTCCCTCATATTTTCACACAGTGCTGTTTAGATGAGTCACGTGTGTTTGTTAACCACGTTTTGCAGATGAGGAAATAGATCCCAAGGCATTAAATGATTTGCCTATGAGTTCAAAGCAAATATAATCTGCAGTAAAGCACAACACTAAGACTATTTGTTGCCAGTCTAGTTCATTGGTGTTCTACTATTTTTTTCCAGTACCTAATTAATGACATTTATCTATGACCATTCTAATTTTCAGTCATATATTTTCTTGCCTAAACCTTTCTGTTGTATCATCAGTTTTTCATCTTCCACTTAGGTATTTCCCTTGAATGCAATCATGTTTAATTATTGCAGTAATGAAGCTCTTTTTCCTTCCAACCTGTTTTAAATTCCAATAATGGCTTCGAACTCCCTATCAAACGCACAAAAAAGACTCTAACACCTGTGTCTCCCCATTTTTCATTTTGTTATATAAAATACTATTCTTTTTCTGTATTGCCATTCCCAACCTTATCTGTCCTCCACATTTAATTTACGTTGGGTAAAATTTGCTTTTTAATCAATCTTAAAATTACTTCCACCTTGGTTTCTCTCATATTTTGATGCTTGGTGTTTTAGTGCTGTGGTTTACATTGTACCTTCTACATGAACTTTATTTGTATTGTTTGTTGTATTTTCGTATGTGAGCGATTTACAAGACATTTCTGCTTTACCTTTTATTTTTGTACTTAGGCTATTGTCTTAAAAAATCACCATTTTGTTAATGAAAATGAAAACAGGCGCCTTATATAATTTCTCATCAGATAGAAATGTGCAATCGCATAATTGCATAGCCCAAGAATGTTCACTGCCATCTCCACATTTAATGGTAATAAAATAAGAAGGTCTAGCGGGCCTGGTGGCGCATGCTGGTAATCCCAGCATTTGGGAGGCTGAGACAGGAGGATCGCGGTTTGAAGACAGCCTCAGCTACTACTTAGTGAAGCCCTTTGCAATGCAGCAAGACCCTGTTTCAAAATAAAGAATAAAAATTAGGGCTGGGGGTATAGCTCGGAGGTAGAATACCCCTGGATTCCATCCGCAGTACCACAAAATAAATAAATAAATAAATAAGAAGGTCTGAGCTAATGAAAAAATATTTGCATAATTTTTGCTTGGCCTTCTTGCCTCTCTGCATCTCCCATTTTCAGTAGCACAGATAACTTTCTAGTCATTCATGACATTGTTTAAATGACTGTTTTTTGGCAGTGAAAAAGGCTGAACACAAAACTTCATATAGTCTATGCAAGTGTTTAAACCATGAACCATACACACTCTCCAAATAACTCTTTATGCTGTTTGCTCTCTACTTTCTCGTATTTAACTTCTAAAAAGTACTTATTTTTCCCTTATTAAATCTTCCATCTCTTTTCAACTGATTGTGAGAAGAATTTGCCCCATCACCTAAATGTGTCTTATGAACTGAGTTTCTGCAGCATCGATTTTATTTTTTTTTTAAATATTTCATTGGTGCATTTCAGTCCTATACCTTAATGGGGTACAAGATAGTAGAGGCATACATGCACACATCACTACATCACTCATTTAGCCCTTCCCCAAGCCGCTTCCCATTTTCTCCCCACTCCCTCCTTCTCATGTTTGGTTTACTGGTTGACTTTGATATGCTTATGAATATACAGGATTTGTTTATGTTGTGAAACACAGAAATATTATACAAGCATTGACTGGAGTTTGAATTATAGGAGTAAGGTAAAAGTAAAATGATTAATGTCACCTTTGAGGCTCTGATGCAGATCCATTTTCGAATCAGTATCTCTGAAAATAGAGCTCTCCAGTACATTCCTTCCCTTATACCTACCTCAATCACCCAGACTGGGGAAAGGATCAAGTACAGTGATATTATGGCTGTAGCGATATTATCATATTACTACACAAAAGCTGAGTGAGAATATAACAAAAATCTAATCTAGTTTTTAGAGTACTTCTCTTGGAAATGATCATAATGTAATCACTGAGTCAATATGAATGATCTATTTGTAGCTATATTTTTAAAGCTCACTGGATGAGGATGGAGGATCACAGGTTGAGGCCAGTTCATGGTAACTTAGCAAGATCTTGTCTCAAAATGAAAAACAAAATAGGTTTGGTGGTATATCTCTGAAGTAGAACAACCACTGATTCAATTCCCAATACCAATACCACCTGTACATGCATGCAGACATACAGACATACACACACACACACACACACACACACACACAAACACACGCAAATCACTAAGTATATTCTTTGAAAAGCCTATTGAAGGAAATGTGATAGTTAGAATTAACCCTTTGTATGATATGAAATTGTTTCTAATGTAAAAGATCAATAACTTGTTCTATACAAAAGTCTATGAAGGAGCCAGGCGTGGTGGCGCATGCTTGTAATCCCAGCGCTTGGGAGGCTGAGACAGGAGGGTCACACAGGTTCGAAGCCAGCCTCAGCTACTTATTGAGGCTCAGCAATTCAGTGAGACCCTATTTCTAAATAAAATATAAAGTCGGTCTGGAAGTATAGTTCAGAGGTAGAAAAGCCTCCTGGGCTCCACCCCAGTACCACAAAAAAAATAATAATAAATGAAAGTCTATCAATATTTTATTAAAGATATGCTGGTAAAATAACGGTAAGTATAAATGGATGTCAACTGATATATTAACCTTTGAGAGTCTAATAATTTCAGTAAAATTGCTATGTTCTCTACTCGTGTGAAATTCCCTTGAGTCCCTTGATCTACCTCCTAGGATTTGCAGATATGTGTTTACTTGTGTTTGTGTTGGACCCTGGAAACCCCTTACACATCATTTTCTGTGGATGCTCATCCCCTTTGTCCTAAGCATTAGTCCATAGCACTTGTGTTTGTCTCTTTTCAGGCTTGTGTTGGAGCTCAGCTTTGACTCACATGGACAATTCACTGTTCTTCAAGAAATACAAGAAGAAAGTTGTATTTTGTTCACTGATTTATCTCCAGGTACCGGAATAACGTTTGTATAATGTAAGCATTTAAACAACATTCATTAAATAAGTATAAAAGACTATACTATTTATTCAGCTATTTTTAACTCATATCCATGTTTTCTTTATTTTCAAAACAATCTACTTGACCTTCTTTCTAATTAAAAATGAAATAAGTGACACCTACTATCAAATTTAACCTTCTATTACACTGAAATCTGAGTATAGTTAATTTAAAAGATTCATAATATAAATGCATTACGTTCTGTATGTGCATGTTTATATAATGATCATAAATGTACTTATTATTTTCTTGGCTATCTGAACTGATTATAGAAATTTTACAATGAAAAATAGAACAGAGACACTAAATTTTTATTGCTTTTTTCTCCCATAATGCGAACACATACATAAAATATTGTGCTCTTTGTCATCTGTAGAAAGTCTTATATTAAATACTCAAAAGTAAATTTTGCCATTCAAATACCAATAGAGAAAAGATACTGTTCTACTTTGGCATGTGCATTCATTTTCAATGTTTTCATTTCTATTTAAACAATTTTTACATTTCCTTCTGGTATAGAACTCTGTTGCTATTCACACTGTCATCTGGATTATATATGTGAAAACACAGTGGGGAGTACAATTGTTTGATCAGGTGGAGTTTTGTCAAAATAAAGCAAATAAATGTTCACAGGTAACTCATCAAGGTGAAAATTGAGCTGTCTTCCTGCACTAGGAGGTGAAAAATAAGTAAATAACATGAAAATAAGGAAACATTACCTTCTGTGTAAAAAGAGAAAATGAGTGAATCAGGAGGAAGCAAAACATGAATACAAGTAAACAAATTATTATTGGAAATATTGAAATGCAAGCTGGTCTGATTTTTTAAAGCAAAACTTCTCTATGTTTGAAAGTTATCCAATAAGACTTACATGATATTCAGAATACAAATATAAAGACCATATTCTGAGAAAATGCAATTTCTATTTTTTATTTATGTTTATTTATTATTTATTTATTATTTATTATTTTAAAATTATTTCTAAAATTATTTCTTTAAATTTTTTCTAAAAGGGAAATAACGTTCTATTCTAAGCATCTTCAAAATGGACAAAAGATTCTTCCACAGGAGATAAGTTAAAAGAAATGTATAATAAAATTAAAAGAATAAAAAATGATAAATATTCTTAAAAACCTAAAATGACTGTTTTTATAACTTTCCACAACAAAACCTCTTCCTAATATTAGATATGTATCATTTGATCAATTATATGTTTAAAAATAAATCCCTATACTAATTAAGACCCATAAGATGAATCTCTACTTCTCACATAAAAATATTCCCAAGTTAGGAAGTCCAAGGGAACTAGAATGGCTGTCGACGTCATTAGGAATTTTGTTCCCAGCTGTCATTGTTCACTGCCTACTATAGCAAATGACTTATTTTTATTGTTATTCCAAGCTTGTAGATAATTATAGGGAGGTCTATAATTACTTTTGCATTTTAAGAAGAAAGAAAACAAAAAGGTGGGGGTGAAGGATTTGTTTTCTTAAAGAATTTCTAAAAAATGTATTTTTATTATGTAAATGTGGCTTCTCCAAACTTTCTATATTGAAAATATGACTGTAATAAGTAGTGTCTCCAAGAAATGATTAGGACACCTCATTTTTAAAGTGATAATGGTATTTTTAAAAGAGATATTATTTAGTGGAAGGAATTAGGAGGAAGGGGGGAAGCTCATCAGGTGCTAGGTACATGTATGCCACTGTTATTCTGAACTACATTGTGATGTGAGATTACAATACACCAATAAAAATGTAAAAAATAAATAAAAACTAAGGAGGATTTATGTATGGATGGGGGTGGGGTTGCTGGCTGGCTAGCAAGCAAGCATGCTTGAGGGCTTGCTCTCTTGCCATGGGAGAATAGTGTTCTCTTCTGGAGGACTTAGCAAGAAGACCCTTACCAGATGCCAGTATTTGATTTTTTTTTTTTTTTTTTTGGTGGTACTGGGGGTGGAAATCAGAGGCTTTTTACCCTCGCTCTATATTCCCAGACCTATTTTATATTTTATTTGGAAACAGGGTCTCACCGAGTTGTTGAGAGCGTCACTGAGTAGCTGAAGCTGGCTTAGAACCTGTGCGATCCTCCTGTCGCAACCTCCCAAATGCTGGGATTACAAGTGTGCGGCACCAGGCCTGGCTTAGTATTTGATCTTAAACTTCCTAGTGCAGAGTACTGAGAGAGAAAAAAATTGTTCTTCATAAATCACATAGGCTCCAGTATTTTGTTGCAGTGGCACAAAAACAGACTAAGACAACATTTGAACATTTCTTGTTTATACCTCAGAGTCTAGTAATAAGGGAAATTAAGAAACACAGTTCACGATCTGAAACTATACCACTATACAGAGTTATTTTTGTTAAGGTGGAAGGAATGAAAGGATATACATGTAGATAAATCCAGGTCTCTGCTAATATTTTAGTCAGGACACATTATATTTTAAGTGTTTTTTTCAAATTACTACTGTGTGTTGTGGGGAGGAGTTTAGTTTTCTTTTTCTTTCTCTCTTTCTTTCTGAGCTTATGCATTTTGAGAAGCTTACACATTACACAATTTGAGACGGATTATTTCTCAAAATTATTGGACTTTATCTCTCAATAAATTCTTTAATATATTACCAAGTCATTCATTGGGTGCTAGCCTCTGCTCTGTCATAAATTTCTCATATACTCATGGAAGATTGTTTTATGGGATTGACTTTTAGTTTCATTAAAATGAAATACATGTAGTTTTGAAATTTAACCATAACAAAATTTTACTCTTTACTGTTTAGTTATGATATGATAAATAGTTATATATTAATAAACATTTTTAAGAAAAGCCTCAGCAACATAGTGAGACTACAAGCAACCTAGTGGAACTCTGTTTCCAAAAAAAATAAATAAATAAAAAGACCTAAAGTATGGCTTGGAGTAGAATGCTCCTGTGAGTTCAATCCCCAGTACACCCCCAAAATAAAATTATAAATAAAAGAATAAATAAAAGTAAGTATAGAAAAAATGGCAAAGTTTTATGAAAACAAATTTAATTAATGATCATACTCAGTAGACCTGGGGATATTTTTCTTTTTAACACAGCTCTGATGATGGGAATGCTATTGATTGTTTGAAGCTGTGGTTCAGGGAAAAGAGTTAGTTTACAGAAATAATTTTGTAAATCATTGACATATTAATGATAGTAAAAGCCACGAAACTGGACAAAGTTCCCTACACCAATTGTATCCAGATATTTTAAATAAATGCAAAAAGAAATCAAAGTCAGTGTAACATTAACAGCCATGACAAAGGGGAATCCAGCCAGGAACACTGAAACAAAATGGACAAAGAGATTGAAGAAAAACTCAGCCAGGACTTGTGGACACAGAGGGAAGAGAGTGTTTCCAGCAGAGGGAAGTGAGTCAGCTCTCCAGGTGCCACTTACTATTAGTAAAATGAGGCCGGGGATTATAGTCTTTAGATGTAGCTATGATGCAGGGTTTGAATATTAGTAGAGTCGTCACACAGATATGGAATGACGAAGCCTAATTAAAATGTGTTTGGGGGAGAAATGAAGAAAACTGAGCCACTCTCAAATAAACAACTCTTTTCAGGAATTTTACTAGGAGATGATTTACATAACTAGCAAAACCTAGAAGTGACATCAAGGTTTGTTTCTCTCTTTAAAAAGAGAAAATTTAGATTATTTGCCATGTTAATGAGTATACTTGTGAAAGAAAAATAGCAAAACAGATACAGAAATGAATAGAGATAAGTCCTAGATTAATTTTCCTCTGTAAAATAAGAGAATGAGGCTTATATTGTAAGTGGAAGGAAAGGCTTTTATTTGAATACAGATAATTGATAATTCATGTCTTATGACTTAAACGCTCAAACGAAAGAGAGTACTGTCAAGGATGACACATTACTGGATTACATAACAGGATAAAGCAGTATTTTTTTCTGAGGTATGGAACTTTGGCAGTTGTCCAGTTTTATTAGGAATGAATTGAATTTTATCTACCATGAAGATATTAAAGTGGCAACTTCTAATGGTTGCTTGGATATGTAGAATATATCTGACAAGTAAATAAGATCTAGTCCTAAAAATGTGTTATTTATCTGTGAATCATCATTAAACATAAGTCTTCAATTGTGTTCTCTTGGAAAGTAGGATAGAGTATCTATCTAATAAGAGGACTGAAGTATAAGCCTTCCTAGATTAAGGCCCCATGCTTAGGCCTTCATGGAAAATTCTCTCCAACAATGGCAAAAATGAATGGATTATTTTGTTTATTCATAAAACTTAATAGGTAGGTTAATTGTATGTTTACAGTTATTATGTTAGCTTACTGAACTTCATTAATAATCTTTTAAAACCTACTTCATACAGTTTCCCGACAAAATGTTTTCACAAAATCTTACTTTATCAAATATTTCTGTATCTCTAGTATCTCTATCGTATCTGCAATAGATTGTTTTAACTGATCTACCACAAATATAAGTATTGCAAATGCATTGCCAATCTTTAAGTTACTCTATAGATATTCCCCTCTTTGTTTAAGACTATATTTATATATAAAACATACTTTAAGTCAGGCATGGTGTGGTGACACATAGTAATCCCAGGTTTGGGGAGGCTGAGACAGGAGGATCATAGGTTCAAGTCCAGTGAGCAGTAATCTAGGAAGAGTCTTTTCAAAATAAAAATTAAAGTGAAATTTCATATGTTTTATTTCATATTTGGTAGCTAGGAAGTAACTGGGGTATAAGAGAAACTTCAGATAATGGAAGAGAAACTCTACAGGAGTAAGGGAGGTGGTTTGGGAGAGGGAGCAAAGGAAGAATTAATGAAGGAAACACTTCCACTGATATTATACACATATGTGAGAATACAAAGCCGATTTCAGTCTTGTAGGAGGAAGAGAGGAGTGTGCAGGGAGCCTGGGGAAAACTCACCAAGTGCTGTGTGCATACATGTCATCAAAACAATGAATTACATTATGATGTGAGATTACAATGCACAAACTAAAGAATCAAAATAAATAAAAATAAAATAGGACTAGGGATGTAGCTCAGAAGTAGAACTGCCCTGGGTTCAATTTTCCATATCAGTATTTATATTTAAATATATGTTAGATATACACACACATTTCAGTTGCCACTATTGAATAAAATATTTTAGTTTTATCCATTTTCCATTTTACAGTTATATTCTATCACTCCAATATTGCTATTGAAAAAGTTTAACTGTTTTATATAAGACTTAGGAAATGGGATTTTCTAATCCAAATGTGAATGCTGCATTAATTCAGAGAAACCAAATATTATCTATAGGAGAAAGAAAAATTATTGTAATAGCATATCCTTTAATAGTTCCCCATGTGTAATGTTTTAAAAATTTCACTGCATTTGAAAACTTATGACATAATTCTTACTGAATAAAAGAAGGCATGCAGAAATTTCTGAAGGACTTGTCCTTTGGCAATATTATTTAGTAATGCATTAGACCTTAGCTATAAGTCTTTTAAGAACTTATTGGTTTGAAATTCTATTCCCTCTTTGAGAAATGAATGGTATTAAAAATGTATTTTGAAATTGTTCTCTGATCCAAGGCCTTCTATCTAGAGGAAACAATATGTGTGGAAAGTTTCTACCACAGATTTGTATAAATTGAATAAAAACACATTTGAAAGACATTACAGGATGAATGGGAAAAATACAATCTACACTGCTAACCAAGATGCTTAGATCAGAAAAGCACATGGCCCAAATGAGCTATTGTATGGATCTCACTTTGTTCTCAACATAATATACATGGGTTAAATCAGGTTAAAGATTTTAGAAATAACTGAAATATATTGTGAGAAATATATGTGCATACATGTGACAAAATAATCTAGTAGACATTATTTTAACAAATATGTCATTTTTAATTCATGAATATATATGTGTGCATATATTATAAAGTGCATATATGTAAATGCACTATATGTATTTGTAGAGAGAGAGGATAATGTGCAAGCAAAAGTGCTGAAATTGATGTGTTTCAGCCTAATTTTCATGACTATCTTTAAGAGATTGTATGATTGTCAAAGACTTAGAGGCTAAAATAACTGCTATTCAACATTCAAAGTCTGTAGAATAATATTAATTCAAAGCTGTTGTTGTTGTTGTTGTTGTTGTTGTTGTTGTTGTTGTTGTTTTGTTACTGGAGATTAAACCCATGGTATTCTACCACTGGGCTACATCCCCAGCCTTATTATTATTTTAAATTGTAAAACAAGATCTCAGTAGGTTTTTGAAGCTAGTCTTGAACCTATGATCCTCCTGTCTCAGTCCCCTAAATACCGAGATTTCAAGCACCACCATACCTGGCTTATTATTTTTTTTTTAAAGAGAGACAGTATTCGCCTTGGGAAGTTTGTCATTTGAGTAACTTATTTTTTGTAATAATAGCAGAATTATTAGTTGTATTCAATTAATGTAAGCTTTATTCCATGTGAGAGGAAAAACTTAATCATAAGAAAATTTGATGTGTGAAGTCAAATGAATTTTACAGTGCTGGAATAATTTTAGGCATAGTCAAGGTCTAGAAAGCCATCTCCATAAGCTAGCTTCTCTCTTCCTTGGAAGCAAAAACAGAAAAAGCAAAAGAGGAGATGCATTATTTTTACTCTATATTTTCTCTCTATGTTATAATTAGAGATTCATTTTTTTGTTGTTGTTATTTTGAAAGAATCCAGACTGGGAGCTATGAATGACTTGATTGAGTAATATGATTGTGACGAAGCTGTAGATTTCAAGTTGTCTATAAAATATATAGTAAGTTTTTTCTAGGTCCTTTGAGCAAGCCATAAAAAGACCATGATCCCTTCAGCCTGGGAGGTATAATAACAACCTGCCAAACAGATCTGGATCTTTGCTTGAGAAGTACGTTCAGTGAAGTTTCCTTACAAATAAAATCTGTATACAAAACATAAAATTCATTCTACTAAATAAAGTTTATTCTACAACCTCACTATTTTTGAAGTAGCAATCAGTAGTTTACTGCCTTATTATAAATGTCATTTGTGAAGCTATTTTTTAATTTTATTTTGTTTAATTTATTATTTTATATGAAACAAACATTTTTCAGAGTTTTTCATGTCTTCTCATTTTCCCACATGGTGAGGTGAGAGAGATTTGGTAATGAGTGCATATCCCACACATTCCTAGTTATTGCT
The DNA here is from genome assembly GCF_963383645.1 of Muscardinus avellanarius. NCBI lineage: Eukaryota > Metazoa > Chordata > Mammalia > Rodentia > Gliridae > Muscardinus > Muscardinus avellanarius. The sequence continues at coordinate 25,342,178 of NC_137786.1, read as the reverse complement.
ACACACACACACACACACACACACACACACACACACACACACAAAACTTGAAATTGCTTTGAGAATTGCCAGAGGTAAAAAAAAAAATTCTTAATGGTACAGAAAATTATTTACACTTTTTGGAATCAGAATGTATTCGGTTTCTATAATTTAAATAAGTGTGTGTTTCTTCTAATGCCTGCTACCTAGCATTAATTTCAAAAGATAACAGTGATTTTTGAGACACTGCTTTATTTGCAACATAGGAAGTGTACTCAATTAGCTTTTTTCAAAGGTATAAGAAAAATCAGTGATTAAAAATATAGTTCCTTGATTTTTTTTTTTTTTTTTTTTTTGGTGGTACTGGGATTCCTGGAAACCCTTTTACTTCCGGGCTACACTCCCAGACCTATTTTATACTTTTTGTTTGGAAACAGGGTCTCTTAAACTGGCACGGCTGGCTTCGAACCTGCGCGATCCTCCTGTCTCAGCCTCCCAAGCGCGGGTATTACAAGTGTGCGCCACCACGCCTGACGATGTTGTTGATTTTTAATATTTATAAATATGCTTAAATAAAAGTTATAAAAATAAATTTTAATTTGATTTTGCAAGAATTTAGACAACTGTATTAGTTAGCTTTTCATCACTGTGACCAAATACCTGATGAGAACGACTTAGAGGAGTAAACATTTTGGATCACAGTTTCAAGAGATTTCAGTGTATGGTTGGCTGGCTTCAGGGCTTTGGGCCTGAGGTGATGCAGAGAGTAGAAGAAAGCTGTTCAGTTCATAGCAGCAAGGAAGCATAGAGAGACAGAAGGCCCCTAAATACAAGATACAGTCCCTAAGGGCATGGCCCCACCACCTGCTTCTCTAACTATGCCCTTCTCCATTGCATGCGGTTTCCAATGCCTCCCAGTAATCAATGTATCTGTCAATGGATGAATTTTCTGATGAGATCAGAGCCTTCATGATACAGTAATTTCCCAAACGCCTCACCTTTAAATACTGCTGCCTTTAAATTGAGCCTTAAACACAAGAGTCTTTGAGAGACATATGATATTCAAATGATTTAAAAAACTGATGTTTTACTTATGTTATACATTTTAAATATCACTTCTCTGTGACAGGCTCATTTCAGTAACATAATGTTCTCCAGGTCCATCCATTTATCTACAAGTGACATAATTTTGTTCTTTGTTTCTGAGTTGAATTTCATCGTGTGTATACCCCATAATTTTGTGATCCATTCTCAATTGATGGACATCTGGGTTGGTTACATAATTTGACCACTATTAATTGTTCTAATGCGAACATGGGTATGCATATATTACTATAATATTCTGATTTCAATTCCTTTGGAAAGATACCCAGAAATAGTGTAGCTTGATCATATGGTTGATCCATTTCCAGTTTTCTGAAAAATCTCCATACAAATTCTAAACAATCTCCATACTAATACTAAATCTCAATTGCACAGATTTGCTATTCTACCAACAGTGTATGAGTTTCAATTTCCTTATACCCTTTTTAGCATTTATTATTGTTTGATTTCTTGATGATTGGTATTCTAATTGACATTAGGTAAAATATCAGTGTAGTATTAATTTTCATCTCCTTGATTGATAATGTTGTTAAACATTTTTTTATCTATTTTTTGATCATTTTTATTTCCTCAATTGTGAAGTTTCTGTGTAATTCAATAGCTTATTTCTTGATTGGGTTATTAGATTTTTTTAGTGGTTTGTATTTCAAGTAATTTGTATATTCTAGATATAAATTCTCAATCAGAGAATAGACGGCAGAGATCTCCCATTATGCTGGCGTGTTTGCACACGCTTGTAATCCCCACGCTTGGGAGGCAGAGACAGGAAGATTGCTCTGGTTAAGAGACCTTGTTTCCAAATAATTGGTTAATGCTTGACGGTTTTATTAAAAATTTAGAAAAAAAGTCACTTATAATATCTTCTTAATTTCAAAGAGAGACATTTTTATAACATTGGATATAATGGTTGACATTTTAATAATAAATGCATTAATATTTTTCTTATCATTAAATATTTGATCTTTTTCAAGTATGAACAATAAATTTTAAATGGGAAAACACATAAATACAAATACAAAATAGAGCCCTGAATTGAATTTATAAGATAATTAAGTAGTACTAGCACTGATTTCTTAAGTTGTTAGTTTTTCATTCCACTTTACAAATTGTTTTCTTATTTTTGTACTTTATAATTCAGTGATTAATATGAAATATTTTCAATTAATTAAAAGATTGTAACTTTATGGCTTTGGGGAAAATGTGTTTCCTTTTATTTTTTTAATTCAAGGATAGAAATAGTTTCTTTATCTTCAAACTAAAATCAGACAATCATATATGCATATGCATATAGTTGCATAATATTGATGTTTATTATTTTTAGTATAAATTGTACTTAACATCATGAAATAAATAGCATATACTCATTTTCAATATATAACAATAACTATGCATTTATGATAAATATAATTTTTGTATTTTAAACTATGCAACTAACTATTTAAAATGTATCAGGCTATAGGCTAGATGCTGTGTACATAAAGTTAATTAGGTTCATAGGACAATGGACCCGCAATTGTTTAAAGAGAATGGGGAGGCCTAAATAAATAACCAGAAAACAGCAAGATATTATGTAGGTTCTTTATAAGAGTAATAGTGAGCTCTATGTGACTATGCACATGATATTTAAAAGCTTTTATAATAAATCTGAGGTTGGGCAAAAAGATGGAGTTATCTGAAATAGGAGAAAGGGAGCACAAAAAGAATATTTTATGACTGAAATAGTATTTGTAAAAAAAAAATAAGATGCAGTGCTGGATGTTTTATTTTTAAGATTGTGGAAGAAGCCAGGTATGTTGGCACTCGCTTGTAATCCCCGCGCTTGGGAGGCGGAGACAGGAGGATCACGCAGGTTTGAAGCCAGCCTCTCTGGCTTAAGAGACTCTGTTTCCACATAAAAACATAAAAATAGGTCTGGGAGTGTAAACCGGAGGTAGAAGGGCTTCCAGGAACCCCAGTATCATCAAAAAGAAAAAGAAAAAAAGATTGTGGAAGAAGCTTTTATAGGTCAAAAATAGTATTTGAGTGAGGATGTGTCTACACATAAGACTATAAGACTATAGACAATAATACTCTAGTACTTAAAAAATTAAGACCAATGAGGATTTATAAATGCTTCATAGAAAGACCACCTTAACTGCAGTGTAAAGCCTGAATGTATGACACAAATAAAGAAAATTTGTTTCAGCCTATGTCAGTAATACAAGTGAAAAATCATGGTTTGAAATCTAACCGTGTGAGTTAGAATTGAATCAAAGTAGAAATGCTGTAGCAAAAAAATGCAGTTTGTAAAAGTATCAGAATTTGGAACAATTAAATATTTATGTGTTAGATAGGTGATTGTAGAATGTCTTTGAAGTTTATATCTTGGGCACCTAAATTAATAGAAAATAATTCTATGAGATTAAAACATAGAAGTCAAAGCCAATTTTGTTGAAGAAAGGATTATGGGTCAGTCTGTGCATTCTAAAGTGAACAGAATAGAATGTAGGCATGAAAAACGATCCTAAATGTTTCCATTATCTGCAGACACTTAGAAGTGATATTATTTGTAAAATGTTCACTGTCTGAGAGTAAAGAATATGTAAATCATATCAACTATATATTATACAATACAATACTATCAAAATATGTGAGAAACACATTTTAATAGGATCTGCAACCGTTTATGTTAACAAAGATTTACACTTTGCACAATTGATTATAAAGAAAATAAAATTCACTTTTCAAGACCTATATTAAAGAACTTATTGTTCCATGCCTAGAGAATGATGCTATAAGAAATGCCTATGTATTGCTGCAAATATTTATTATGGGAAGAAAGAAAGGTTGTAAGTGAGCTATGAAAACCAGAATCATGCTGATTTCTTATGAATATTATCATAGCCTTTGATGTCAGCATTACTTCTTTTTTATTTAATCCTTAGGATTTATTATTTTGCATTTAAATTTTTATTTTATTTTACTTTTTAATTTTCTTAGTGTTGCACTGTAGTCATACATCTTAATGGGATAAAAGATGGTGGAGACATACATAAACACATCACCCAATTAGCCCTTACCCAATCCCCACCCAATTTCCTCCCCATTCCTCCTTCCCCTGCTTGGCTTAGTGATTGACTTTGATATGTTTCTTAAAGTACATCATGTGCTTTAGAGAGTTTCCCTCTTCCCCACTACCATCCCTTCAGTTAGGTTATCTTATTTTCTCCTCTATAGAGTCTCCTTCTTCATCTAGAATTCCTCCTGTTACCCATTTCTCTCTAGCTTTTGCATATAAAATAAAGCATCCAATTTATTATGTACTTATGACTTACTAATATCACTCAGCATAATGTCCTCTTTGTATAGCTTTGGTGACAATAAAATTTAATGACTTTTCCCCCATTTATGTCTTTAGAAAAATGCAAATCTGAGTATTATAGGTATCAGATGTTGGGCTGAGATATAGTTTGTTGTTAGAGTATCTGTCTGGTACTCCATGAGGCCCTGGATTGTTTTCTTTACAATACACACACACACACACACACACACACACACACACACACACACACAAATGTAAAGAAAAACATGTCATCTATATAGTCTATGAGTCACTGTTTAGGTGCAGTGTTTATTTATCTGCATTCAGGCAGGGTTTCTTGAACAAATATAATGAGTTGTACTTATTGCATTATTTTTATTTTAGTAATTTTTAAATTATAAAATTATTGTTATTATGAAAGATATTCTAGTGTCAGAATATTACAAATCTAAGTTCAATCATTTTGAAACATAAAAACAAGGCAGAAATCACAAGCAATTATTTTGCAAACTAGAAGTAGATCTGCACTAGCGCAGAGATTTAAAATAATTACCACAGTAGAGTTAGCAAAATTAAACAAATATGACATTTCATGAAAAATAGAACGCACCTTCACATTCTCAGTTTTATTTTTCTTCTACGGGACATGAAAAGAGAAATGATTGAAAGAGTAATTATTACAGCTGGAAATGGTGGTGATGCCTGTAATCTCAGTACTTGGGAGGCTGATACAGGAAGATTACACGTTTGATCACAGCCTCAGCAACGTAGGGAGACTCTCAGTATCGTAACAAGATCCTGTTTCAAAACAAAAAATCAAAAGGGCTTGGAACGTGTCTTGCAGATAGAATGTCCATATGTTCAATCTCCAGTACTAGAAAAAAAAAAGAGTAATAATAAAAATAAGTAATGTCCCACCTTATTCTTGGATATTGTATTAAAATTAAATTTTAAACTTAAAATGTTTATATAAATAGATATATTGATAGAAATTTCAACATAAGCATTGATAAAACTGCATACAGTAAAAAAAAATATCTAAACATGGAATTCTGTAATGTCCTCCAATTTGGATTCCATTGCACTGATTAAATAAATATCTTGTATAACACATTTTAGAGTTTCCCTAAAAATTTAACTTTATATTTAAGAAAGAAATGTTTTTTATTATAAAAGATGTCATTTAATGCTCTAAAATTAAAAACAAATTTTTGTATACATACAGAATATATCCATAGCTTTTACAAATGGGTCACCAAATATTTAAAATTTGTGATAATAGAATATTCAACTATATTTTCCTTTAAACCTGTTATTTAACTATTGTATAATCTATAAAATATTATGTATGTTACTAAAATTTATATTACTTTTATTTGCATTAACCCAATAACTTTTTAATCTCTAGAACCAATCATTAGTTAAAAGGTTTTAAGGATCAGTTTTTGTAAGTAGGAATTCTAAGATGATCATAAATTAGCATGCAAAAAATATATTTAAACTTTAAAGCTGCCTTGGTAAATAACAATCTTAAAAAGAGGTTAAGTAATATAAAATGTATTTTTATATATCTAAATTATTGGGAGATAGATGCATAGTGTCTCAGAGAAACCCACTGAATTACAAAGGAATTTCAGATACTGTAACATTAGAAAACAAACTGAGAAGTGTATAGTTTTCCATTGTGTGGCTTTTTAACTTTAGAACATGAACACTGCGTAAAGTACAATTCATTTCTCTAAAGGAAAAAGTGAAAACAAATATATATTTATATATATATATAGTATGTAGATATTACAAATATATTGTGATTTTTTTTGCAGTACTGGGGATGGAACCCAGGGGAATTTTACCTCAGAGCTAGACCCACAACCTTATTTCATATTCTATATTTGAAAAGAGTCTCACTGAGTTGCAAAGAGCCTCACTAAGTAGCTGAGAGTGAACCGCGATTGGTCTATTTCCGCCTGCCCAACACTGAGATTACAAGTGTGCGCCCGGCTTTTGTGACTATTTTTAAACATCTCAATTTAAAAGGAGTGAGATTTGTCTAAGAATTACAGTTTTTACTTTTACCGATAAAATAGTAAAGTTTTTACTTTTAACTATGAAAAGACTATTATAAGCAGCACATTATTATTATTTTCTGAACATTCTAAAATATTCAACAGATTGTATAATAAAACAGTAACGTAGAAGAAACTCAATTCAGCTTACTATTCCACCACAAACAGCTGGAAGTAGGGGAAGCAGTATTGAAGGTAGAGAAGGCGCTGTGATTGATATCCTTGTTGGAAAGAGAGATGAGATCAGTCTGACAGTCTCTGTCTAAAGTCGAATTTCCTGCTGCGCAAGCAACTTAATTTCTGTTCATTCATTTACTTATTTCACACTATGGTGCAACAGAAAATATTTCAAAAGGTAATTTGATCTTTGTAAATTTGTAATTTCAGTATGATTGATTAAAGATGTATTTCCATTCTCAATTGTATGCTGTTTTTCTTTGCACTCTTAATTGGAAGGCGGTATGCTTTATGGTCTTTGCTTAGTGTCCATCTATCTAGTGTATGTCCAGAGTTGAAAACACAACGAACATATGTCTGTCTCTGGAGTTGTCATTTGTCTTTTCTGCCTATATTTTCTAGACAGGTATCTCCAGGGAAGACTAAATGACATAATAGCAGATCAGCAGGAAATCAACCCTCCATGTTCTGTGTATTAATGCATCAAATATGACAACACTAAAATGAGGAATAACTTTAAAATGAAGAATCTTTCTGCTTATTATGGCTCTTCCCTAGAGAAAAAGTACAAAATTCAAATTGTATTATCAATGTATTTTCCGTAGGGATCTAAAATATACTTTCTCTTTTTGTCACATTATATAACGGATCCTTAATGAATTACCCTCTGTTTATCTTTTCTCATCTTTTGAGATATACTAAATTGAAAATTACACACTGATTAGTAAAAGGAGCTGAATTATGTATTAAAGAATACTTTCAAAAACTATATAATTAAATTATCACAGACCAAGAGTTAAGCATTAGATAAATAATTATATTAATTTATGATAATGCAAATTCTGGCAAAAGGAGGTAAAGAAGCAGGGAAGCAATGTTTAATTTCTAAAGTATATGTTGTTAAGTTTGGTCATAAAGGGAGATTTTTATACTAAGAAGTAGTTTTTTTTAATTGTTGAGAGATTTCTACAATTGTATTTTTGAATTAAACACAGATTAAATGCATGTCAAACATGGTTGACTCATTATAGTGAGATATAAACATAGGCAAGACTACCACCTTGAAAAACATTAAATATAATGTGACAGGGGTGGATCAAAAACAGTAAAATTTTAATAAAAACATAAACACGAAGTTTAGCTGATAGTTATGTAAGGATTCTAGTGTTTGTTTTGTGCATCTACCCAAATAATTTTGCATCTTCATTATTTGTGGAGTTTGGGGAAACTAAGAATAAAAGTAAATTTAGAGAATTAAAATAAAAACTGTCTTTGTAGGCTGTTTCACATGTCTACTAGACATCAATGGTGAACTTTTAACCCAAAGGAGATTGGCCATAGTAAATAATTTAGTCAATCATAGAAACACTCCTTAAACTATAAACTTATCTAGATAGAAGATTATTTGAACCGACTGGATGACTTTTCCCAAGACAGTGCATCCATCCCCCAGCTGTCATAAAGCTCTCACACTTGTTTCTTTCCTTGAAAACTTTCTTTTGTTAGCCTCCTTAGTAGGAAATGACATCAGAATGCAAAGGTTCAAGGTTAATAACTGACAGACCACGGAGTGGGGCCTGTGGGTCTAATTCCTGGCTTTAACAATGCATTACCTTTATGACCAAAATCACGCTCTGAGAAACCTGTAGCAATGAGCTGAAACTGCCTCCAGCACAGACTATATCCTTGCATATTTTTTTTTCCTACCTTGTCCTGTTTCTCTCACATCTCATTTTCCAAGAAGGTTTCTGTAATTGAAGATTCACAGAAAGCGCCAGCTCAGGCACTTCTAAAGAAACTCATGTAATACGTTGATTTAACACTACTAAAGAAACAAGAACATAATGAGCTTCTGAAGTTGAGCTAATAACTTAAACTATAAATTCATTGACAGATAATCCTCTATTATTCCAAAAGTCCTGCTTAAGAAGCCCTCCTTATTCTTCCCAAGACTTAACTATATAGTTATTATTGATCGCTTCTTTAATTTCTTGCAATAACTTCAAAACATTTCAAATATATCAATGCCTCTTGAACCATGAAAGAGAATAAGAAACAGAATTTATGGTTCAAAATAGCACATTCAGAAAAAATGTCATTTTTTGTTCATGAGAATGCACTATAATTAAACAGTAAAGCTGTCAGTTGGGGGGTTTTTGAAATAGAATGCTAATTGAACATTTATTATCTAAGAAGTAAACTATGAAACTCAAGGTTGGAAACCTTGATGTCTGCTATGGAATAAATCATACACTCTTCCTGTCCCTTTGTTATGAATAATTAGTTGGGTCCTCATAATATGGAATATCTGTCACAAATTTAAAAAAATTCTAAAGAGGCAGCAGATTAAAACAAATCTATGATTTTTCACATTCCTTATTCCAGCCTGTAAAAATGCCTCTTACAGTCATTGCTGACAGAGTATGGAAAATGGCCTCTTTTATAACCACTACTTCACATTGAGACACCGGGCTTTCTTTTTTTCTTTCTACTTTTTTTCCCCTCTCAATTAAATTGAGAAATTACAAAGCAGCAAAACGTTGCAGTTAATCCACTAGGAAAAAATTATATGCATATAAAGTACAATATACTGCCTCTTTCATGAACAGTGTGTGAGCTATTTGAAAATTTTATGCCATTAGCACTTTCAATATGTCATTAACCTAGAAAATAAGAGGGAGTAATGAAAGTCATTAAAAGCAGTTGAGTGTCCTGCTGTAGCCTGGCCAATAAGGGCATAAAGAATGAGAAACAGAGCACCACATTCTATTACATTACAACTTGGCAGGGCTATTTCTTCAAGGATATATATATATATATTTTTTTTTTTTCTGCCTCCATACTCAACTTCTTGTATATAGAGGACAAAAGAAGGTGTTAAATTTTAGACATTATTACCAAGTACTAGTTATAAAAATGTCATCTGCTCTAATATAAAAGTTATTATTCTTAGTTTTTGAACACAGAGAACGTCACGCTCTAAATGTCCTCTCCAGCTCTTGGTCTGTCGTAACTTTCTAGACTGCTGTATTCAGGAAAGATTTTACGTTAAAAGATGCTGAGAAAGAAAAAATAAGATAGCTATTTTTACACTAACTTAAAAAAAATGGTCTGCTTTTTTGCTATGAACCATATAATTTTTTTCTTTCTCTCTTAAATACCACCCACTCTTGCCCAAATTACTTTTTTCTATACACTGTCTATAGGTGTACCTCGGCCCTAACCAGTCCTTGAAACCCTCAGGCTTGGTTGATTTTAAACTGGTTTTGACACCAGTAAGCTATGATTTTGTGCTGTACTCCAGGATGTATCTGCTACACACACACACACACACACACACACACACACACACACTTATCGGTGCATTATATTTATATATTATAATACAGTTCAGAGAGGTAGGAACAAACATGCACACAGCTCTTGGTGAGATTCTTTCCAGATCCCACCCAACTCCCCCCTTCCCTCTACATGTTATTTAGATTGGCAGTTATAATGTATTATGAAAATGGAGAGAGAGTCAAGAATACCACTAAATTGCTAAATAGCCCCAAATAATCATATGGGAATTAGTGTTGTATGGAAACATATGGATTTCTAAGTACCTGGTTTTTTTTTTACTTTTTTTTTTTTTTTTTTTTTTTTGGTGGTACTAGGGTTCCTGGAAGCCCGTCTATCTCCAGGCTACTCTCCCAGACCTATTTTATTTTTGGAAACAGGGTCTCCTAAGCCAGCGCGGCTGGCTTCAAACCTGCACGATCCTCCTGTCTCTGCCTCCCAAGCGCGGGGATGACAAGCGTGCGCCACCACGCCCGGCCTTTTTACCTTTTTTTCTGGCATAAGTTATGCTAGATACTAATATTAAAAATGTAAAAAATAGCCGGGCATGGTGGCGCACGTTTATAATCCCTGAGTTTGAGAGGCGGGGACAGGAGGATCGCACAGGTTCAAAGCCAGCCTCGCTGGTTTAAGAGGCCCTTTTTCCAAATAAAAAATATAAAATACGTATGGGAGTGTAGCCCGGAGAAGGGTTTTCCAGGAACCCCAGTACCACAAAAAAAAGTAAAAAATATTTTTTCTGAATAGTAGGATAACATGCTCTAACTAAATAATCTGCAGCATTGTAACATAAATTCTCAAAATAAAATACAAAAGGGAAAGATATTTGAGAAGTATTTAAATTACAGGAAAATGGGTTAAGAGATTAATATAATTCAGAGAATAAATTTTAAATATTATGCATGTACATATTATATATATATGATAAAATTTATATATTTGTATATTATAGTTAAATAATATACCATATGTAAATAAATAAAATATAATAGAAGGAATTTTTGTTATATATATATATATATATATATATATATATATATAGCTTATGAAACTGTAAATAGCAGAAACTTGATCATGGTATAGGAATGATGAAAAGTGACCATCAGACCTATTCTGCTCAACTTTCCAACTATTAAAGAAAAATGCATAATGCTTAGAACAAATGGGTGAAAATGAGTTACAAAATACCTTACATCAAGTAACTGGAGTTTACCATGAAAACAATACATTTTAGAAAATTTAGGATATAAAAACACTCGGATGAAAAAATAATCTAATGCTTTGTTGAACTTCATTATTTTTAAATGATTAAGTTTTTCTATTTATGTATGTATATATGTATGTATTTATATATTTATTTATTTATTTTTGATACTGGGGATTGAGCCTGGAGACGTTCTACCTCCAACCTTCTGTCTTAGCCTCACATTTACTGGGATTATAGGCATGCATCAGCTTTGCTGGCCATGAAAAAGCCTTTCAAAAAACTCCAGAATTTAAGAATTCTAGATTTTGATATCACTTCAAAAACAAATTATTGTTTAAAATGTTATATTAAAAATGACAAACTATATAAGCAAAGATATGGGAAACCCTAGACTTTTCTTTGATGGTAAGCACTTTCAATCTCTTTGATTTCTAATGGTTGTTTTAAATTTTCTATATCTTCTTGACTTAATTTAGACACGTTGTATTTATCTAAAAAGTGTCAATTTTTTCCAGATTTTTCATTTTGTTAGAATATAGGTCTTCAAAGTAGTTTCTGATAATCCTCTGGATTTCTACACTGTCCATAGTAATATCTCCTTTTTCATCTCTTATCTTCATAATTAGGGTTGATTCTTTTTTTTTATTAAGTTGGCTAGTCATTTATCTATCTTGTTAATTTTTTCGAGAAACGAGTTTTTGGTTTTATTGATTTTCTTCATTGCTTTTTATTCTGCTGATTTCTGCTCTTATTTTAATAATTTTCTGTCTTCTACTGGCTTTGGTGTTAGATTGTTCTGTTTTTCAAGGGCTTTGAGGTGTTTCATTAGGTTATTTATTTGATATGTGTGACTTAATGTCACAAAGAGTTTATTTTATAAAAATAGCTACACCTATGTTTGGGACTTAAATGTCAACTATAATTATTTCCTTTTCCTGGATTGTTCCTTTTACCAGTAAAACATTACCTGCTTTGTCTCTTCTAATAAGCTTGGACTTGAAGTCTAACTTGTCTGATATCATAGTTGCTACTCCTATTTGTCTTCAAGTTCTGTTGGCATGGATTATCTTGCTCAAGTACTTCAAGTTTGTGACTATCTTTACTTGTAAGGTGTTTCTTGCAAGCAGCAGATACATGGATTCTGGTTTTTAATCCATTTTGTTACTTTTTGTCTTTATTAAGGAGTTGAGACCATTTACATTCAGTGTGATTATTGAGTGATGATTTTTAATTTCTAAATTATTAAAATTTAACATATGTTTGAGGTAGTGTTTGTTCTTCTTTGCTTAGTTGTTTAATGAATAGAAATTATTATTTCTCTGATTCTGGTGTGTATTACTAATTTCTTCTTTGCAGTTAATTTATTTGAGTATTTTCTCTAGTGCTGGTTTGAAAGACACAAATTCCTTCAGCTTCTGTTTGTTGTGAAATATTTTTTATTTCCCTGTCTAAATTGAGAGATAGTTTTTCTGGGTAGAAAATTTGGGGCTGAAAGTTGTTTTCTTTCAAAGTTTGAAATATGCTACTCCAGGCACTTTTGGCCTTCATGATTTATTTGGGAAGTCTGGAGTGATTTTAATTGGTTTGCCTCTGAATGTCACTTGGTCTTTTGTTTTTGTTGCCTTTAAAATTATCTCCTTGGCTTCTACATTGTTCAGTTTTACTATTATGTGGCATGAGGAAGCTTTTTTCTGATATTGTCTAAAAGAGTTTTATAGGTTTTCTGTACCTGTCTATTGACCTCTTGCTCTATGTTTGAAAATTTTCTGATATTTCTTCTTTGAAGAGATTGCTGATCTCTTTAGTTTCACCATTTTTCCTTCTTCTCTGCCAGTGATTCATTATATAAACATAACCTAAGACAAAAATCACATGATCATTTTAAGAGATGATGAAAAAGCATTTGAGAAAATCCAACATTCTTTTATGCAAAAAGCACTGCAGAAAATTGGAATAGAAGGAACATACTTCAATATAATAAAGGCAATCTATAATAGGCCAACAGCCAACATCATATTAAATGGCAAACTTGAAAATTGCCCTAAAAAAGGGAACAAAATAACTATGTCCATTGTCACCACTTCTCTTCAATATAGTGCTAGAGACTCTAGCCACAGAAATAAGGCAATAAAAGGAAATCAGGAGATACAAATAGGAAAAATGAATTAAAACTTTCATTATTTGCAGATGACATGATACTATACTTAGAAGACCCAACAAACTTAACCAAAAGTTTTATAAAACTGATAAAAAAATTCAGCAAAATGTCTGGATAATAAATCAATCTTTAAAACAATTAAAAGTTTTTTTTTTTGTATACTAACCATAAATCCAGTAAAAAAGAAATTCAGAAAACACTTTCACTCAGGGTTTCTCTCTAGCATATAAAATAAAATAATTAAAATAAAATAAAATACTTAGGAATAAACATAACCAAAGAGGTAAAAGACTTCTACAAAGAAAATTAAAAAACATTGAAAAAAGAAATCAAAGAAGACCTTAGCTTTCATGTTCATAGATAGGCAGAATAAAGATCATCAAAATAGCCATACTTCCAAAAGTGATCTACAGATCCAAAACAATACCCATTAAATTACTAAGATCATTCCTCACAGACATAGTAAAATCAGTCCTTAAATTTATTTGGAACAACAAAAACCCAGAATAGCCAAAGTTGTTCTCAGCAACAAAAATCATGCAGGAGGATCACAATACCTGACTTTAAAATACACTAAAAAGTCATAGTCATCAAAGCATCATGGTATTGCCACAAAAACAAATATATAGACCAATGGAGCAGAGTAGAAGACTCAGAAACAAATCCACACACTTACAACCAATTGATTTTTGACAAAGGGGCCCAAAACATACACTGAAAAAAATATAGCTTTTTCAACAAATGGTGATGGCAAAACTGGTTAACCATATGCAGAAAAATTTAAATAAATCCCACTTTCTCACCCTGCAAAAGAGTCAATTCATAATGGATTAAAGACTTGGAAATTAGACCAGGGACTGTGAGGTTCCTTGAAGAGGACAAAGGTCTAAACTACCAAGATTTCATTTAACTCTAACTAGAATGGCAATCATTCAAAATACAAACAACAACAAATGCTAGTAAGGATGTAAAGAAGTGGGAGCTCTAATACATTTTTAGTGGGATTGCAAATTAGTGCAACCACTTTGGAAAACAGTATGAAGTATCCTCAGAAAAATGGGAACAGATTTACTAAATGATCCAGCACTACCACTTATGGGTATTTACGCAAAAGAAAGGAAACCAAACTACCAAATTAATGCATGTTTATCTATGCTCATAGCTGCACAATTCATCACTGCCAAATTATGGAACCAGCCAATATGTCCATCAACAGATGAGTGTATTACAAAACTGAGGGATATGTACACAATAGAATTTTATTCGGACATAAAGAAACCAACAATTACATCATGAACAAGGAAATAGATGGAACTGGAAGACACTATACGTGACATTAGTCAGTCACAAAAAATAAGAAATGGATGATCTCCCTAATATGCAGCAGCTAGGGAGAAATGGGTCATTAGAGGAATTCTAGATAAAAAAAAAAAGGAGATTGTATAGATGATCAATTAAGGGACCTGAGAAGATGGAAGTGAGAAAGAGGAAAATTTAAAAAATATATCAAAGTCAATCACTAAGTCAAACATAAGAAGGAGAGTGAGGAAGGAAATAGGGAGGAATTGAGTAAGGTCTAATTGGCTGATTATGCATTTATGCCTCCACCATATTATACTCTATTAATATGTATGACTACAATGCACATCTAAAAAAAATTAAAAATAATATGAGTATTGAATACTAATGATATTTATAAAAATAAAGTGTATAAAATTAAAAAAAATAAATTTAGCTTTGTATTTTCAGCTAATTAACAAAATTAAGTGACAGTACATAAAATCTTTACCAACACATTTAAACATTCCAGATTTTTGCCACTAAATTTGTAAATAATGATTAAAAACAGAGGCAAAATTTAAATTCTTGATTCCAACATATGTTCTATATGAAAATTATTTAGATGTGAAGTTTTTTAAGGGATGTCTAACCATATTGAAATTAATATTATAGAAGATACAGCTACATATTGTACATACAGCTACATATTGTAGTGTGTTATTTTTTGAAATAATTAAATAAATATATATTTATATATGTATATTTAAATTAAAAACTGCTTATTTACATATACACATACATATACTTATTTATATATTCACATATATAAACTGCTTTTTACATATATGTGTATATGTAAATAAGCAGATTTTATTTTCTGACTTTATAGAAAACTTTTAAAATATATTAATTATTGTATATGATATAATCAATATCTAATTATTTCTTCACATTAATGATCTAAATTCTATATAATATATTAAGTTTTATTGTGAAATATTACCTAAAATTTTTGGTTAGTTTTTTGGGTTTTTATGTCTTTTATTTACCTTAATCTTCTTTTGTTGCTAATATTGTTAGGACTCTGAAAGAACATTAGAAGAAAAATAAAAATCACCTTTAGCAACCTTATGATAGTATATTTATATTAACAATTTCTTTTTTCAAACACAAATTTTCAGTTCATAAATATGCTTTTGTATTCTTTAACCTATTTTTATATGTTTGAATAGCAGGAAGTGAAAAACAGTGAAAAACCTGTTATTAAACATTAATTTCTAAATTACTTTAAAAATCAACTAAACAGAATAAAGACGTCAACTAGAAATTAAAGGAGATAAATGTAATAATTTTGCAAGTGAAATTTTGGCTATTTTAGAAATTATTGAACATTGTTAAAATGTTTAGGGACTGTCTTATTTATATGTTTATATTCTGATTTATTCTACAGAATATTTCTATTTTTATATTATGAATTATAGAATCTCTGTAGATTTTTAACACACTGTTGAACCTGAAAAGTTCAAAGTATTTGACATCTTCAATTCTACATGCTTTGAAAGATAATTTACACAATTTCTGCATGGAAATTTTATTTAAAACACCTAGTTGTTAAAAAATAACTTGCATAATTATCTTCATGGACACATAGACATAAAATATAAGCAATAATATAGTAACGCTTTAAAACTATATTGTGAGAATGCTATGTGCCTGTTAGTGATGGTAATTTAAAAATCTTTAAATAAAGAAATCATATAAAAAAATTAAGTGGTTTGGGCATGTACAGTGTAGAAGTAGCAAATGGAAGCGTACAAGATGAATGACAACCTGGACACTGAGATTTAGAAGTTACTAACAAATCCTCATTTTTGTATATATTTTAATATTAGATGATGAAAAGAGGTTTATAATAGCCAAGTCAGACTCTTACATTTGATTTATATTATCAACGATTAAGTAGCATTAAAATGCATCCTCAAAGTATGCAAAATAGTTTTTTTTAATGTTTTTGATTGGAAAAACTGATATAAATACAAAATGGCACTAAATTTTTATGTCTAAAGTTATAAATTTTTAATTGTGGATAAGGAATATTGAATGTTTTGAGTATCTATGAATATTTTGCCCATAACTTGTTTAGGGTAGGTGGTAAAATACCTTTACTTTATTGCACTCTTATTAGATCTAATTCCATTGCTATTAATTTCAAATATTTTCCATCTTTTCCTCACCTAATAGCTTAATTGTATGTCGTATGTCTTTTTATAAAAGGATCTTGCAAAGTGCTAAATCACAATGCATCTAAATTTTTATGTTAGACACTAATTATCAATATTTGGGTTAATAAGTCAACCCTCTGAATTCAACTAATGAGTTTGACAATTTTCTCAACATTGCTCAGAAAAGTGTTTTTATCTTTTTATGAATGAGAATTCTTTTTCTAAATCTCTGCCTATCTTTAAATGATTATTAGCAAATATCATTGCCCATTTTCATTAATTTTCTACTATTTTTCCTTGTTCATTATGTCCAAATTACTCTTTAGGTTTGATTTTACAAAGAGAAATTGCCCCCTTTTATTTTTTCTATAAATTTGTTTTATTGTTTTCTTTTACTCATGACTGTTTACTACAACACATTTTTTTCACATATAAACATCTTTGCCCATTTTTTAAAACAAATGTCCCTTTTATATAGTTTTTTTTTTTTTTTTTAAATAAGAGACATTAAAGCTGGGCATGGTGGTGCACGCTTGTAATCCCCATGCTTGGGAGGCTGAGACAGGAAGATTGCACAGGTTCGAAGCCAGCCTCAGCTACTTAGTGAGTCTCTCAGCAAGTTAGTGAGACCCTGTTTCCAAATAAAATATAAAATGGGTCTGGGAGTATAGCCCGGAGGTAGAAAGCCTCTGGGTTCTACCCCCAGTACCACCAAAAAAATAAAAAAAATAATAAATAATAAATAAATAAACAAATAAATAGAGACATTATAATTTTACTTATTTCTCTAAATAAACATATCCTTGGGTAATTATCTCTTAATAACATTTACTATTCACCAGCTAAAAGATTTGGTTATACTTAATAATCTAAAGAAGTCACGTGAAGAATATTAATAACCAAACAGTAGAATATATAACTTTGCCAGTGTGTTACTATCTGTGTGGTTATGTCCTCTGCCATTAAACTCATTCCCCACTCACTTTTCTATACACAGAGTATGGTTAAAATTTTTTTCCAAATTCTCAGAAAGGTTGTTTTTCTGAATCTGGAGATGGATCCAAGGGCCTCGTGAAAGGACAGCCAGGTAAAAGATCTATCACAGAGATATACGGTCCACCATGTCAATGTGGTATTTCTTTATTACAAGTTGTATGAACATATTTTTATTCATGTTTCCCAGTACTTAGTCATTTCTCTATGTAACATATCAGTGATAATTTATTTTTAGAACTATAACTTTTGAGCCAGACATGGTGGTGCATGCTTGTAATCCCACCGCTTGGGAGGCTGAGACAGGAGGATCGCACAGGTTCAAAGCCAGCCTTAGCTACTTAGTGAGGCTCTCGGCAACCTAGTAAGACCCTGTTTCCAAGTAAAGTATAAAATAGGTCTGGGAATAGCCCAGAAGTAGAAAAGTCCCTGGGTTCCATCCCTAGTAACACCATAAATATATATATATATATATAACTTTTGTTCTAGAAGTCATTGATATAGGAACAAATGCATATTTGATATCTTACTTCTAAATGTTTCTTAATTATCAAGGTATCTTCATTTTTTATTTATATCATTATAAAAGTATAAAAATAGTGTTGAAAGAAATATCTATATATACTGGTATTTAGATATATAGATATTTGCGGTACTGGGGATGGAACCCAGGCGCATTTTACGTTTAAGCTATACCCCCAACTTTATTTATTAATTTTTTTTTATTTTGAAACAGGTCTTACTGTTTTGTGAAGGGCCTCACTCACTAAGTAGCTGCGGCTGTCCATGAACTGTGATCTGAAAAATAAATTTTAACTTAGGCATTTCCAGCAAAATGCCTAGCAAAATGTATGTTTGATAAATTTTCTTATTTTCACTGTGTTTGTTAAAAACTCTTTATTTTAGTGTCCAGTTTGAGGTTTCCATCTGGGATTTAGCCTGCTTTCAGAATTCCTCCAGAATACAGAACTGCTATTTATTTGAGATTTGCTAATGTTTTCTGTTCTCACAGAGTCAATGCAAAAAAAAAAAATTGCTGTGTTTGTGATTTTTGAATCAGAAAGTTTCTGGCACTGAAAAATGAAGAATAAATCCTTGTATTCTGGGAATTTTCTAACAGCACTGAACTACTGGCGCTATATCTTTCTCAACCAAACTTACTTTTTTAGGTTTGATCTCTTTCTTGTGATGAAATATCATAAAACATACAGGCAAATTCTTAAATAATGAAAGTGAGTGTGAGTTCATTTTTTTTAAATGACCATAGCTATTTGAAGATGAATATATAAAAGTAGTGAAGGATTTCACTTAATAACAATCCTTTCACTTCTGTAACTTTTAGGTTTTTGCACTGAAATTTCGATGCTACTAAAATTAGCCTTCTTTATGATTTTTTTTCATTCTGGAATGTTCTATTCTTTATCTTTAAATAGATCAGAAGCAACATGAAGCTGTGAGTATATAGTATAAGCAAACATATCCAAATTCTATAAGAAAAAAATCTAAACTTTAAAAATAATATGAACAATAAAAATAATATAGAAAACTCTGTGTGTGAGTGTGTGTGTGTATGTATGTGTAAAGGTAACTTAAACACCATTTTATCACTTCTCTGATGTCATTTTAAGTGCCCTATATTTGGACTAGTCACAGAACAGCAGCCAAGTGAAAATGACAGTGACTGACAATTACAGAAGAAATAAAATGGCCTCCAGAAGTGCACAGGGACCCGTGGACCTCAATCAACTGAACTACAAATCCATTAAACGACTTAATTTTGTGTATCCAACTGTGAGATATATTTACCACTACACTGATAAGAACTATAGATAATAAATGCCGCCTGTAGTACAACTTACCAAATGCAAAATGTGTGCTCTAAACTGAATAATCTGTGGTTTCTAATACTTCTTATATACAAAATTGACAAAGCGTTGTACAGTTTAAAAAATGAAGAGTAGCAAAGGTAAAAGGCTAGTGTAGTCGCATGATTCAAAAGGGGGGCAGCTTGAAATAATGCTAATTGCAAAATTTAAATATTCTAATCAGCAGGTATAGAAATAAAAAAATGTGACCCATTTCAAATTAATATGTAATTTTAGGTTGGCAAGGCCATAGAAATTTTAGTGATTTTCATTTACTTTGAAAAAGGTTTTTTTTATTTTTTTCAATCTCCTCTTCTAATTTTTTATTGGTACATTTTAGTCATACATCTTAATGAAGTACAAGATGGTAGAGGTATACATGTACACATAATTTATTTAGCCCTTACCCAATTTCCTTCTTGTTTCCTCCCCCTCCTCTCCTTATGTTTGTCTTAGCGATTGACTTTGATATATCTGTGAATGTACATGATGTACGTTAGGGAATTTCTCTTTTCTCCCTCCCATCCCTTTTCGTTAGGTCACTTTATTTGCTCATCTATGGTTTCTTCTTCTTCATCTCTAACCCTCGTTCTCCCTTCCTAGCTTCCACATATTAGGGAGAGCATATGATTTTTTACTTTTTGTGACTGACTCATCTCATATAGTGTAATGTTATCCAGTTCTATTTCGCTGCAAATGACATAATTTTGTTTTTTATTGCTGAATAAAATTCCATTGTGCACATATCCTGTAGATTTGCAATACATTTATCTGTTGATGAACATTTAGGCTGGTGCCATAGTTTGGAAATTGTGTGGCTATGAACATCCTTGTTTTGCATATGTATGGATTACAAAACTATGGGATATGTACTCAATAAAACTTTACTCAACCGTAAAGAGATACAAAATTATGCAATTTTCAGGGAAATGGATTCAACTGAAGACCATTGTGCTAAGTGAGTTTAGTCAGTCACAAAAGGCAAATGTTGGATGTTCTTCCTAGTATGTGATAACTAGGAAGAAAATGAGCCAAAGTTGGAACTTTAGAAAAAGAAAAAGAAGACATAAGTGAACAAATAATATGATCAAACAAAGGGGGAGAGAAAGGGAAAAGAAGGAAATTCCCTTCTTTTTTTATGATGTATATTCATAAACATCAAAGTCAATCACTAAGCCAAAGATGAGAAGGAAGGGAGAATGAGGTGGCAGTTGAGAAAGGGCTAAATCAGTGATGTGTTCATGTTTGCCCCTATCTTATTGTACCCCATATAACTAAAATACATCATTAATAAAAAATATATATAATTCATGTGTGTTGAAGAGTTGAGCTTGCTACAAATAGTATATTTCACAATAGACATTTTGATGCAAAATATTCCACTTGACGAAACATTTTTTTTTTACAAATTAGATACAAAATAAATTGGTTTACCATCCTAAAGAATACAACAGAAAGAAAATCATTTATTCACTCATTAATGTATTTTGTGGAGGATTTTTATTGAGACATAGCAATGTGTCAGGGATTTGTAGAAGAGTCATGGTTGAAAGAAATCATACAAATACTGAATATGAATTTTTTAAAGTGTTGTTATTAAAATGATAGTAAAAGCTCATTGATTCAGCAGAATAATAGTTAGGCAATGACAATTTAAACTTTAAGATTATATTTTTTACATTTATATTCAAGTAGAAATACAAACCAACATTTTTTTCTGATTTTCCCTCAGTTCTTCATTAATAGTTTTGTATGATGAATGAGTCTTAGTCTTAGGTTAATTTTTTGACTGTTTTTCTATTAAGCTTATTCTAGGACTTGAGCAATTATCAATTTTCATCAAAACAATTGTAAAAATATAATTTAATTTACTTTGGCATTGTAATTGCTGACTGAGGAGCAAAATAAACAGACTGCAGCTAATGCATGCATCTTCTATGCATATGATGATTAATTATTCTAAAACCCTTACAATAAAGTAAAGTGTAACTAAAGACAGAAGAGAAAATTGATCAGCATAAATATTTAGAAAAAATCTAAAATAAGCGTCCATTATAATCTTTTTGTTTCCTTAACTGAAAGACAAACTGGAAACTGAATGCTATAAATATCTAATTAACTGCATGTGATGATTAATTTGGAACTCTTATTAGAAACAAAATTACCATTCTACATAAATGAATATTTAATATGTGCTTTCATATAATACATCTAATAGTAAATTTTATATTTTTCTTTGGTTATACAAATACTTGCATTATATATTTGAATATATACTTTGTCTATGTGTTTGTTAATAGTAGTTTGTTATGCTTTTTATACTTTTATTGGTGTATTATAATTATACATCATAGTCAGATAAAAATTGATATAATAATAAAAATGTACTCAGGCTCTAATCAATCAATATTTCACACAATTTTTTCTTATTATTTAATAAGATGTTCTGAGAAAAAAATTAAAAATTTTTAATATCAATATATTAGGTAAGAGATGCATAGTGACATTGCCTAATTGTATATGACAGTAGATCAAAATATTAAAAAATTGGGTTAAAATATGGAAATGATTGGATTCAGACACTTGGCACAATGTTATTAATTTATTCTCCTTTTGCAATCTGATCTAATAATATTTGAATATACATCAAGTAAAAATGCATTAGAAATGTAATCTGATTTTGAACATGCTTGATAGTAACTTCCTGCATTTCTGCATGATAACCAACTAATTCTTTAAGATCCACTATCAATATATTTTCTTCTGTAGATGCAACATCATTTACTTTAAACTAATAACCTTATGAATACATATATTTTGGTCTTGTTTTTATCTTTTATATCACATTGTATATTGAACATAATAAAGAAATAAATGAGCAGGGCGTGGTGGCGCACTCTTGTAATCCCAGCATTTGGGAGGCTGAGACTGGAGGATCGTGGTTCACGGACAGCCTCAGCTACTTAGTGAGGCCTTCTGCAACTCAGTGAGACCCAGTTTCAAAAATAAAGAATAAAAAATAGGGCAGGGGGTGTAGCTCAGAGGTCGAATGACCCTGGGTTCCATCTCCAAACAAGAAAAAAAAAGAGAAAGAAATGAAATATAATGCATCAAGATAAACATTAACATTATTAAAAGCTTGGGCTGGAGGTCTATCTCAGTCGTTGAGCACTTTCTAATATGTGTAAGGTCCTGAGTTCAATCCTCAGTAAAATAAACTATCAATATATAAAAACAGGAAAAAGAAAATGGTGTCTATGGGAAGGAACACATCTCATTAGCTGTAACAAACAAAAATCAACTACCAAGATGGCAGCTCCTTGACAAGAAAAGCAAAGAAGCAAAATATGAAAGAAAACACACAAAAAAAGGAAACCATGGTGGAAAAGAATTAAATACTCAGAATTTGAGATCCATAGCAAAGAATTCAAGCCTGCAAATTACCCGGTTTGGCAGCCTACACCATTTTGTGCCGCTGGCC
Organism: Muscardinus avellanarius; assembly: GCF_963383645.1. Taxonomy (NCBI): domain Eukaryota; kingdom Metazoa; phylum Chordata; class Mammalia; order Rodentia; family Gliridae; genus Muscardinus; species Muscardinus avellanarius. The sequence continues at coordinate 25,319,005 of NC_137786.1, read as the reverse complement.
CAAACCATGACTGCTGGCTCTGCAGCTTCTGTAAAATTTCAGGAAGTAAACCAAGTATTTGAAGTGCAGAAAGTGGCAGTAGATTGTGTATATATATTTTGTGTGGTACTGGGGATGGAACCAGGGGCCTTCTACCTCTGGGCTATACTCCCAGACCTATTTTACATTTTATTTTGAAACAGGGTTTTTCACTAAGTTGCCAAGAGTCTCACTAAGTAGCTGAGGCTGGCTCTGAGCCTATGTGATTCTCCTGTCTCAGTCTCCCAAGTACTGGGATTACAAGCATACACCACCACTTCCACCTTGTGCTCTAATATCTTAAATGACCACAACACCACACTTCAGGGATGGAGATAAAGAACCAAAAGCCCATATACTCACCAGAAGCCAGAACCAGCAGTGGTGCACTGTGCCCTCCAGAGACCCAGGCCTTCAGGAGAGTAATGTAACCAGCATTCCTCAGCGGACAATGGCCCTGAGCAGCCACAGGGACCTCATCAACCTAAGATCTGGTGGCCCACCCCAAGGAGTAGGGTTAGAACCTATAGACACAGGAAAGGCCCATAGTGCTCAGGAAGCAGTCTCTGCACAGGGTCACAGAGGGCCTCTCCAAGATTACACTGGACACCCTCTGCTGCTGTGGGAAGGGAGGTGCAGACCCAAGGCTGGAGGACAGAGAGCCCAGGTTATGAAGGTGCAGAACCCAGGGCTGAAAAGTGTAAAGGCAAGGGACTGAAAGTGCATCACCGAGGAGTTGAAAGCACAGATTTGAGGTCCTGAAAATGCAGAACCCAGTGGGGAGAATGCAGAGCCCAGGGCCAGAGAGCACAAAGTCCAGGGCCAGAGGGCACAGAGCCCAGAGACAGTGGATGCAGAGCCCAGGTAGGAGAGGGAGAAGCCCATGGCAGAAGGTGCAGAGCCCAGGGCTTGAGAGTGTAGAGCCCAAGCCCAGAAAGCACAGAGCCCGGAGTGTGAAAAAGCAGAACCCTGTGCTTACATGGAACTCATGGTACAGTGACAACCACCGCCCTGACACCTGAGCACAAAGCAGTGAGAGGCGAGAAAGGGATGCAAACACTCATATCCAGAATATACAAAGAACTTTAAAGACTCTACACTAGCAAAATAAAGAACCCAATCAAGAAATGGGCAACTGAATTGAATAGACACTTCACAAAAGAAAAGATACAAATGACCAATAGACACATGAAAATAATTTTCAACATCATTAGCAATCAGGGAGATGGAAATCAAAATTATATTGAGATTCCATATAGCCACAGAGTGGCAAGCATAAAGAAATCAAATAACAACAAATGCTGGCAAGATTGTGGGAAAATAGGAACTATTTTACATTGTTGATGGTAGTACAAACTAGTTCAGCTGCTATAGAGAACAGTTTGAAGATTCCTTAGAAAACTTGAAATGGACCCACCATACGATCTGGTTATACCACTCCTGGGTATCTTTCCAAAAATGTTGAAATCAGAAAACTACAGTAACATATACATACTCATCTTCATAGCTGCACAATTGACAATAGCCAAAATATGGAACCAACCTAGGTCTCCATCAACAGATGAATGGATTGCAAAATTATGGGAAATATACAATGGAATTCTACTCAGCTATAAAGAAGAAGAATCATGTCATTCACAAGAAGTTGGAAAGTCCTGGAGAACATTATGCTTAGTGAGACTAGCCGAGCACAGAAAGAGAAGGAAAATATGTTTTATCTAATATGATCAAACTAGGTAATACTAGGAATCCCAGAGGAATTCCAGATAATCGAGGGGAAACCTCAGCAAAGCCAGAAAGGAAGGGTAGATTAGGAAGAAGACTGGGACTAATTAATGGAAAATCTACATTTGAATACGTGAATACATGTGAGTATAACATTGTTAACCTGGAAAATCAATATTGGGAGGGAGAAAAAAGGGAAGAATGGGAAGGGGGGCACCAAGTACTGTGTGAACATATGTAATTGTCAACATAATCAACATTATGATGTGAGAATATAGTGTACCAATAAAAAATTATATATAAACATTTAGCTATAAATGCTGTTCTATAAATTTAAAAAATTCTAAGCTAACATACATAATCTTCTCAAAAATAGAAAATTATTAAATTGAATTAGATGACAAGCCAAAACCTGATCACATATATAATATGTATATTCCATGTATGGTGGTGTTTGGCTGTAATTCCAGTACTTGGGAGGATAAAACAGGAGGATTACACTTTTGAGGCCAGTCTCAGAAAGTTAATGAGACCTTGTTTCAAAATTAAAAAAAAAAAAATAGCTGGGAGTGTAGCTTGGAGGTAGAATGTCCCTGGGTTCAATATTCAATATTCAGTATCACACACACATACACACGCACACACACACACACACACACACACACACACACACACACACACATATATATATATAGTTTATATATAGTTTATATATACATATACACATATACACACATGTATCAATTCAATTCTGTATACATTCAATATAGTCATAATTTAATAAGCATATGTTAAAATATATAAAGCTACAATATATATGATTATAAACATATATGTATGCAAATACACAAATATATCCCAAATATTTATACATATATGTGTATATATACATATATATATACATATATATACATATATATATGTGTATATATATATATATACTTGTATACACATATGTATATATACTTGGGATATGATTGTGTATATGCATATAACATAAAATCATACATATATTTCTTCTAGTTAGTCACCATCTGGCCAAACTTCTCTCTTTGTTTCTTAAAGCATAATGTCTAGAACTTATTATTACTAAGCATAGAATGAATTATTACTCTGCCACTGTAAGGTAATTCTTTTTCTCAATTAATTGTATTTTGAAATTTAAGTAGTCCCCTTTCTTCTGGGAATTTTAAGAGTTATTAGGCTGAGTGTGCTATTATATGAATTTCAGTCATTTTGTCACCTATGATAATTCTTTTTATTATTCTTTTGAATTTTGGTTTTGTAAAATTGGTACAAAAGTAGATTTAAGTATATATAATTGAAATGAAAGAAGGAAAAATTTTGACACCTTTACAAAAAATGCTGAGACTCCTTTTAAATAACGACCAACTCTCTATGTCTTTAAGAGGTGGCTAATCATTCTTGCAAGTAAGATTTTTTTATTTTGATTCAGTACAGAAATCTTTTTAATAGAAGCTTACATTTCAGAACTTCTGAAGGATTTGGTAGATCACTGAGAATATTATGATGTAAATAGAAAAATTGAAAAGAATATAATTCATATTCATTTATTATTTGGTATAAGTAAATTAAATATGTGCATGTACTTTCTATAGAAGAATATAATTATATTATTAATGTTTTTACTTAAAATCATAATTCTCTATAAATTATTCACAAACAAAAAGGTCTCTATTATTTTTGAATAGCCAGAAGATTTTCCCTGTAGTTACTTAAATAAAAAAACACAAAATACATTTTCTTCAAACATTATGAATTATTTCATTCTAGATTAAAAGCCATAATGATTAAGCTTAGCCCCAAAGGCGTTCAGAGGAAAAGCTATAAGCCATGGAAAATGGAGCTTAAATTCAAAGTGCCATCTCTGAAAGTATAATAAAAATAGATTTTCAGTCTGCCCAAACACAAATAGTAATGCCATAAAATATGAAATATTGGAAGTATGTTATTGCCATCTTTAATTTTTATGTTGGAGTGTTCCTCAGATATTCCTCTCTGCTAGAAACTAATCTTATATCTCATGAAACTCATCTATTTTCAAAAGACCTAGATGCTTACATGAAGTCTCAAAATGTAAGAATAAAAATATGTATTAATTTTGAAGATTCGAATATAGTGTTACAAATTATATCACCACTAAAATAATTTAAAATTGTATGAAGATTTGAAAATCATCTTGTAAAATGGCACTTTAATAGAATAATTTGATCTACATATGATTAATAAATATTGGATTGGAAAGACTCAAGTTGATTGTCCTTAGTGTGGCTTTTAAAATGTATTTCCTAACATTAGCTTATACCCAATTAGGAATTGTGTTCAGAGGTGGAGTTCAATAGTTCAGTCTTCTACCATATTTTGTATAATTTTACTTATTAAAAGTATATTTAGAAGTGTAGCACCTACTAGAAAGAGAGTCTGCTGCCTGAAATCATCTTCAGAAAAGTTCTGAATATCTCTATTTGGATTTCTAAACCGACAGGTTTTGATGCCATGTGTGACTATGTATGTGTATGCATGTGCAGGCATTTTTACACTACACTTTTATGACATTATGCCACTATTTATTCTTTTCTACTGAAGTTTTGTCCATGTTGTATTTGTTTATATGCTACACTTTCCCATGTGAATCTAAATTAAATTGGTTATAATTAGTTATTTAATATACTTTGTCTCATTGTTTTCCTGACACTGATTTCCATAACATATTAGAATGTTGTATTATGCTTGTGCAAATAAATATTAATAAACATCCTCTTTGTAAAATCCAAACAAACAACAACAACAACAACAACAACAACAACAACAAAAACCACTGGAAAGTTTCCAAGCTTTCAATCTTCAAAATAAATAATGTCAACAAATACACTAATGCTAATATTGAGTTTCTACTAAAATTAGTGCCAGGTGTGGTAGCTCACATCTGTGATCCCAATTTTTGGGAGGTGGAGACAGGAGAATCACAGTTTTGAGGGCAGCCTCAAAAACTTTAAGATCAAGTTTCAAAGTAAAAAATAAAATAGGGCAGTACGTGTAACTAATTGTATTTATAAATAATATATACTTTTTAATAACATATACTACTAAATTTTTTGTTTGCAGCTTTAAAATTTTTTAATACAAAATCAGTAGAAAACAGAAAGAAAAAAGAAGAAAAAGAAGCGTGCTTGCAGACCCACTGTAGAGCCCAAAAATGAAACTCTGACTCCCTCTTGGGACCCCAACCATTAGATAGATCTTGTTTTGGCATCTTCTTATCATTGTTACCAATCCAATGGACTAATAACTTATTTCTTAGCCAAATGGTGCCTTTTTGCCTCTGAACAGTGCATTTTCTAAGAGCATGAGTCAATAATCTACTAGGCTTCCATCCTATCTTTATGGCTTTGAAATTCCTCAGGTAGAATCACTGTGGTCTTAGGGTTTTTAATTGTCTAGATATTTTTAAGTCTAAAAACTTTACTATGGGTAAATGCCGCAAACCGGCTCAGTCGAGATTGGGGTGATCCCACTCCCAATCAAAAATCTCAGAAAAGATGGGGGAGGATAGGGTGTCGTACTGCAGCCCCTTATCTGCAGCAATTCTCTCCCTTCTAGGAAATAAATTTCTTTAAGTTCCTATTTATGGCACTTCTGGAAAGAATCTGACATGGACAAGAGCTTCTTGAGCTAATGACACTTTATTACAAGAACCCAGAAAAATTTATACCCTTCACCAGTAAAGTTAATAATAAGAGAAAAAGAGGTGAATGCAATCACTGTAAAACAATAGTGAATAACATGTAAACAAAGGTAAAAAAAAAAACTAGTCTGGCTTTCAAGAGATTAGCTCCGGATCTTCTCCCGGATCTTGCACATAGGCAGTTCCAAAGAGCAACTTCCAGAAGAAATGGGCACGCCCAGGGCTTGGAGGCCTCTCAGGGAATCTTCTTTAACTTTTTTGGAACTTTCCATCTTTAGGGCTCAGTCCATATGGCAGGCATGGGGAGATGTGGCGATTCAGGTGGATGTTATAAAATTCTCCCAGGTCTCACTCACCTTGCCTTCTAAAATCTGAAAGCTTAAGCAAACTCACAACACAGTTTGGCAGACAAACACCAAAAATACCATGTAGTTTTTAGATTTAGTTGTCAGATATACTTCTTTAGCTGCAGAACACTTTTCCTTGAATGATAGGCCTATTAGAAACCTATTCACCTTATAAATAATCCATATTCCTGTCCCAGAACATTTGCAATATCATTTCCTTAGCCACATGGCACCTCCCCCATCTTGGGCAGGGCTCATACTGGGTGTAAAGGTCAAGAATCTTCCTAGCCTTCAGCTCCATTGTATTGGGCAGTATCAGTTTGCTCATAAACTAGGTTGCTTTGATGTCACACCCAACGTTTGTCTTCCTGTATCTGGGCAGGATCACAAAGAGAGGTAAATAGAGGCATCAGGTTGCCTCCCCCTCTAGGGCCTTTTTTTGTAAGTTAGTGATTAGGTTGAAGGTCAGAGATTGAGGGGAAATCTGTGTTTGTAATTACTGATTCGAATGCTGCCACTGCATCTAAATTCTAACTAGATTTTATTACCATTTGAACAAAGCTGAGGACATTTAGAGGCTTAGACAAATTACCAGAAACTTTATTTTCCACGGACTCAGTTTCTCTCACAGTCCTGATCTTACACCACCGGAGCAATTCGTGTGGAGAGTTAAAAGAATCATTACCAAAAGAATATTAGTTATGAAAGAATATCTAAAAGTGGAGGAGTTTTTGGTCAGAGACAACGCCCTCTCTCGGGGCTAATCGCCAATTTGACTACGTGGGGAATTGTCACACACGCAGATGCCGAGAGGAAGTAGGCGCGGTCTCGGCAGGTAAAAATTAGGACAAAGGGTACAAAGAGAGAAAACGTTGCATTGTAACAGCTGCCACCTCTTCCTGCCTGAGTTCCTGGCCAGCACCCAGGCCCTGACTGGTTTTTACATTTTGGAAATTAATACCAATTTTTCAGGTAAAGTTGGACTAAATTTTCTAAGTGTTTTGTGTCTACATGCTAGTGTAACATCTGCTTTTTATGAGAATATTTCCTGTGGACTGAGCATTGTTTCAGGTGTCTATAATATTGAAAGTCTAGTGTACACAGTAAACTACACAGAACAAAAATTCTGGCTAATGGAAACCAAACAGTGTGATGCTTTTGCTTTGGTTTGCAGTCCCCGAGAACTTGTTTTATGTGGCTCTAATAGAGGCAGTGAGTTTCAGGATCAATTTGTCATCAAAAGAAAATTGAGGTTGATTTTCTATTCAACATTGGGTCCTACAGAACCCAATTAGCCCCATAGTTTGAATACAGTAACTAGTCATAAATATATTGAGACTGGCTGCCAGTTAATTAAAGTTCAATGTCTTTAAGATCAAAGGTATACTTTAATCCAGTTATGACCTAATGTAGTCCTTATGAATGGATATTTATAATTTTTTATGATTTTTCTCTCTACCTAACCTAGAAATATAAATATTACTTATGGGGCTTCTACTAGAACAATTCCAGCATTTTTTATGTATTTTTTATTTTTTTTTATTTATATGTGGAACATATTGAAAATGGTGTACATTTAGATTGAGTTTTGTGCCCTCTCAATTTCGGCATTTCAATGGTCCTATAAAGATGTGATTAAATCTAAACTTTTGGTCAGATTCTATTATCTCTAGGACCTCAAAGAAATAATTTAAATATTTTAGATGATAGTCTTTATATTTATATAACATTTTAGAGAATTATTTTTTGTTAAATGATTTTATTTTCTATTAGTTTTGTAAAAATGTTTATTGAGTATCTCCTGTGTGCCTGGAAATCTGATAATCCTGTGATTTTAAATATAAGCAAAATTATAAAATTTCCTGTTTTCAGAGCTTATGTTCTAAGAAGGAGAAAATTATCCAATGAGGCAAATAAACAAAATACACAGAATTTTAATATTGGTGAGTTTAAAGAAAGAGAACAATATTGTTTAAATAATTAATCAAATTAATATAATTTTAGTTGTAATGAATATATTATATTTTATATTTAAGAAAAGACAAAAAGAAAATGATTGAACAAACCATTGTCAAAGAAACAAAAATAGCAGTACAAATAATATGTCATTATACATTCATCAGGCTAGTTCATTTTACAAAGCTGGTAGCAATTTCAGAAAGTCAAAATGTCTAGCACTTTCAGGGATTTAGGTAAAAGCAAATAGTTAAATTTTACATAAATGTAATTTTTACAGCTTTCCAAGAGTAATCCTACCATGTAAATCATAGTTGAAAATGCACATACTCTTTAAATTGGCAATCTTATTTTTCATTTCATTTCATAGAATAAGATAGATGGGTAAATGAGTAAGCAGATAGATAGGTAGGTAGGCAGATACGTGCATAAGAAACAATATAAGTTAAATGTAATTATTGTAGTTCATTAAAAATAAAACAGAATCAGTGAATGAGTATCAAAGAAAGAATGACATAGTAAAATATATTATTCACTATACATGAAACATAATTTAATCAATAATAGCAAATTATAGCTATTTTTGATTCGGGTCATCTTGAAATTGTGTTTTGAATTATTCATTTTGAACCAAGATTACATATAATTTTGAAGCAGATCCTTAGGTAATATTTTGTAATGACACTCTGTGCAATTTGTAAATCTTTATGAGTAGTTCTGATATTAGATATTCAAATCAGAGTATGAAAATAATAAGAGGGTTAATTTAAGTGAACATATTATATGACATCAACCAAGAGCTAGAAAATTGAGGACTAAAAAACTGATGGTCTTCCCCTTCTCCCTTCCCAACAATGAGTGTACAGGCTAATCATGCAACATTCATACTTTTACACATATTTCGATGATGCACAGTCTGAATGTATGCCATTTTAAATATGTTCCACATAAAAATAAAAAGTAAATGAAAAAAGTGATGGTTAGATATGAGAATATGTCCAAACTTATCAAGGTATATACATTAAAGGTATGAAATTTTTGTCATTTTTACCTGAGAAAGCTAAAAATCAAATATTTCTAAAATATGAGATATGAGCCACTTTGAACAAATTCTATTAATAATTAATGTAATATTATTGTTGATTATTGAAGTTATCTCATTTAATATGATTTTCAAAAAACCTTAAACACCATTACTAAAATTCTTCATGACCTATAGCCTTTTACATAGTTTAGCAATCCTACCAGAAAAGATTTTTAATAATAATTTATCCAATCTTTTGGCATTCAGGAAGAAAAAAAAATAAGCTCATATTTAATTAATACTTATAATAAAACTTTTAGGTACTGTAAGACTGTTCTTATTTTGTTTCTTTTGTACTGGGTATTGAGCCCTTGGGCAGTCTACTTCCAAGCTGCATGCCTAGCTTCTTTTATTTTTGTTTTGAAACAGGGTCTTGCTAAGTTGCTGAGGCTGGCCTTTAACTTGGGAGGGTGGTTTCAGCCACCAAAGAGCTGGAATTACTGGTGTGCATCACCATGCTTGGCTAAAACTTCCCTTTATATCTAGTTTTAATAAGTGCTTTTTACTTCTGTGTGATTAATTTTATTATGTAGAATGTTTATTTTATAATTCTGCTTATATATGAGAACATAAAGAAGAAATAGCTCAGAACTGATTTGCTATGCCAATATTTTATCAATTGCTAGTGAGGTTCTTTTTATTTTATTGATTTTTTTGTGATACTGGGGGTGAAACCCAAAGGCTTTTCTACCTCTGGGCTATACTCCCAGACCTATTTTATATTATATTTGGAAACAGGGTCTCACTAAGTTGCTGACAGCCTCACTAAGTAGCTGAGGCTGGCTTCAAACATGTGCAATCCTCCTATCTCAGCCTCCCAAGTATTGGGATTAGAAGCATGCACCACCACACCTGGATTTAGTGAGGTTCTTTTTATATATGAATAACTTGAATAGATCCTGCTCTAAGCGGTGAGGCAGTGGAGAGAAGATAAAATTCATTGCTGCTGAGTGCTTGATCTCACAACCTCTTCAAAACACACACACTGTCTTCTCTTAAAAAATATATATATATATAGCCAAGATGGCAGCGGCAGCACCAGGATTCAGGATATGCAGACAAATCGTAACCAATCCACCTTGAACATTTGGAAAAAATAAATCTCCATGAAGAGAGACTGCTCCTGCCACACATGGTTGAGAATTCTGGACTTCATATACTGTAAAAAAGGTGCTCAGCAGAGAACCAGGAGGAAGACGGTGGTAGCAGAGGCAGCAGAGGCCAGTATTTGGGAGAGGCAGGGATCCGATCCAATTGGCGGTAGTGACGGTGGTGGCAGCAGTAGTGACAATGGCAGCGGTGGTGGTGGAGGCTAGTATTTGGGAAAGGCAGAGATCTGGCCCAATCCACCTTGATCTTTTGAAAATATCGCCCCAAAGGTAGAATGCTACTGCCGCACATGCTCAGGAATTCTGGACAACATGCAGTATGGGAAAAATGTTTGGGAGAGAATTGAGATGGTGGATGCAACAGCAATGGCAATGGCCAGTATTTGGGAGAGACAGAGATCTGATTCAATCCACCTTGATCTTTTGAAGAAATCGCCCCAAGTTAGAATGCTACCATCGCACATGCTCAGGAATTTGGTAAAACATGTTTTGTGAATAAGGTGCTTGGAAGAGAATCGAGATGGCTGTGGCAGCAGCAGTGGTTGTCAGTATTTGGTAGAGGCAGAGATCCAATCCAACCCACCTTAAAATTTTGAAGAAATGTCCTTAAATGTAGACTGCTACTGCTACACATGCTTGGGAGTTCTGGAAATCATACTGTGCGGGAAAGGTGTAAAAGGGTTTGGGGGATATCAGAGGGAGTCCTGCATAGCTGGGATGGGGTGCCATGCTGCGTTTTCTGGAAGATACCAGCCCTCATGGCCACTGCACACCTTTGTGCAGAGCAGGAGACCAGGATGGACTTGGAGCAGCAGAGCCTTCTCTCCAAAGTGAAGCTGTGGACCTCTGCCTTTGGAGGGAAGACAAAATTCTTTGCCACTAGGTATTTGGGGTCTGAGCTTTTGCAAGAAATGTACTGCTTTCTCATATTAAAAAAAAAATAAAAATAGAAGAACACCGGGCATGGTGGTGCATGCTTGTAATCACCATGCTTGGGAGGCAGAGACAGGAGGATTGCACAGGTTTGAAGCCAGCCTCGCTGGCTTAAGAGACCCTGTTTCCAAAGGAAAAAAAAAAAAAAAAAATAGGTCTGGAAATGTAGCCCAGAGGTAGAAGGATTTCCAGGAAACCTAGTACCACCAAAAAAAAAGGGGGGGGAAGAAAATTGGGAACATCTGTAGATGACCTACTCATAGTGACAGAGACCAGTGCTTGAAGAACAGCAAGGTCCATGACAGGGCCTCTGAGGCCAGTATAAGAGCCTGCCATGCAGTGAGGCCTGTGCTGGGGCCAGCGAGGCTGGGATAGGAATCTGCCTTAAGGCAAGGCCGGTGTTGGGGCCAGCAAGGCTGGGATCAGAGCCAGCTGTGAGGCAAGGCCAGTGCTGCGGCCTCTGAGACCAGGATCAGAGCCTGCCGAGGGGTGAGGCTGCTGCCAGGGCCAGCAAGGCCGGGATTGGAGCCTGCCATGAGGCAAGGCTGGTGCTGGGGCCCCCAAGGCCAGGATTGGAACCTGCCAAGGGGTGAGGCCAGTGCTGGGGCTAGCGAGACCAGGATCGGAGCCTGCTGTGAGTGAGGTGCGTCCAGTGCTGGAGCCAAGGAGGCCGGGATTGGAGTCTGCCGGGTAGCCAGGCCAGTGCCAGGGCATCAAGAGTTGTTGGGGTCTGCTTAACTGCCTGATAGAACTCCCGATAAATCAGCTACATGTAGCATTGAGCACAGGTCTGCAGAACTGCCTGAGCTTCCGATGAATGAATCTGCAACATGTAGTGCTGAGCGGATAAAGAGGGCATAACTACTCTTCTTGCCCCCGCTAGCCCAATTTGGTAATGTTGAGCCTTATTGGCTCAAATAATGCTTCTGTGCTTGTGAGCCCCTCGTGCACTAGATAATGATTGGCTGCAAGTTATATGCTTTGCACATGCAAGAGTGACCTTTAGCTTGATAGGTTAGAATAGTTTCCTGTTGGAAATCCCCCTTGCGTGTTTTTTTTTTGCTTTAAATTGGGTTGCCTGAGAGAAATAAATGAGATCCTGCTTGACACGTCTCCCGGCTCCGTGTGTTGCTATTGTTTGGGGCCATTGGCACTCAATCTTCCTTCTCAGCCCCACCACTGATGGGCTGGACCCGTCAAAGAGTGGGATCAGAACTTACAATGAGGCATACACAGAAAAATATTACAGAAAATAATCAGATGCTTTCCCTAATATGCAAAACTAGGAAGAAATGGATAAAAGGAGGAAACATAGTTGAAGAAAGGGCCCTATGGAGGAGCAATTAAGGTGACCTATCAGACAGGATGGGATGGGGGAAGATGGAATCCCTTTAAAGCACATGATATACATAAACAAATATATCAAAGTTAATCACTAAATCAAGCCTGGGAGTGAGGGAGGGGGAGGGAATGGGATGGGGATTCAATAAAGGCTAATTGGATGATGTGTGCTTGTATATCCTCACAAGTCTTATATTTGGCTACAATGCACCAATAAAAATATATTAAATAAAAAATAATACATTTTCTTAATTGGTTTTGTGATTTTTGGAGTTAGCTATCTAATTTGCTAAACTTTCATTTTGATATTGTAGAGAGGACTTATGATCTATAACATGAACTGTTTAAAGAGGCATGCAAAATAAATATATTTGGTACTCTTAGTTTGCCACTTATTAGAGGCTAGAAGTTTTGTGAATTTATGTTATAGTTTTGAAAATTTTTGGAAGAATAAAGAATATGATGATGGCTGGTTGTTCCTATCTTCATTGAACTAAATGAAGCTTTCCAATTTGAAGAGAGCTATTGTAGGACTCACCATATGCTGATTTCATAAGCAAATATAATATATATCATTTCTGTGACATATATATATGTATATATATGTATATATATATATACATGATATATATATATCATAAATTTGAGATAGATGTTTGCATGTGTTTGTACATATATATAGACACACTCTCACACACACAAACATATTTTTGTTTGTTCCTCTAGAGAACCCTAACACAAATATGAATTATAATAATGTACAGAGAAAGTAAAGTGTGAAGAGTATAATAATATGTTAATAATCTTCACAGCATCTAGAATTATTAGAACCCTCAAGACACTAACAATGGAGTATAAGATAAAGATGAATTAAGTCAAATTTCCATTTGTGTTGGGTGGACCTGATTAAAGAAAATTAAACTCTATCAGTGTAATTAACATTTTTATCTTCTTATTAGTTTATATTTAGAGACTCTGAGATTCTGTCTTTAAATTATTTATAAAACACACAATAATTTACTATGAATTACAGTCAATCCACTGTGATGTAGCACACTGGAAATTATTACTTCCATTCATGTTTTAATTAGCATTCTCAACTCTGTAAACAAATACCTCACACAGATAAAAATTAGAAAAAAATGGTCACTTGCTTATGGATCTGAAGATATATATATTTCTGTATATATATTTATATATACAGAAGCCAGGGCTATAGTTCCTCAAATATGGTGACTAGAAACAGAGATAACAAGGGGAGGGGTGAGAAGTCTAGGTAGCCCCCAAGGCTACATTCTCTAGGAGCCACCTCCAAGAATGTTAGACTCCAGAGCATGAAGTCTAAGGGGCATTTTACTTTCACACTATAGCAACCTAACTATATTACCCTTTAAGAAGAAAGAAATGCTAACCTACTTGATTTGATCATTATACATTCTGTACATATAATGGCATTATACCCCATTATGTGTATATTTAAAGCCCTCCTTTTCAAAATTAATTGCAAGGTTACTATCTTTTTTAAAAAAACTAAAGTTTTAACAACATAATTTTTGTTTATGTATACATATATACTAATAGAAAATATAGTTTTAAATGATTGATAGCTTATAAATAATCCATAAAAACATTAATTAAAATTACAGACTACAATTATATGATTGTAGTCTTAGTCTAAGAGTTACTTAGAAGGAATAAATGCAAACTAATTTCTATACTAATATACTAATATTTTAAAAGACTTGTTCAGAAACTCTGATATTCTTTCTGATTTAATCTGTTGATTTAATCTGTTATTGAGCATTTTAGTTGAGTTTTTATCTGACATACTGAGTTTTTCATTTCTAAGATTTATTTTTGGTCCTTTTCAAAATTTTATCTTTTTATTTGATTTTTATTTATAACATTTTTCTTCTTTAATTTATTGAACTGTTTATCTTTATTCTATTGTGTTTTACGACTTTTAAAATTGATCTTTGGAATTATATATCCAACATATCATCAACTTTAACAACTTTGAAATCTTTTATAAGAGAATTACTAAAAAAAGAGTTTTCCTATTTACTTTTTTGTGTTTCTTGTTTTTTTGTGTGTGTTCAGATTTGTATATCTATTGGGCTGAACTTTTTGTTTTTATGTGATGATATTCTTATTAAGTATCTTTCTGCTAATGAAGCATCTTGGGTATGAGTTTATTGTGTAATTTTTTTTTCCAACTGGACATCATAGTGCAATCTACCTGTCATTCCTTTGATTGTGATTTGTGAGTGCGAACCCAGAGTGTAACAATATGGAATGCTTCATAAATCTGAGTATCATCTTTGTACAGGGCTCATGCCAATCTTCTCTCTATGGGGCCAATTTTAGTACAGGTGAATACAAAGTAAAGACAGTAGAAATTTTTCCAAGGACAGTTTTAGATTTACAAAAAGCAGAGAAGTTTATACAGATATTTCCTATACACCACGTACTTCAAATATGTTTACTTTTTCCTACTGTCAATTAGTTAAAAAAGAGTAACCTATTCATTGTTACAAATGATGGATATACAACAAAACTTAATTAACACCCCAAATTCATAGTATGCATTATGACTGACTCTTGTCAATATACATATTTTTAGGATTTGACAAACATAATGACATCTCTCCACAATTATAATTTTATACAAAATTTTTTGGAGTAAAAATTATTTGTCTTGTATCTCTTTATCTTCTCCTTCCCCACAATCTATGTTAACCACTTATATTTTAATTTCATATCATCATGTAATTCAGAATGTAACAACTTAGAACTAAGATGGCAACTTAGAGTGAGACAGCAGGAGTAAAGCATGTTGAGCTTTACAACTCAAGCACCATAAAGACTACTTTTTGACAAAGAAAGAAAAGCAGTGAGAAAAACTCAATGAAAAAACTCAGAAGTTTAAAATGTGTTAGAACCAGAAATGGAACAAAGAGCAGAGAAACAGAAGTGACCATTTTTATGCTTGTTACTTTATTTTTAAAATTTTTTTTCATGCTTTATTTATATGTGGAACATATTGAAAGTGGTGTACATTTAGATTATGCTTCGTGCCCTCTTCCCCCCATTTCCCTTCCCCTCTCCCAAATAAGAGTGTCCAGGTTAAACATGCTATATTTATCCTATTAAACATATTTGAATGTAGCTCCTCCATTGAACAACCTCACCTTTTTTCCTCTCCTATCCTTCCATTCAAGCTTGGCTGAGATTTTCCCTCCATCATGTGGAGTCTCTCTGGTATTACCATGACTCCCTAGCTTGGGCATATTAGAGAAAATATATGTCCCTTTTTTTACTGTGCTTGACTAATCTCACTTAACATAATGTTTTCCAGTTCCTTCCATCTTCTTGAAAGTGCTATTATTTTATTTTTGTTTATAGCTGAATAGAATTCCATTGTGTATATTTCCCATAATTTTGCAATCCATTCATCTGTTGATGGAGATCTAGGTTGGTTCCATATTTTGGCTATTACAGACTGTGCTGCTATGGACATGGGTATGCATATGTTAATGTAGTTCTCTGATTTCAAGCCCTTTGAAAAGATACCCAGGAGTGGTATAGCTGGATAAAATGGTGGATCTATTCCCAGTTTTCTAAGGAATCTCCACAATGATTTCCATAGTGGCTGAACTACTTTGGACTCCTGCCAACAGTATAAAAGAGTCCTCTTTACTCACATTCTCGCCAGCATTTGTTGTTATTATAAGTTGTGCTTGGAAAACTGGCTATACACTTGTAGAAAAAAGCAAACTAAATCTGTACCTATTACCCTGCACAGGAATCAACTGGAGATAAGTCAAAGACCTGGAAGTTAGAGGAGATATTCTGAAGTTATTAGAGGATGGAATAGGTTCAACACTTTAACACAGAAGCATGGGTAGAAACTTCCTCAACAAGACCCCCAAAGCTCAGAAAATTATTAAAACAAGAATAAGTGGGATGGCATCAAGCTAAAACAGGTTTTGCTCATCAAAAAAATCATCAAGAATATAAAAAGAAAGCATACAGAATGGGAGAAGATCTTCACCAGCTATTCCTCTGACAGAGCAGTAATTTTCAGAATATACAAAGAATTTAAGAAAAAAATAACCCAATCATGAAATGGGCAGATGAGTTAAAAAGACACTTCACAAAAGTAGAGATACAAATGGCCAATAGAAGCAAAAAATGTGTTCAACAGCCTTAGCATTCAGGAAAAGAAAATCAAAACTATACCGAGATTCTATATAACACTAAGCAGAATGTCAATCACAAAGAAGACAAATAACAAAAATGTTGGCAAGGGTATGGGGAAATAGCAACTCTTCTACAGTGTTGGTGGGAGTTCAAACTAGTTCAGGTGCTATGAAGATTAGTGCGAAGATTCCTTAGAAAACTGAGAATAGATCCATGATATGATTCAGCTATACAACTACTGGGTATCTTTCCAAAAGAGCTAAAAGCAGAGAACTACCGTAATACATGCATACCCATGTTTATTGAAGCACAATTCATAACAGTCAAATTATGGAATCAACCTAAGTATTCATCAACAAATGAATGGTCTGGAATATTTTGGAAAATGTAAACAATGGAATTCTACTCAGCAACAAAGAAGAACATAATTGTCATTTGTAAGAAAATGAAAGAAACTGGAGACTATTCTGTTAATTGAAATTAGCCAATCACAGAAAGTTAAGGGTCATATCTTTTCCCTAATATGTGCAGGATAGGAAGTAATTAGAATAGAAACAAGACTTTAGAGAATGAAGAGTTGAACTAGGGAGGAGATCTAAGGGCAGGGGAAGAGGAAGACTACCATCAGTGACATAAATGTGCATATACCAATATCAGTCTTGGTACTCTGTATTGGGAGAGAGGGTAATGGAGAGGTTGGAGGGCACCAAGTGCTGTGTGCATGTATGTTATTGCCAACATTATTTACATTTTGTTGTGAGACTATAATAAAAGAAAAAAAATTTTAAAAAGAATGCAACACTAATACTTTTTTCTCATGTTTTTTCATTCTCCCAATGCCATAGATTTGAAGTTATATAAGCCATGGACACTTCAGATTGAGTTCTTTCACTAAGCAGTATGTATTTAAGGTTCTTTTGTATATTTTCACTCTTTAATAAATAATTTATTTTAGTACAATATTTTTATATTTATATAAAATTTTAATATATATAAACTAAAATTTTATATAAATTAAAATTTATATAAAATATAAATATATTTGTACTATATTTATATTGTATTATATTTTATTATATATTTATATATTTATATATATATTTATATTGTACTATATTTTATTATATATTTTATATATTGTACTATATTTATATTGTACTATATTTTTAATTTTATACACACTATATTTTTAGCATAATATTCCACTAGATGAATGTATTAAAATTTATTTAGTCATTCACCCCAATTCTTCAATTTATTTTTTAAACTTATTTATTTTTTAAACATTTTGGTAGATATGTCTAAACTGAATAAAAACACCCATGTAGATAATTTGGGATAGATATAAATTATGAGTTCATTTTGCTGAATATTAAAAAGCATGATTGCTGGATTGGTTGGTAAGAGCAGTTTTGTATGAAACACATTTCTTTTTTCAAAATGAATGTACTATTTAGCATTTTGCCAGCAATAAATTAATTAATTTCTTTCTTAATATCTTAGCAAGAATTTTGTGTATATAGGGTAATGGTTATTTAATCATTTTATATAGTACTTATATTAATTTCTATATGCCTTTTTACATATAACGTGAAATATATTTTCATAAATATTTAGTATGATAAAAGAAGATTTTCTGCTGAAGTACTTTTCCTGCTTTATTTTATTGATTAGCATAAATTTTGTGTGTGCATTTGACAATAGTTATTTATTCAATATAATTTTTGTAAGTATTTTTGCTTAGTTTTTCACTTTTTATAGGTGATACCTTTGAACTTATATTTATATCCATATAAATATATTTATATACCTATGTATATTATAACAAAGCTATTAAAGTTTTTCTTTTACTCTTTTCTAATACTCTACAGTCTGCCAATTTGCACTGAATTATATAGTTTATTTTGAATTTTTTCATGTGGTTGTGTGTGTGTGTGTGTGTGTGTGTGTATGAAAGGTATAATATCTGAATTTAAATTCATTTTATGCATATGTGTCTAGTTGCACCCTTTGTGGAAAAGATTATTGTTTTGACATTCCATTCTTTTGTCAAATATTAGCTGATTGTATTTATATTAGGTTATTTTTAAGCACTTTATTATGTTTCATTGGTTCATTAATCTATTCTTTTGCCAGTACTCATAATGTCTAAATTATTGCATCCTTATACTGTATTTAATTATATAGTCAGTTGTCCAACTTTGCTCTCCTTCAAGATGTGTAGGCTCTTCTTGGTCTTTACTCCATATAAATAGCTTGTACAATGCCTTTTCTCTGTTAATTTTTATTTTATGTTAATTGCCATTGATATATAAATCACCCCTCTAAAAATTATGCTTTAAAACCAAAGCTGGTTCATATATTGTTTTATATAGCAAAATGACTTTGTACATATGATTAAGCATTTTGAGATGGAAAGATTGTCTTAGAATGTCCATTTGGACTAAATACAATCACAAGAGAATTACATGGAATGATAAGAGTTGGTAAAAGATACGCCCTGATAGAGGTCAAAAAGGTCAAAGAGCAAGCTGAGGATCGCAGGTGCCAGCTAGAAGCTTGAAAACACATGTATGTATATGAACATATATGTACATTTATGTATATATATGTATGTCATATACATATATACATTTACTTAGAAGTTTCAGAAAGGATAGAGCTCTGCTGACACCTTTGTTTAATCTCTTTTAAAACTAGTTACAACTCCTAATAACTTGTAATTTAACACATTTACCTTGTTTTAAGCCCCTGGATAAGGTAATATGCTATACTTTCTGGAGAAAACTAATATACTAATTATTAGTATAGTTCAATCAAAAAACAAATATATATATATATATATGATTGGTATAAGACCATTTTACAATAAATTATTTGGTTTATTCATCATTGTATTTCAAAAATATATATAAAAATTACTTAGAGAAAATAATTTATTAAGTATCTCAAGAATTTTTAAAATAATATCACTCTTTAAACCACTTCTTCAAACATAGAATCAGAAATATTTTGTATGCATATATCCATGTTCTATGTATATATGTGTGCATCTTCATTTAAAGCTACAATCAGTAAGTGGGTATGGTGTTTCCTATAATCCCAGTACTTGAGAGTCTGGGGCAGGAGGATCAAAGCTTAAAGAGCAGTTTCAGCAACTTAGTAAGACTCTGTTTCAAAATAAAAATAATAATAAATAAATAAAATAGATCTTGACATGTAGGTCAGAGGAAGAATGGTATTGAGTTCAATTCCAGTACCAAAACAAAACAAAACAAAACAAAACAAAAATCAATGTTTGTCTTTGGCAGATGATATGATTTGAGTAAATTTGTTATTATTTCTTCCCTAATATGATTTATTGTTTTCAGGGTTTTTGTATAAGTAACTTAAAATTGTCTGTTTACTATAAGACAAATAGATACTTTCACTGTATTCTAAACCTTATATAAACTGACTGAAACTCTAAAGTAAGAAAATACAGAAATTTCATGGCATTTAAATAGATTAAAGTAATAGCATATATTGCGTATAAAAATAATTTTTTTCTATTAACATTTTCAAGTTAACTAAGCATAAAATACCTTTTGAAGATAAATTTTTAATATGTTCTTGTTTTGATGTATGAATTGCCAAATCATTTTTTAAAACCTAAAACATTTTATAGAGTGTAAAGCAGTGCTTACAAAACACTATTTATTCAAGTGAAAATATTTGTTGGAGATTTGTACTCCAAATAACTATCTTTGTGTGCAATTATAAAATATTTTCAGAGAAACAGAAAATTTATAGTCTGTGTAACTTAGAAATTATTCTGGAACTTAGAAATTATTCTATAATGAACATTATTAGACCACATAATAATATTACATTTAGATCCAAATTGTAATTTCTGCTTGATTATAATTGTTGGTTACACAGTGCATTCTTATTTTAATTGGAACAAGTAACATTGTCTCAAATAATTTAAATTGATAAAATATTTTCATTTTTTACAGGAGATATGCATGTCCTCAGGGCTTACAAAAATAAAAAGCTTTTTATTTTTTCTTTTATTTTACTACATATCTGAATGTTGAGTTGGGGTAATTTTATTTGAATGCCACTTTGAAAATAAGAGATCGTTGTATTTTTCCCCATCAGCTGAAAGCAATGAAGCATTGCAATTTTTTGCTCATCCTATTAATAGAATTGCTATTGAGTGGAGGAAATCAAGGCCATTTTTAGATTTTGAAGAATGTTACAAAAGTATCGCCAGCAAGAGACCACAGAAAAAGCAAACAAAGCAAAAACTATTTTTGATGTAAGAGATTTAGTTTTCTTATCAAACTCTTTATACTGATCTAGCATTCTTCTTTTCTCATGCTAATAACAGTGCATGAATTCTCTTTTATCCTATATTTTAATTGAGGAAGAGAATGATTAAACTTTATTTTTTAAAAAGTGCATAAACACTTTAATATAATTTGAAATAAATATAATTTTCTGGATTTGTTTTTGTCAAACTACATTATTAAATTGGTGAAAATTAATATTGTAAGATATATTTATATTAGTTACTTTTAACCATAAATTCTCAAACTTAGATGCAACAAACCAATTTTCATAAAGTTTTAACCATGTAATTATGGGAAGTGTCTAAGTGATACATATTTTGTTGCCTCTACAGAGATTTAAAACCAAACACAACTACCCACTATATAGTACTTGATAGTGATGGTTAAATAATTAATGGTTTAAATTTTGTTATCCCACTTGGAAATAAGTTATTTATAAAATATGATTTCCATAAACTTTACTTTCTCTCTAGCATATTTTTCTTTATTTTTGTGAGATGAGATTTAAAATGTTTATATTGTGGTCTCTAATAGAAAAAAAAACCTGTGTTTATATATCAACTTTGTATATTGAAGTAACTCAAATAGTAAATGTTTGTTCTTGTTTTTATTTAATGTACAGTTTTTATACTATAAAATTATAATTTTAATATAATTTTCCAGTCACATAATATATTTTAGCAAATAATAGAGTAGGTCCAAGAGAAGTTTACTGGCATCTCTATATCTTACCAGCATCAAAAACACCAGATCAAGCAAGGCATGGTGGCACATGCTTATAATCCCAGTATTCGGGAGGCTGAGACCAGAGGATTGTGGTTCGCAGACAGCCTCAGCTACTTAGTGAGGCCCTCTGCAACTTATTGAGACCCTGTTTCAAAATAAAGAATAAAAAATAGGGCAGGGGGTGTAGTTCGGAGGTTAAATGTGCCTGGGTTCCATCCCCAAACCTGCTAAAAAAAAAAAAAAAGAACCCAAAGAACCACCAGATTAAACTATTCTGAATTGTAGTATTAATTTGCTAAACTGATTGAATTCATGTATGAAGTTTGGAAAGAACAAGTTGTCCCTAATTTCTCCCCCTACTCAGCAACACAGAGAGAAATCCTCTTATGGAAAGAATCACTTATGGAAAGAAGAAAAAAATGAAGGCAACATTTTAGATTTAAAAAATAAATAAATAAATAAAACAGTACCAAGCCCAGCACTGTGAAATCCTGTCCAAACAAATCTACAGGATCCTTGCACTTAATCCAGTAACTGAAAGTGTCCACTGGGATAGCATTTGCCATGAATCTGACTTCCCCACTATGTCTGCCCTGAATGGATGCAATATAGAGGGAGATAAGACTACATCCAACAGAGACAATAGCATGGATATTATCACAGAATTTTGCTTTAGAGTTCAATGGAAGGCCCATGGCAAAGAGACCTAGCACTAGGCAATACACACACGCCCCTATATTCAGGTCATAGCTTGCAGTTGAAGACTCTAGACATGACCCAGTATCAGGCCTATACATGCACACATGAGATATACTTAAACTCTCACCTGCATCATTGTCAGTTTTGGAGTAAGCATGAAGCATCCACTCTCCAAAAAACAACAAAAAAAGTGTGTCCTGAGCTCTACAGAACTGACCTGACATGGGTTGACTTCAAAATCTCCAAAAACTATGAGCAAATATATCT